>NW_006921841.1:3951242-3985966 GCF_000298275.1 Orycteropus afer afer | reverse complement strand
TGTCTGTATTAATTGGTTTCCCTTTTCTTTGTTGAAGAGGGTCTGTGCAATCCTTCTGCCTAGTCCGCCATCTTGCCCTGCCTCCCCCTTAAATAATTATTGATTCTCCCATTGCTGATTATCCAATTCCCCTCACCAAATCCTAGAAATCTCCCCTCATAATGGTTCCGAAAGCAAGCATTTTTACTGCTACTGCCCTGTTTTAGGACTTCAGAACCTCTTGTGTATTTTACCACAATTGCCAGACAATTGATATTCCTGCTTCCACTTTTCTACACTTCAATCAATTGTACATATAATCACATACTCAGAATGTACGATGGTCCCCAGCTACCTATACCACCAAATCAAAGGACATTGCTTAATTTCAAATTTTTCTAAAATTCTACTCCCACCCATACTTTCTCATCACTCTCTCATTCTCTTGGACTGGAGACTTTATTAAGTCACTCTGCCCCTACATCTCATCCCACCTTATTCATATCCTACATGCTCCTGGCTAAGTTTCTTTCACCTTTAGAAACAAAAACAAAGCCAGTTGCATCATATCCAAATAAGATCTCTCTTCCTTAACTATTTCACACTTATTCTGAGTGTAGTGAATAATTGTTGCTGCTGCCCCACGATGTATTTCCCCCTTCCCTTTTCACAACAGCTATACATAGAGAGACACATACATACTTTTTTTTTAAAGAACTAACATATTTGGTTTTATCCAAGTGGGTGACCGTGTATATCTTTTGTTTATACCATGCTGGTCACAGAAAACTGGGTATCAGATAAAAGGTTTGGACTGACCTAGCCAGGGCAATAAGGTAAGAAAGGGAACTCAAAGGCATCCACATTGGTAAGGAAGAAGTCAAACTGTCCCTTTTTGCTGATGATATGATCTCATACATAGAAAACCCAAGAGACTCAGCAAGAAAACTACTAGAACTAATTGAGAGACTTAACATAGTGGCAGGATAGAAGATCAACATTAAAAAATCAGTTGGATTCTTAATTCAGACAAGCCACATCAGATGCTCAAGAGCCACATGGAGCTCCTGACTGCCATTTTCAATGGAGCATGTCTAGGTCATCCAGCTCAGCTCCCTCTTTTTTGTGTTTTTGAAAGCAGCAGCTCTTTTCTTTCTATCTCTTTCTCTCTCTTTCTCTCTCTCTCTCTCTCTCTCTTTCTCTTTCTCTTGAGGGTGTTATTCAGTTTCCATGTGTTTGCTCTTTTTCCATTGATCTTCCTATTTTTGATTTCTAATTTTATAGTACTGTGATCTGAGAAGACGCTTTGCAGTATTTCAATCTTTTTTAATTTATGAAGGCTTGATCATAAATACTCTCTTCTACAGGAATCCAGACAAGCTGATTCCAGCTCCAGGTTCAGGGATAGAGCACACAACTCACACTAAAGCAATCAGCCCGTTCCACACTCTCTATCTCCCACTCCTGCCCTGCCTCGACATAGTGTTAGTTCAGTGTAACCTAAGCCAGTCCAATTGGAGTCAATCTCAGAACTTAGGCAGGAAATGATAAGACAAAGATGATCTTTTTCCTACTGGATGTGAATGAGGAATGATGTAGTTCTGAGAGTAGCTGGCTACCATCTTAAAATCACAAAAGTGGACGACCCCGTGATGACACAGAAAACTTGATACTTGGTGATACTGTTAAACTGCTGGATCAAATCTTGTCTTAAGTCTCTCCTAACCTTAGACTTCTCATTTATTTTCTATTCAATAATTTTCTTCATTTTTTTATTGAGTTTTCTCTTACTTACAGTCCAAAATATCCTGGTAAATCATCCCACAATAAACATACTATTACAATAGCATTCATTTTGGGATCAGTGTATAACATGAATATATAAAACATTCTTTTTTCTCTAGTTAATGTCTAGTCCAGGTCTGTCCCTGAACTCGATTGCAATTTCCTATTAGACAGGACATAAAGTTCCTATTTGTTTTCCATTCTGTTGGCAGCCAGTGACACAGTGTGGTTGCTTAACAAATACATTGGAAGAATCTTAGAATTCTGACTACCACAAATGTCTACTTTTTAGCTTGGCATATGGATAATCAGAATAAAGACTGTATCTTCCAGCCTCCCTTACAATTAAGTACAGCTATGTGTTTAAGTACTGGCTAAAGAAATGTTGCATAGCAGCTTCCTTAATATATTATTAGTGTCCAATATTTGTCCCCTTGTTTCTCTATTCCTTCTTGTCACCTGGAATGTGGTATTTAATGGCTGGAGCTATTGCAGCAATTTTTGACCATGAAATGACTATAAGAATGAGGCTACCTACTAGGAGGGTGGAGCAATAAAAATAGAAGGAGCCTGGTTCCTTAACCCCATAGAGAACTATACCTAGTAGTGTGCTGGTCAATGTCAAACAACCAGCTCTCTTGGAAGAAAGGTTCTCATTTCTACCATTTGTCCACTCTGAGTTGTAAATGTTTTACCTCGGTCCATTTCAAGTTGCTAATGTGACATTACTGAATGTAGATTCGGAGAGGCTAACAAACAGTTCTAGAAAGCTGGGACAATCCAGCTGCAGTACACCACTAGCTATCCCAGCTCCAGGCTGCCTGCCTCCAGAATTCTTTTCCATAAGAGAAAAATCAGCTCTGTCTTATTTAAGACACTGTTATTTTAGGGTTTCTATCACATGCAGATAAATCTAATCCTACAATAATTTTCTCTTTCAACATTGACATTTTCTTTACATGGACTTTGCTATATGTTGGATGTGTTCGGATCTAAGCAGACTAGCAGGTGTATGACACCTGGTTTCACTTTACACAGTGTTCACAGCAGCTGCCATTTCATTTCAGCCTTCTGCCAGTAAGATTAACCCAGCAATTCATACATAGTCCTTGAATGATTTTTATAAGACTTAGAAGGAAACAGAAGGATGATTGTGCCAGAGAAAAAAATCACCATACTTTATAGAGACCCCTGGGCAGGCACCATGATGGGAAATATTTTGAAGCAATGCAACAAATCTGAGAGTACAAGACATTAAAACCCTACTTTACAAAGCTGCCTCTGAAGATTGGTGAAGTTCAAGACCCACAACACAGCAGAAAAGACTTCAGAACAAATAAACATCAGCTCTGCTAGAAAACACCTAGTCATCTCTCTGAAAATTGAGGAGGCAATCACACAGAGTGAGGGTTTTTTTTTTTTTTTTTCAGGTTTTTGGCATAGACTCACTCCACATGGGGATCTACTCCAGCTAAGGGGACAGCAATTTACCCATTGGTGTACAGGTCACAGAGATCCAGAAAGTTTCCCCCCCACTCCATGAAAGGAATTTGTGCCAGGAGCACTGGTTCTCCATTACAGGACAGCTTGATGTTCATTCCTGAAGCCAGAAGCCAACAACAGCACTAATAGTCCTAGGAAATACTGAACCTTCTTATTTACTGCTTCAGCTTCACCCACTCCAGCATCTCTTTCAAATAAAACACAGATGTAGAAGACATCCTCCACTTCTTTGCATGTGAGTTATGTTTGAATAACTGCCCTGACTACCTGTGACCCACCAGGACTGTCTCATTAAATCCCCTTTTGCAAACATACCTGGTAATGAGGGAGAGAGGAAGTTGATGAATACTCAACTGGATTTCTGCAAGGTCCTTCATAACCTAGGAATAATGATCACATAAATAAGTGCAGCTACAATGGATTGAGAGTCACTGTGAAGCAAACGGTTAATGTACGCGCTCATGAAGGAAGGGCTAGAGGTTTGAGTCCACCTAGAAGCATCTTGGAAGAAAGATGTGGAGAGCCACTTCACCGAAAATGCCATGGGACATAATTCTACTCTGACACACACGGAGTCTCCCTGAGTCAGAATCAACTTGACGGCAACTGGGTTTTTATTATTATTATTATTTAATCATTCATCGAATGTCTACCATACATAAGCTCCAGTGGTAAGTGCTTTATATTTTCTCATGTGACCCTCATAAGATGCCAAGGAGGTACCCCAGTATTATTACCTCCATTATACAAATGAAAAAACTGAGGTCTGTGAGGTTAAATTAAGGTCATCAGCTAGAATGAGTGAAACTGGTATATATTTCCAGGCTGTCTAACTCCATACTTATTAGAAAGGGATTTCTGGATGTGGCACTCTTGATTCTTCATAGAACAGTGCTGAGGTGTAGTAATGAGATGGCCATTTCTCAGACTCACTGAGTGCAGGGTTGACTTAGCCACAAGGTATAGCAGGTCCAATCAGCCTAGGGCCCATGATACTTTAGAGACACACAAAAATGTTTATTGTAATGTTAATTGTAATTCCTTCTAAAATCAGAAGGAAAAAAATGAATAGAATTACACTGAATATATATAAAAAATCCAGCTTGGATTATTTTGTCTTTATACAACCTAGTCATAAAATACAATTTTTAATATTTTTTGGAGGAAAGAGCTCATGAAGGCAAAGTGCTGAGTGTCCCACAGAAGTCATAATGCAGGTCATATTAAGTATAAAGTAGATGGCATTGCTGTGGGCACCAGCCATATGGAAAAAAGTTCAGAACGTTCGTTCTCTCACAGCACGGCTCTCTTGGTTATAGAAAGTGTGCTCCAAGTTAATGTCTCAGAATGGTTATGCAGTTGTCGGCATCTGAGCTGTAGAATATTCAAAGAATATACCAATAAACTGTGTTAACGAATACCCCATCAATCTGGTCTTTCTCGCCTAATTGGCTACTCAGAAAAGATAGCTGAATAAATCAGTAGCTTTTTATGATATCCAATACACCATATTTCGAGTCCTGGCATTGACTCTCTTTTTTGTCATTTTTCTTAAAATAGTGACAGCACAGGTCTTTGGTGACTTTTCTTTCGCCACAAGACCCTCATAGAACAGGAGGGTTACAATGACTCTGGTATCTAGAATGTTATGGATTGAATTTTGTCCTCCAAAACTATGTTGTAAAACCTAACCCCTATCCCTGTGGGTATAATCCCTTTTGGGAATGGATTTTCTCTGTTATGCTAATGAGGCAGTATTAGTGTTTTATGTGTCTTAAATCAATCTCTTTTGAGGTATAAAAGAGCCTAATAAGCAAGCAAGCAGAAATGGGGGAAGATAGATAACATAGCACATGAAGATTGCCAAGGAACCAAGCAACAGAAGCTGAAAAGAGACAAGGGCCTTCTTCCAGAGCGGGCAGAGAGAGCCTTCCTCCAGTGCCATGAATTCAGACTTCTAGCCTCCTAAACTGAGAGAACACATTTCTGTGGTGTTCCTGTTACAGCAGCACTGGTTAACTAAGACAAAGAACCATCACAACAATGTGTCAGGGTTTCTACAGTAGGAAACCACTGCCACAACTCCACTGCTTGGTTCCTGGCTTTGCTCTGGAGAACCCCTCCCCCACTGGGTACTGTCTTGGTAGAACTTTCAGTCAAGGTGCCCAGCTCTGTCCCAGGAATTGGTATGTGACAACAGATGGACAGTTAGGATGCTCAGGCCTTGAATTGCCATCTTGAGCTGATGGTACCAGGCCTACAATTTAGTAGAGTTCATTCATCCCATCAGTGGTCCAGAAGAAATTACCAGTTGCTGGTTCTTTGATTTGCTTTTAAATACTGAGCTAAATCATTACCTTTCCAGCAAATTTGTTGTTGTTGTTGTTTTCATTAAAAAAAAAAAAAATAGCTGGAGTTAGTTTCTATTGCTTGAAAAGAATCTTGACTGATGTGTAGCTCTCAGGTACCAAGGGTGGCAGAGATAGCCTACGTAGGTCACTGTTCAGTGACAGCACTAAATTCACAGACACCATTTCCTGACATATGTACCTGCAAACTCGTAATGCACTCAGCTAAGAAAGATATCTCATTTGCAATTAAAAGTATAATCATAGCATGACTAACAGTAAAAGATTCATTTCTTCTGTTTGTCTTGGGCTGCCATAACAACATATCACAAAGTGTGCAGCTTAAAACAGAAATTTATTATTTCACAATTTTGGAACTAGAGTCTCATTCAGGGTGTTGGCAGGGCTATGCCCTCTCTCAAGACTCTAAAGGGAGAGACTTCCTTGCCTCTTCTAGCTTCTGGGAGCCTCAGGCATTCCTTGGCTTATGTCAGCATAACTCCAATGTCTGCCTCTGTCTTCACAGGGCCACCTTCCCTCTGTGTCTCTTCTCTTTTTATAAGGACGCCAGTCATATCATATTAGGACCCACCCTTCCCTGGTATGACCTTATGTTAATTTAGTTATATCTACAAAGATGCTATTTCCAAATAAGTTTACATTCATGGGTACCAGGGTTAGGACTTGAACATACCTTTTTGGGGGACACAATTCAACCCATACCACTGTTGTTTTAGCTGTGTGGTAACTATTAAGTAATACTGCATTAAGGGGTGGGGCACTGCAGAGAGATATACAACTCATTTCATGCAATGTTCTCCTCCAGGAATGACATTATACAGAAAAACAACAAGTCTAAAAAGGTTTTTGAAATGAGTTTTAGTATCCCCTTGATACATTGCCTTAATTGCAGAAATTTTGGAAAAATAAGATAAGCAGGCATACCTACACACTAGATTTATGAGGAAAAAAGAATACCTCCAGCCACAAACCACTTGCATTACAGTGCCTCTTTCTAGATCTCTTGCCTCTCATTTTTTGTCTTTCCGTTCAGCCTCAGGTCAAAATCCACCAGGGCTAGAAGTGATATGAGCTGTTATCTCTACTCCCTGGACTCCATTTCCCTTGAGGAAACCCTTCACAGGCCCACAGGGGAATCAGACCACAGAGTGGGAACCAGTCCTCTGTCATTGACCCAAGACACTTCTGACAACCACCAAACCCACTGCCCTGACATCAAATTGATTCAGACTCATAGTGACCCCCATGGGGTTTCCAACACTGCAAATCTTTAGGAAAGCACACTGCCTGATCTTTTTCTCACAGAGAGGCTGCTGGGTTTGAACCACCAACTCTTTCATTAGTAGCCTGGTGCCTTAACCACAGCACCACCAGAGTGCCTTACAACATTTCCCTTATTTTTCTACTTCTCATTCCCTCTAGTATTCAAATTCTGGAAAATATTTATGGAGTTCAACTCCTATTTTACAGAAAGAACATTTGTGTAAGTGACAATAATAGCATCACTCAAGCCCTAACATTAATTTCATTGAGAAAATAACCAAGCCATGGATCTCAACTCCCATTTGTTTGCAGTGCTTCTGAGCCTGCAGACATTATAATGACTACTGTTTGTAGTCAAATTCCCTTTCCAGCCACAGCCAGAAGCTGAAATAACTCCCACCTGCCCAATGGTTATGTACATTAGTGGAAGAGAAGAACACTTTACAGTGTTTCCCTGATAAAATTTGTTCATCAAGAAAACACATTATTTCCTTTAAGGAACTTTTAGAAGTGGATAAACCAAAAACCTAAATTTCTTTTTAGAAAACCCAGGGAGACCTCAATATCTTCCAAGATCAACAAATGTGTTAAGAACCTGCTGTGTACGAAGCTCTACTGAACGCTCTTACTTCAGGTGATAAAAAGATAAATAGAACATTCTCCCCAGCATCATGGAAACTGCAGTCTAGAAAAGGAATAAGAAATGCACAAGACAAATATATGTGCCCAGGAGAGAAGTGTGGGAGCAGGGCTAGTTCAGTGATAGAATTCACAATCTCCATGCAGGAGATCAGGGTTCAATTCCCAACCAGCATACCTCACCCAGAGCCACCACTCATCTGTCAGTGAAGGCTTACGTGTTGGTGTGAAGCTGAGCAGTTTTAGGCAGAACTTCTAGACTACACAGACAAGGAAGAAAGGCCTGGTGATCTGTCTCCAAAGCTCAGCTAATGAAACCCTGTCAACGAGCAGCTTTGATCCTGTTGCGTGGGGAACTGTGAAGAGTCAGGGGCCAGCCCAACCAAGCTAATGAAAGAGAAACAACTTCATGTTTATCCAGAAGCAAGTATTTCCAGAAGACTTATCTTCCATAACAGCACGAATCAACAAAAGTGCTTACTTACCAAGACTAAAATTTCTTATTGTTTGGATTACCTCCGGTGCTGCTCTGACAGGAATATACCACAGGTGGATGGCTTGAACAAACAAACATTTATTCTCTTACAGTTTTGGAGTCCAAATTCAAAGTGCCGGGCTCTGGGGGCTGGGTGAAAGCCCCTCGATCTTGGGCTTCAGCTCCACCTCTTGTTCCTGGTCCACTGAAGCTGGAGGCTTTCTTCACTCAGGCAGCTGCTGGCTGCTGAGGCTGACAAATTCAAGGTCAACAAGTGAAAAAGGCATGGTCCCAATATTACCAAACTACAGGGCAGGCTACTGATTCAAGTCCATTAAGAGTCCCAAGAACATCTGACAACGTGGCAGGCTACTGAATAACAACTCAACTACATGCAGGATTCAAGCATGCCAAAAGCTGCAGACCATTCCTGAAGCTTCTCCTTGTACACTGAGAGCAGACCACATCCCTAAGGCAGCTGGTCAGCTGCTCGCAGCAGGTAATCACCATGGAGCTGATTACCAGTCTCATCATGGCAATCACTACATCCAACTGCCCAGCTACTCAAAACCAGGCCCAGCCAAGTTGACACATGACCTTAACTACCACATTTCTCAAGAACTAGTTTCAAATTCCCGAAACTAGCACACTAAGATATGCTTTTAACCTAGAATTGAAGCTACTGCTGGAGGTCACCTTTCAGCCAAATAACAAACTGGCCTATAAAATAAACAATAACACCTGTGAGTGAGTGATGTGCTCCTTTAAACAGTCAATTTGTTGTTGTTGTTGTTGTTGTTGTTATGTGCCGTTGAGTCAGACCTGACTCATAGCGACCCCTCCTTGGGTTTCCAAGGCAGTATCACTACGGAAGTGATACTGCCTCGGAAACCCAAGGAGGGGTCGCTATGAGTCGGGGCCAACTCAATGGCAAATAACAACAACAACATAACAATCACTATGGAAGTAGATTGCCCCATCTTCCTTCTGAGGAGTGGCTGGTGAGTTTGAACCACCAGCCTTCTGGTTAGCAGTCAAGTGCCTTAGGCACTAAGCTACCAGAGCTTCCCATATGAGACCAAAGAGTCAACATTTACACAAAAGCAAAGACAAGAAGGCGAGGAGGAGTAGGGAAACCAGATGGATGGAAATGAGCCAGGTAGGATAGAAAAGGCAAGAATGTTGACACATTACAAGACATTATAACCAATGTCACAGAATGATTGTGTGTGAATTGTTGGATGGGAATCTAATTTGTTATTTAAACTTTCATTTAAAACATAATTACATATTAAAATAAGTAACATTACCTTCAATACTTACTCCTCACTGTACCCACTAACTCAAAGCTTTTATGTTATAAACTCTGTCGGTCTCAACCATCTCCCTACCAGTTCCCTACCAGTTCCTTTTAGAACCTGCCCCAAAATTATCCAGTCTAGGCCCCAAAACCTGATAAATACTTTACTCTGATCTCCCCCTTCTGAAACACGAGGACTCTGTCAAGGTTTCCTCCCTTATTGCAGTAAGTATAATCAACTTAATTTTGCTTCATCAGCAGGTTTTTCATATGGTCTTTTGAGGAGTTAGCAGCCATCATCCTTCTTCAGGTAAGCAGACTCCTATTATCTGACATGAATCCATTGCACATGGCTGTGCTGGTACTTCCCCTCCATTCCTTTCCCTGCCCCCCACCAGCCACAGGGAATAGTTTGGGGATGGACACATGGTCTGAGCTGGTCCAACAAAAGTCTTAATAAATGCTTTGGTACTAGCAAATACCTAAAGCTGAAATATGGAACTAGCTAAATCAAGGTGAGGGATGGGATGGAATAGGAAGGCTTCCCCCATACCTATCCTCATATGGGAAGCAAATCAACTGTTTATACTGATCTATTTTGGGATTCAGACTATATGCCAACCAGCTTTTTAGAATGGCTAACATGCCAGGTTCTTGGATTTTGTTAGCTGCTTCCTAACAGCTTCAGTAAGGTATTTTAAGCAAGCCATAAGCTTCCAGCCAAGCTGGCTTGTTTGAAAGCATAAAGGAAACAGCCAACAGTTTGGTAATAATAATGGCTCACACTCATTGTATGCTGACAGTGTGCCAGATGTCGTTCTGAATGCCTTACATGGATTTTCTCCTTTCATTTTGACAATGATCCCCAGAGGGTGGAACTGTTATTATTCTTCCTTTATAGATAAAGAAACTGAGGCACAGGGAGATTAACTAACCCGACCAAGGCACACAGCTGGGACATAGCAGAATTAGGAAGCAAAGTTAGAATCTTGCTCGAGAGTCCATGCTTTTTTAACCCCTCTGCCTGCAGCCTGCAGCCTGCAGCCTGAGGAGGGTAAGATAATGTGTGCCTTGCAGAGCTGCAGATGCCAGATGTTCTGCTTCAATCAAAGGTGTGTTAGGGAGTAGTTAGAAAACTAAATATTAAGACTGGGCCTCTGGAAGAGGCAAAGAAATAGAGTGGGAATTTAATCCTAATCACCTCCTGAGGTAATCAGGAGTAAGGCAGCATTTATTAAGGTGTAGTCTGACAAGGGCAGACCCCTATTGTTTCAGGTTTTCCCAACACAGACGGAACAATTGAGGTCATCAAGCTGAGGGCAGAGGGTATGGGCAGAAAGATAGAAACCACAAAGCTGGGCTCTAAATTCAAGAAACTGAGTTCCACAGGCCTGGGTCTTTAGCCCACAGAGTTGCCAGAAACCAAACTGACCAGCACCCAACTGCGTTTTTAAAGGGGTTATATTGACAAAGTCACACTTATTGCTGCAGACAAGGTCCTGAGAGAACTAAGCCTCAACAGAAGTTCTCAGGCTCCCTTGCATACACCTCTTGTCCCCATCCCCACAGAAAGAGGGCTGCCACATGGCCTTGCCCCACTTGTACATGGCCAGGGAACATCCCTCTGTGAAAGAGGACCGCGCACTCCCAGACTGGCTTACCCAGAAACCCACTCCCCACCAGGACAGGGAATCTTTGCTAGCAGGAAACAGAGCCTACTTTGGACCTGTGATCACTGTAGGTGGTTTTCACTTCGGCAATTTGCAACTTTTGGTACTCAGTTTTCTCAACTGTGAAGTGGGGATAAGAGTATTTACCTAGTACGATTATTGTGAGGAATAAATAAGTTAATAAACAAAAAGTGCTTAGAAGAGTGACCGTTGCAGTGTTTAGTGTTTGGTGGTGGTCTTTTGTTGTGTCTGCTATACTCCTTCTCTTCCACCAGTGTCCTGGGGAGGAAGTGGCTAACATTCATTTATTCATAATCAGAACTGACAATCTCATTGACCTTAGAGGATTATATACCCCCTACTTTTAGTAGACTCTTAAATCTTTGGATGCAGTAACTAGATCTGATTTGAAGAGGGGAGGAGAGTATATTTTTTAGTATGGGGTAGCAGTGCAAATGGTCAGCATGCTCAGCTGTTAACTAAAAGTTGAGGTTTGAGTCCACTCAGAAGCACTTTGGAAGAAAGGCCTGGCAATCTTCTTCCTAAAAAATCATCCATTGAAGACCCTGTGGAGCACAATTCTGCTCTGGCACACATGGGGTTACCATGAGTCAGAACCAACTCAATGGCAACAAGTGGTACTGGTATTATTTTTAGAATCATTCTCAAAGAGTATGTGTGTGTGTTTCTACAACACTTGTTCTGTCCCAGAGCCAGAGATAGGACATCTTATAGTAATTGACACTTCCTTCCACACTCCATTCCCAGCTTCACAGTCGGTCAATCTTGACCAACACTCAAGGAAAACAAGGAGCTGTTTGTTTCCGTCTTCCTGGAGTGAAGAATGTTCAAAAGGAAACCATAGGAAAAGTCTGAAAACAGAAGATGATGGTGGGCCACAACTGCTATCTCTGGGACTTAGACTTTATTCTATTATAAAGACTCAGAGACTACATGAGGGGGATAAAGAGAAATCCAGGGATGCTGATTATAAACAGTCCTCCTAGCACATCTATACCTCATAGGTCTCTCTTCTTCCAACTCTTGTCATCTGTGCCACTCAGTGTGGCCCTTCCTTCCAACAGGATAGCTCCTAACCATTTGGCAAGTGTTTGTCTGGCATTCCCTGTTAGCCAGGAGTTGTTCATACTTGTCTCACAACTCACCCATTTCCTCCCGGCTCCAACACAGTCCTGTGTACACAGCAGATACATGTATCCAACTGACAACAAATGCTGATTTATAATTCTTTTATTTGAAGAGATTTTCTTTTAGAGTTGTTTATAAACACAGAATGAATGCTGCTATAGCGAGTGTTTCATAGGCATCAGTGTACCTAAACAGATCATACGATAATTACATTTTGAAGCCACACTTGAAGACTCAATACCTTTTTTACAAAAAGAAAAAAAGCATTAGTCATAACAAAACATAACCATTCATTCTATAGGTTATCATTTTTCCTAAGATGACTAGTAGATATGAAAACACTGTAGGGACATCTAAAGAGTCCCTGTTCTTAAGACTTTTTTTTTTTTTTTAAGAAAAATGACATAATTATGCAAATTACAAATATTTTCCTTTTCCTTTGCTCATTAATAAACTATGGCATCCATCTGAGAAAGCACCAGCCTACCCTGCAAGTCATTTCAGCACCCTGTTGCTCTTCAAAATGGACCATCTTTTATATTTAATCTATCTCCTGTAGGAATGGATAAATACAGTTATGTCAAGTGCACTAGTCAGTTTGTGTTCATTGGTGTGTTGTATAGTGTTAACAAAAGAAAATGAAAAATACCTCTAAGTGTATGAAACACAGGGATAGAAAGCTACCCTTTGATAATTGTGACAAAGGCAAAGTCAACTGACTTTTCACTGGGACTCGTGCCTTAATGAACATTTATTAATACTTTTAATGGTATAATTTTATAGCATAAACACCTGCTGTCAGCTTGTCTCTCCCCCAGTATTCACTTCCCTAGCTTTGCTCCTCCTTTTCACTGGATCAAATTGCTGGACTCTCAGGTGCAAAGGCAGTGGTGCTTAGGGAGTACCTTTAAATAAAGTAGATCACATGGAATCTTAATTTTTTCACAAAAATACAGAAAAGACTTTTTAAACTTATGAGAACATAAGTACAGACTAAAAAAATAAAACACAGGTGAGATGCTCAGATTTGAAGTAAAATAAGTTTGTGATGGTTGGTTAGTAAAACATGAAGCAATGGACAGATTGGGCCAAGACTGAAGAAGCTGCCAGGCCATAAGGCCCCAGTGAGCCTGACAAGTAACAGGGGGGATCTTTGGGGCAGACACCTGGTTAAGAGGACAGAGCTAACATTTTCACAGGCTATAAGCACTTCAAGGTCAGAGACTGTGGCTTAGTTATGTCTATATCTTCAGTTCTTAGCATTGTCTTACACACGACAGACATTCAATGTGTATTTCTGGGAACCAGGGAACTGTGATGAATCAGTTCACTGCTTTCAAGGCCGTGTTGGGTAGTTTCTACTCACCTAATTCATTCACTCCTATGCCTAAGGCAGGACTAGCACTTACTTTGATGAACTGGTATTAGATGCGTGGAGGCATTGATTGATGTGATGTGAATTCTAACACCAAGTCCCAGCACACAGGAAAGGAGTGCCATGCTCACTGTAATGCTACCTTGAAAGGATGGTGACACTGGCATTATGTGTTTCCCATCCCTGGGACAGGATAAACAAAGGCATCTGACAGTCACCCATATTGCCTCTCAGGTGCTCTGCATTAAACCACTGCTCACTTAAGTGCTGACTGACAGCAAGGTCAAGGCCTTTCCATTCAATTTACCTGTGTGGCCAAATAGGTATGTCAAGACTTCACCTGGAAATGTGAAAACACTACATCCACAATGTTCAATAAGAGAACAGGCATTTATGAAATTACTCTCTTTAGAGAGAAAGAGCTTTTGTCCACCTCAGAACAGCTTGAATTGATATCTAAGGCATTTGGAATTACTTGGGACCTTGGTTCCAAAGAAGAAAAAAAAAAAAAAAGGCAGAGGTAAATTCTCTTTGGTTTTCATGCTCAATCTTTAGCTTTTTTTTGTTTGTTTCTTACTAAGATCCATAACCTTTGGAGTACTTATGACTTAACTAATACTGTCAAAATAATCAACACAACTAAGGATATTGAAGGAAAAACCAGAAAGAATGACTGGAAAAATCAACAATCTCTACCAATTCACCCTCAGACCATTCTCTGTACCACAGGATGCCTCTGGCAGGTGGCTACCACTAGGGGGTCCACTCAGTAACTACCCTTCCCATGGTGGGAGGTCAGCACCCTCAGCAGCACCTCAGGAAACAGGCTAAGACATTTAGAGAAATGGATGGCAAGAAAAGAGAGGGATATTATCAAAGAGTAAAGGACAGTCCTGGGGACGAGGAAAGATTTTCCAAGAAACATCATCTTCTGTGTTGGTAGAGTCTTCAATGTATCACTGACATCAAACAGAACAGAAGTAAATTAAAACTACCCTCAAACACAGTTGACATGCACAGGAGGAAGAATGACTTCAGAAATCTATACATCTGTCCCTATTGCACATTCCACCTTCCCCAAACACTGCTGCCAGTCCAGAATAACAAAACCTCGTTAGACGTCTATGTATCTTAGAGAGAGCTATAATATGCAGGTATACACACACACACACACATATATATATATACACACACCTATACACACACATCAAACTTGGGTTATAGGAGAGTTTTGTGGATCAGAGTATGCCTGCACTTGGTCCAAAAATCTGTTGGCATAAATATACCCAAAAAATCTAATCTGGAAGAGAACTGGTTGGTAGAAATAACATATTTTAATAAATGCAGTTATTTACAAGCTAACCTCCAACTCTTTTTCTGTACTAATTCAACCGGTTAAAATGTTCTGAATATAGAGGGGTAAGTGGTTTTTAAAAAAAAAAAAAGTTAAGCTCTATAGCAACAAAAGGTAATGCTGTATAAAATAAATTAGATTTTTAAATATATCTAATGGAACTGATATAATGCAAATTCAATTCTACAATATAAATTAATATAAATCTATTATCAAAGTAGCATTCCTGGGAAATTTCAGTTCAGAGTTTAAAAAAAAAAAAAAAAAAGTCTAAGTATTTGAGAATAAATGGATATGGCTTAGAAACCCTTGAATAGTGTTGTAAAATCCATGCCCAAAATAAAGGCTTACCTCACTTTAACTACTAGAAGTGTTCCTGAAAAGTTGTGCAAATACAGATTTACCTAGACCCTCATTTTAAGTGAGAAGAATCACTGGTGGCATAGTGGTTAAGTGCTCAACTACTGACAAGTTAGCAATTTAAACCCACCAGCTGCTCCAAGGGAGAAAGATGTGACAATCTGCTTCCATTAAGGTCACAGCCTTGGAAACCCTAATGGGGCAATTCTACTGTCCTACAGTGTCACTGGGAATTAAGAATCGACTTGACAACACACACTTCAAAAGCATATTAGGAGGCCAAGGTTGTAAAGAAACCCTGCACCGACTACTTTGATAAACTGAAGAATTCCACCAATTCCCCTGAACTACATGTGCACACTAAATGGCACACTGGAGGCACTCGGTGTTTTGCTAAATGCACGACTCTGCCATGACAGTTTTTGCTTTTCTATGGGGGCTGTCTTAAAGCGAGGCACACTTTAACTGGAATGGTTCAGTCTGCTATTGAGACTGGATAGATGGAATCCAGTTCAGTTTGATTAACCAATTCCCTTACAAAAGCTCAGAGAATTTCAGGAAGTGTTTCTCAATCAAAATAAAATTTCAATAAATATGTATGTATATTTTTTAAAGAATGCTGATCTATGATTGGAAGAAGCTTTTATTCACTGTTACCTGGCCTATTGAAAACAAGCAAATGACTGCTTGAGTTGGGTTCTATTTGGTTTAGCCAAGAAGGCAAAAATGTAATACCTAATTTCAGAAATACCACCTGAGGCCATTCTCTTCCATAAGAGCTTCTTCCCTTCTCTCCAGCACAAATGTTTTACAGCTCTCCTCACCTTACCCCACAAAAGCAAAGCAGAATTGAAAAGCTAAGATTAAATCAGAAAACTGCCTGATAGAGATATGATAAAGTTATTTTTTCAGTCTTAAAAACTAAGTCAAATACATTCAGTAAACATAATTCTGAAAGGCAAATTTTTCTCATTTGGTATTCCCTTCCTATTTAAATATAAGACTACAGCTCAAATTTTTATGTATCCTTTTAAATAGTATGTCTTCTTTTAAAAATACATTATGTCTAGCAATAAAACTTATTTGACAGGCAGCAATCTGCTACATAACTGAAATGAAAGGTTCTATCAGCTTATTTACCTAGTGATCATAATTGTAAAAGAAGACTAGACAAAATAGCCAAGAATGTTTGTAAGTAAGTTTTGGGGCGTACTGGATGCTTGCAAGGATATACTGTAGTGGTCCATCATTGCAAGTTTTATGAAAAGTAGTGAGCAAACAAAAGCATCTGAAGACAGAACCTTATTTTAAACCAACTAGGAGTATGTGGAGTTGTAACCAGTAGGGGGAGGGGGAATGACAATGTCATGTAAATGTTTGTCAAGTGAATTGACAGAAAACAAAACTCACGTAAGGTATTAATGTTATTTCAAATGACCTAAATAAAACAGATTTTAAAGTAATCTTTACCATTTATGCCAATTATTAACTCTGGCCCTTTACAAGTAGACACAATGAAGCTACTTTTGGATCATCGGTTTCCATCACTGGCCCAAGACTATCATATTTGGATGAAAACATCATTATGGATTTGTTCCCATAATTTAAAAAATAATAATTAAAAAAAATAATAAAGTTGGTCTCTTTCATAAGTTTTCAAGTAATTAGTTCAAGTAAGCTTATATACAGCTGCTGTGTACATGACCTAATTTACCATACTTTCTCCTTTAGAAATCAGTGTCCATTGAAATGGGACACTGTGTTTTCTTTTTTGGTTAACCTTGAACCAGGTTTCTTTTACTTACTAAATGAGTTCAGTCATGTTTCTGTTTTATTGGGCAGATAAAGAGAAGAAACCAGTAAGTTATGTCCAAAGGCTGGGAAACGCCTAAATGCTTCCCAACTATCTGAAAAGATGTTGTACTTAAGGAAAACACGATGTTCCAGGCTGGTTGATAAGGTAACATCCCTGCTCATGATGTAGATGCCATCGTTATGGAGTGCGCAAGTCAAGTTAAGCCCTGATTTGGATGTGTTCTCCTTGAGGTAGAGCCACTGCCGGGTGATGGTGTTGTAGGACTGCACGGTGAGCATGTCCTCACTCTGGCTGCTCCTCCGGTTGGGCCCCAGTTCATGCAGACACCCGCCCACGATGTAGATGGTCTCTTCCACAGACACCATCTGCTGCTTGCGAATGTGGACATCACATGTTTCAAAAAGTGTCCAGATGTCAGAAGACGGGCAATACTGCAAAACGTTCATGTTTCGGTCTGAAATAAAGAAGACAGACAAAGGCATATCCACAAGTAACATAATTTACAGCCTTCATTATAATAAACATCTACCTACACCTATAAAATATGGTAACAGAGAGGCAAAACCATTTCAGAAAAGCAGACGCTAGGAAAATGTTGCAAGTTTTCCAAATGGCTAGCAGGAGGTACATTTAGGTTCATTTTCACCTGGCCTCCTTTGACTGCTAACCAGAAGGCTGACAGTTCAAACACACCAGTCACTCCTCAGAAGGAACTGGGCAATCTACTTCCATAGTGATACTGTCCCGGAAACCCAAGGAGGGGTCACTATGAGGCAGATCTGACTCCACAGCATTGTTTGGTTTTTTGGTTCTCATTGAGGCATGTCCCCTCCTTGGGAGACTCTCAAGAACTGGTAAGGCTAGGAGACGAGCAACTATGATTTGAACACATTACTTCTTCCCTGGTACCTTTATACCTTTGGGAGCTCTGGTGTTGTACTGCGTAAGGCATATACCTTTGAGAAACACCAAAAACCAAAAAAAAAACAAACCCACTGCCATCAAGTCAATTCTGATTCATACTGATCCCCATTGGGTTTCTGAGGTGGTCAATCTTTACGGAAGTAGATTGCCCCATCTTCCTTCTGTGGAATGGCTGGTGGGTTTGAACTGCCAACCTTATGGTTAGCTGTCAAATGCCTTAGGCACTCCACCACCAGAATTCCTTGGGAAACACCAGGCCAGTATAAAAAGAATACCCTTATAATCCTCACCAACATCTACAGAATTACTGACAATGTTAGAGAAAAGCCAACTGAGCCCCAAGAGCGTGTATTTTTTTTTTTTTTAAGTAATTTATTCTGTTGTTGTTAAGAATACACACAGCAAAAACATCCACTAATTCAAGTTTCTACACGTGCAATCCAGTGACACTGGTTACATTCTTCAAGTTGGGCAACCATTCTCAACTCTCCTTTTCCAAGTTGTTTCTCCCCCATTAACATAAACTCACTGCCTCCAAGGGTTGCTATCTAATCTTTGACTAGCTGTTGTCAATGTGATCCCATATAGATAGATCTTAAAGGAGCATATGATCAAGGTTGTTGTTGTTGTTGTTGTTAAGTGCCGTCGAGTCGTTTCCGACTCATAGCGACCCCATGCACAGCAGAACGAAACACTGCCCGATCCCGCACCAGCCCCACAATCCCTGCTATACTCGAGCCCATCATCGCAGCCACTGTATCAATCCATCTCGTTGAAGGCCTCCCCCTCTTTCGTCGACCCTCCACCCTACCAAGCATGACATCCTTCTCCAGGGAATGGTCCCTTCTTACAACATGACCAAAATAGGTGAGACGAAGTCTGGCCATTCTTGCTTCCAAGGAGCATTCTGGCTGCACTTCCTCCAGGACAGATCTGTTAGTTCTTTTAGCAGTCCATGGTACTTTCAGCATTCTTCGCCAGCACCACAACTCAAAAGCATCAACTCTTCTTCGGTCTTCCCTATTCATAGTCCAGCTCTCACATGCATACAAGGTGATTGGAAATATCATGGCTTGTGTCAGGCGCACCTTAGTCCTCAAGGAGATATCCTTGCTCCTCAGCACTTGAAACAGTTCCTTCGCAGTTGACTTTCCCAATGCTACACGTCGTCTAATGTCCTGACTGCTGCTTCCGTTGGCATCGATTGTAGAACCAAGCAATGTGAATTCCTTGACAACCTCAATCTTCTCTCCATTGATTGTGATGCTGCTCATTGGTCCAGTTGTGAGGATTTTTGTTTTCTTTATGTTGAGATGTAATCCATACTGCAGACTGTATTCTTCAACCTTCATCAGTAGGTGCCTTAAGTCATCCTCACTTTCAGCAAGCAAAGTTGTATCGTCTGCATATCTCAGGTTGTTAATGATTCTTCCTCCAATCCTGATACCACGTTTTTCTTCATATAGTCCAGCTTCTCGGATTATTTGCTCAGCATATAGATTGAATAAGTGTGGAGAAAGAATACAACCCTGACGCACTCCCTTCTTGATTTTAAACCATGTAGTGTCCCCTTGTTCTGTTTGAACGACAGCCTCCTGGTCAAGGTACAGATTCCTCATGAGTACAATCAAGTGCTCAGGGATTCCCATTCTTCTCAATGTTATCCATAATTTGTCATGATCCACACAATCAAATGCCTTTGCATAGTCAATAAAACACAAGTAAACCTCTTTCTGGTATTCTTTGCCTTGAGCCAAGATCCATCTGACAACAGCTATGATATCCCTTGTTCCACGTCCTCTTCTGAATCCGGCTTGAACCTCTGGAAGTTCTCTGTCAATATACTGCTGCAAACGTTTCTGAATTATCTTCAGTAATATCTTACTTGCATGTGATATTAGTGATATTGTTCTATAATTTCTACATTCTGTGGGATCACCTTTCTTTGGAATGGGCACAAATATGGATCTCTTCCAGTCAGTTGACTGGTGATCAAGGTAGACAGTCTTTATTAGTTAAACTAAACTGTTGTTTGGTTTTAAGACTTCAGGGGTTATTTCCGGTTAAAGATTATCTTAGGGCAATAGTTTCAAGGTTCATCCAAGAGCATATATTCTTGACAGCTGATCTTAAAAAACAAGGCCAGGCTCAGCACAGATCTCCAGGGACTATCTAGAGAAAAGGATGCTAAGTTTCAAGTGAGGTGAAATGGAACAAAGCTTCACCTCTGGCTTTCTATCAAGTCACAGAATCACTCTGCAAATGCAAATTGTTTGTAACAAGGCAAAGTCACTACAAAGGTCAGTCCCCCTCTTCCTTTTTTCACTAGATATGGTTCTTTATTGCGTAGATAAAATCAGATAATAGATGAAAGAATTCTGACATTATTTTAAATTAACAGCTATTTTCTTTAAGGTAAAATGTTGCCTAGTCTCTTTGAAAAATGTTGGTAAAATTTAGAATATCTACTTTTTAGTCTCAGCAGAAAAAAAATGCTGTGCTATAAGAACAGACTTTCTGTTTGTTGTTGCTGTTTAAACAAACAACAAAACTTATCAGAAGAGGAGACGGCTCACCTTGAGAATTAAAGAGTAAGTGAAGAGTGGCGTTTTGATTGCTACAGAAGCAGGCAAGAGAAGATGGCTCATTTTCTCAAGGATTTTACTCCTCCTTCAAGTTTTTACTCCTGAGACAGAGGACTCACCCCACCCACTGGTTAGCAGCACCTGAAGAGATCCACGGGAGCTCTGATGGCATAGCGCTAAAGGCATTTGACTGCTAACCAGAAGGCTGGTAGTTCAAACCCACCAGCCACTTCTCAGAAGGAAGATTGGGCGATCTACTTCTGTAGTGATACTGCCTCAGAAACCCAAGGAGGGGTGGCTATGAGTTGGGTCTGACTCGATGACAGTGAGCTTGGTTTTGGTAATTTTTTTTTAAAGAGATCCTTAGCCACCTTAGGTACTAATTTAAGTATACCCTAAGAGGGCAGAGTAGGGCAGAGGTAGTTTAATGGTCGGAGACCTGTGTTCAATTCTCAGCCAATGTACCCCAGGTGCATCTACCACCCTGTCAGCGGAGGCCTGTGTGGTGCTGTGATGCTGAACAGGTTTTAGCAGAGCTTCCAGATGAAAACAGACTAGTAAGAACGGCCTGGCAATCTACTTCTGAAAAATCAGCCAATCAAAACTCTAGGGATCACAATAGCCCGATCCCCAACTTATCATGGGAATAGTGCAGGAATAGGCAGCACTGTTTTGTGTGTGTGTGTGTGTGTATATGTGTGTGTGTGCGTTTGAGGACTTGACAGCAGCTAACATTATGAAGAAGGCCAAGAGAAAAGTGAAGAGAAAGCAAGTGCTCTGTGTGCAATATGTCCCTAAGCCTGCAGAAATTTTAGAATTATTACAGCTTTAAGAAACTGTCCTTATACACCAACACTAAACTGTCCTAATTTACACCCACACTAATACCTCCCTATGTTTCTTTCTTACCTGGCTATTGTGATAAAGCTCTTCCCAGTAGATAGTTCAAGGGGTTTGGTTACTAATCTGTCAAAAAGTGCTCCTTAGTGACCTGGTTTCCCACTGTATGAACAAAGAACTTATTCTAGTAAAGCTTCAATGTATTTTTCAGTTCCAGGCCTGAAGGTCTTTCCAGGTCTTCTGTAAATGTTTTCTCTCCTCACCCAACTAGGGTTCAGACCATGATGAGGTGGTTTGAGTTGGTTGAATGATTTTTTCATTTTTACATTTAGAGTTGATTCTGAAGTTTGACAAATCAACCCTTCTTCCCTTTAGTGGTTACTATTACTTTCTACTGAATTTCTTTATTTCTTCAGTGCCTGCCAAATAATTAGAATAATCAAATAACTATCATGAAAACTATGAATCACTCTTTGCTAAATTTTGAAAAGTCTTAGGCAGCAGGCTAAGAATCAAACTTGAAATCTTGATTTTGTTTTCATGACAATTACGATGAGTTCTTTTACAGCGAACTATTAGGAATCGCTGGGACGAGCCTCAAGCAGAGGAGGGGGAGGGCTTAGGATGAACGGCCCTGCCCTCTCATCTTAGAAAACTTTTTCCACCTCTACACAAACATCGATCCATCCACATCACCTAACCATCCCATCTTGAGTATTTTGGCTTAGGGAATCCAGGACAGAAATCACAGTGGGTGGCCCAAGTGAAGAAGGTACATTAGTACCAGCTTGTGAAGCTAGAAAACACACAAGCAAGGGTTTTCCAGGTCAAATCTAAAGGACATTTGCTCAGCCAAGGTCATGGAAAAATTAGGAAATCTCCCAGCAGAGTCCTCTTTGGGGTACAGTGCCCTCTGTCAGTGTTTAACAACTCCTGGGCAGAAATAAAGGCAAGAGACCATGAGTACATTATTTCAGTCCACAGGATGCATTTTGTGTTGCTCAATCTAAGAGTAACCAGAATTCTTAGAAACGTACATAGGTAAATAAATGTGAATATTTACTTTCCCAGGAGAAAACACACAAACACACACATGTACTTAGGCACACAAGAAATACTCTGGTGCCATGGTTTAGTTGCTTAGCTGGAGTCCCTAGGTGGTGCCTACTGTTACCTTGCTTGGCTGCTAGCCCAAAGGTCTGAATCCATCCACAGGTGCCTCGGAAGAAAAGCCTGGCAATTTACTTCCAAAAAACCAGCCATTGCAAACCTGTGGAACCTAACTCTCCCCTGACACACACAGCATTGTCAAGAGTCAGAGTCAACTTGACAGTTGGATGATGTAGTTGAAGCATATAAACTTAAATCACTGTAACCTGAACACCCAAAATAAAACATAAAAATGACCCCTGGGTCACCCCCCCCCCACTTATTTGTACAGAAAAAGCTGCCATTACCTTATCTTCAGTGGAGAATCCCTAGGGAGGAACACTGGGACTAACTCAGTAAGTGGTGAAAATCTAAAGTGAGAAAAACAGCTCTCTGCTTCCACTGCACTCCTCTTTGTCGTGGACTCCCCCTGAATGTATAAATACACACACCACTTGCAGTGGGTTGAACAGTGGCCCTCCAAAAGATATGTCCACACCTCTTAACCTCCAGAAACTATGAATGTGACCTAATGTGCAAAGAAGGTCTTTGCAGATGTAACTAAGTTAAGGATCTTGGGATGAGACCATCCAGGATTGCCCAGATGAGTCCTAAATCCAATGGCAAGTGTTCTTATAAAAGACTAAAAAGGAGAAAACACATGAAAAAGGAATACACATGAAGCAGTAACTAGACTTAGGCATCTAGCAGCCAAGGAAAACTGCAACCACCAGAAGCTGAAAGTGCAAATGAAGGATTTGCCCCCAGAGCCTTTGGAGGGACTGTGGCCTGCCAACCCCTTCTTTCAGACTTCTCATCTCCAAAACCATGACAGAATAAATTTTTGTTGTTTAAAACAATGAAGTTTATGGTAATTTGTTATAGTAGCCCTGGAAAACTAATTCATCACTTGCTATCTTACCCACCAAATCAAGTGTTTAGAGGTATTCAAAGAAGGGTTCATCAAAATATTTTGCTATCATTAAAAAAAAAAGAGAGAGATGTCCATACAACACCGTACATTTTACTTTTTCATCTAATATAAATCCCCATTAACAAGACACATTTGGACATGGTGAAAATAATTTTCATCACCTATTTGAACATTAGGGGCTCTGGTAGTATAGTACCTAAGGCACATGACTGCATGTGGGTTCAAACCTACCAGCCACTCCTTGGAAGGAAGGTTGGGCAATCTACTTCCGTAGTGATACCGCCTCAGAAACCCAAGGAGGGGTCGCTATGAGTCAGATCCGACTTGATGGCAATGAGTACCTAGCAGTATTTGAACATTATCTTAATATGTGGATTTGTGTCCTTTATGTAGTTACATATGGTCACATGCTGCCCAATAGGGTCATAAGGATCATTTTTCCACATCTGTCATCGGCCAGGGTTGGAGGGCTCTGTCCTGCCCATATCATACCTCAACCACATAAAGGAATGTTAGGTATTTCATTATGTCAGATATAAGGGATTTAACTCTATTAAAGAGCTCTGGTGGTACAGTGGGTAAGGCACTTGGCTGCTAACTGAAAGTCCATGGTTCATAGCCACTAGCTGCTCTAGCAGGAGAAAGATGAAGCAGTCTGCTTCCATAAAGATTTACAGCCTTGGAAACTCTATAGGGACAGTTCTACTATGTCTTATAAGAAGAGTCACTGAGACAGAATCCACAACTTTAATGTGGCTAAAAGTCCTAAAAGTACAGTTTCTATATGTTAAAGGATAACTTGGAGACAACTGCTTTAAGTGGAACAGAGAGAGAAAAGGAACAGTACGCCTCTTCCTGGCTGCCCGCCAGTGCCTTTCTTAGCACAGCCATGCTGTTTCTATCATCACCACGTCAAATGCTTCCCTACAGCAGTATAAGCCCTACTGAAGAAACGTTTTATTTTCCAAACTGTAAATTATAAAATACCTACAAAAAAGTGAAAAACACGTATGTACAACTTACGATATAACACAACCACCCCCTACCCCTGCTGAGGAAAGAGGTTCCTTGTGTATTTGTATTCTTGTTCATCCCATGTTCCAGGAACAGGAGTATCTGCTGAACCTGCATCTCCCATGTCTGTGCTGGAGAAAGGAGAAAACAAAAATACAAGGAGCCTCTGGCAC
Organism: Orycteropus afer afer; assembly: GCF_000298275.1. Classification (NCBI taxonomy): domain Eukaryota; kingdom Metazoa; phylum Chordata; class Mammalia; order Tubulidentata; family Orycteropodidae; genus Orycteropus; species Orycteropus afer. The sequence goes on along the minus strand of NW_006921841.1, from coordinate 3,961,310 downwards.
TAAATTCCATAGAGTGGGAGGTGTTTTTGAAAAGAGGTGGGAGTCACCCAGATACTGCTCCCTTCCATAGATCTACCCAACCTCAGAGCAGCTGAGAGACCTGGACAGCCTCCACAAATCAGGCCCAGCCAAGTCACAAGACGGCTAACCACAAAGCTGGGTTTCCAGAAGCAAAGAGAACATACATATTTTCTTCACAGTCTCTCCTCCCCCTTCAATTCTCATGCTTGCATCAGGCCATTAAAGCCCCTGCTGTCGAAATCACCCCTGTCCCACAGGACTCTCTCCCTTCCAGATGTATAAATACATCATATATGTATGCAATCACACTCGGTGCACTGGAACACTTCCCCTGGCTCTTGCCCTTCCCAGGTTGCCAAAGGACACCCTGAGTCAGTATAACACTTACTTAGCCCCTCCACTTACCTCTGGTAGTATATCCTCCAATCACATAAATTTTCCCCTTACATTCACACGCAGAAAACTCAGCCAGAGGATTCGGTAAGGGTGCCACAAAATTCCATGCATCCTGCTCTGGATTGTAACATTCAACGTTAGAAACAGACTGCCCACCAATGGCATAAAGTTTTGAATTAACAGCCACAAGTTTGAAGTTGGACCTGAAAAAGAGACACAAGGGCCCACAAAGTCAGTTTTTTTGATCATTATGAAGTAAGATGATGGCATAAATTGCTAAAACATAGTATGGAATATGCTGAATAGTGGAAGAAAAGTAGCTTTCCAAGGCAGGTGCCATTCTGCCTGAGCACAAAAGGATCACTGGATGGTTTCTCAAAGTCCATTCCGGCCCCCAAGATCCTTCAAAAAAAGATCATTCTTCAAACTTTAGCAACTGAAAACAAGCAGTTCGATATAACAAGTTCTAACATTGTTCAGCCTTCTGCTGAGAGCCAAAGACACTCTGAATACTTAAAACTCAACACTTCTTTCAGGGGCAGGAGCAAATGGTAATGGAGAAAAGAACCCACCACTGGTCTCTCTCAACTCAGAGTATGTTTCTCCTTCTTCCGACCAAGTGGGAAGGCTCCAGTTTAGGTACACACCGGTGCTGTGTACACAGTCAAGTAACTAAAGATATGTGCAAGGAGTGGTTCTAAAGGGTGATCTTGCAGACCACTTCACCATGGATGCACTGAGTAGATCACCAGCCCTCCCTCTTCCAACACAAGGACATCTTATAAGGTAGGGGGAAGTAAGAACTAAACCAATTAAAAATACTTTGCTCCAGCAATCTTCGGGTATTTATACCTGTTAAGAACTATGTATTGCAACAAGTGCTCATCTACCATAATATCAAATAATTATGAAAAGAGATAGTGGATTCAAGCCACATATTCATAATTAAGAATAAAGCATGCTTATCTGCTTTAGAGATTTACTTTTTAATTAAAAAATAAAACAAAATTAATTTGTTTCAATGTTTCATGGGCTTAACTAATTCTTTGAAGTCCAGGAAGGATTAAAAATCTGGGGCTGTTTTGTCACTTTGCTATGAGACAGGAAACTGTCTCCTGTTTGCTGCAGCATGAACAGCAAGAGGATGAAACAGGTAAACACCAGCACACACCTGAAGGGCCCAGTTCTGGTCCCAGCTCTGCTGATAACCAGCTGTCTGACCCTGGCACACAACTTAACTTCCTCATCTCTAAAATAAAGATAATGCCCACTACAGGGAAGCTGAGATGATTAAATTGTTTATCAGAAAGTGTGACACAGAGCTAAGATGCTATCATTATAACCTCTCAGCTTTCCAGTGTTTGAAATAAAAAGGCTAGTGTTTTAATAAAGAGATGAATTCAGCAGCACAGTGTTTTCTTCAAAAAATATAATGGATAAAAACTATATCCTAAGAATATGGTTGTAGATACATGTAAGTTTGGCAGACAATATTTCTACATATGTATTTGTATATGCTGTAACAATGTCCATATAAGTAGAACAGGGGGCAAAGTTATGATAACTTAGCGACAACCAACTACCCTGAGGGAGCAAGTTGTTGGACCTGTGGTCTTGGGACCATGGTCACAGGGGACAACAAGCTCACTTGGCACAACATACTACACAAAAACATTGTTCTACATCCTATTTGGGGGTAGCACTTAGGGTCTTAAAAGCTTGCAAGTGACCATCTAGATGCAACATCTGGGTCTCACTTCGTCCAGAGCAAAGAAGAATGAAGAAAACCAAACTCACTCACTGCCATCGAGTCGATTCGACTCACAGCAACCCCTCCCTGGGTTTCCGAGGCAGTATCTCTACGGAAGTAGTTTGCCCAATCTTCCCTCAGAGGAGTGGCTGGTGGGTTGGAACCACCAAACTTCTCGTGAGCAGTCAAATGCCTTAGGCAGTATGCCAATTAGTCCAAGGGACTAGTGGACCTCAGCCTACATGACCTTGAGACCAGAAGAATTAGATAGTGCCTGGCTACAAATGTCAACCACTCAGAAAGGGATCAGTGCAGTCCTGGAAAGAGTGGGAGAACAATGTGGAACAAAACTCAAAATCATAAAAAAGACCAGGCTTACAGGTCTGATAGAGTCTGGTGAAACCCATGAAACTATGGCTCTTAGTCACCCTGCATGCCTGGAATTGAACTCATTCCCTTGGCTTCCAGCCAAGTAACAGCTAGCCATATAAGGTGAACATTTACACCAGGTGGGTATATGCCTTCTAACAATCAATTGTGGGAGATCAGAAAGGCAGCACTTGCACAAGGAGATAACTCCGAGGGCAGGACTGCATAGGAAAGGACACAGGGAAAAGGTAACCACAGGGAGGAAGTGGGAAGAGAGGTGTTACGTTGTGGGGATTGCAATCAATGTCATGAAACAAAATGTGCATAAACTGTTGTATGGAAAATGAATTTGCTCTGTATACTTTCACCCAAATCACAATAAAAAAGAATATGGTGGTAGAGAATATAAATAAAACACATATCAATAAAAAGCATGTAAGAGAGTAGACTAAGTGGCATCAGTGAACAAGTAGTCCAGGCCTGGTCTCCTAATAGGTGTTCAGGAAACACTGATGCCTAATGGCATAGAAAATACATTGGTAACAGCCACTTACTAAAAAACTAAGATTTTTCAAGGTGCTATAATGTTCTATTTAAATGAGTTTTTAGTTTATGGTTTTGTTTTTCAAATCAGAGAGTAAATATTCTTCCTCAAAAACCTCCAACCATTCAATTTTTCATGCCAACTGACTGTACCCAGGGTGGCTGTTACTGGGGGGTCCCTGGTTCATGTTGCTTATTTTCTACTGCCAATGGGCCTTAAAATCTGACCATGGTGCCCTCTCTGTATGTAAAAATCTGGGGAACTAAAGGAAATAAAATTTGTAAATAAGCACTAAATTTTACCAGCCCGCAATTTGGTTTTGCTCCCCAAAGGTACACAGATAGTAAATTTTGTAAGATCAAAACAGTTTTTAGTGTTCATCCAGCATAATCATTTGTCTTAAGAAGGCATGTAAGGGGTTCTTTTTGAGACTGGATTGAGTAGGCAGGTAAAAGTAAACAATTCAATCTCTCCAGACCCCAACAGGCTCAAATTCACTTGAAGGAAAATTTTCAATGTTGAATTTGTCTGATGATGAAAATTGCCTCCTAAAAACAGTCCATTTAATGAAGTGCTACAGGTTATGAGTCCATGCATATACAGGAAAATCTCAACTCCTCTACTCAACGGCTGTGTGACCTTGGGCAAGTTACTGAACATCTCTGAGCCTCAGTTTCTCCAAGTGTGAAGGGCGGATGAGAAAAGCACAATCGCTAGCACACAGCAAGAGCTGAAAAGGGTAACATGCAAAAAGAGGTCACTCTCCACTGGCATTTTAGAGACTGCTTTTCTATGAGTCAGAAGCCTATGTTTCTTAACTTCAGGAGGGTCGGTTTCCTCATTGGTCAACTGCAAAAGTCACTGGCTGTGATGTGCCCTGGATCTCTGTACAAAGTGTTCTCTTATCCACAAATTCTCACCACTTAATGGCCCATTTAGAACTTTCTGAAAACTACTCTTCCACTCTTCACCTCCTGAATGTTAAAGGTTTGAATCCAAGATTTCAAGTACTTTTACAAATTACAATAATTATCATCTTTATATTTTCTTTTTTTAATTTTCATTGCGATTTGGGTGAAAGTCTACAGAGCAAATTCATTTTCCATACAGCAGTTCATATACAATTTGTTTCATAACATTGACTGCAATTTCCCACAATGTAACAGCTCTCTTCCCACATCCTCCCCACAGTTACCTCTTCCCTGTATCCTTCCCTCCCATGCATTCCTGCCCCCTGCTGTCACCCTGTAAAAAGAACACTGCCCTTCTGTTATTCCATGACTGATTGCTCCAAGGAGTGTATCTACATGATGTAAATATTCATCCCACATGCCTGCCTACTGTTTGACTGGAAGCCACAGGAGTTCAGTTCTAGACCAGTAGGGTACCTAGGGGTCATAGTCTCAGGGGTCTCACCAGGCTCTATCAGACTAGCAAACCTGGTCTTTTTCTTTATGATTTTGTTTTGTTCTACATTCCTCTCCCATTCTATCCAGTACCTCTTACACCAATCCTCCCACCCAAGTGGTTGACAGTGGTAGCCAGGCACCATCTAGTTCTTCTGGTATTATGGTCATATAGGCTGAGGATCACCTGGTCTACCAGTCCCTTGGACTAATTGTCTCCATATGTCTTTGTAAAGGTTTATAGTCTTGGCAACCCTATGAGTGGGACAGTTCTCTTTTCTATAGGGTCACTCTGAGTTAGAATCAACTCAATGAAAGCAGGTATATATAAACACAAATGTGGGATCCCTGAGTTGTGCAATCGATTAACATGCTCACCAGCTAATCAAAAGCTGAAGGTTCAAGTCCGCCTAGAGGTAACTCAGAAAAATGGTCTGGTGATCTATTTGTGAAAGTCAGCCATTGAAAATCCTAAAGAGCAAGGCTCTACTCTAACACATGTGGGGTTGCCATGAGTTGGAGCCAACTGAAGGGCAAGTGTTTTCTTTAAATACACAAATGCAGACAGAAAAGACAGCATGGAGGTCTAAGTAGGTACGAGTGCTGGCCCTGTGGCTGTCTACAAGTTAACTCGAGCTCACCGAGCTTCAGTTTTCTCACTGTGAAAATGGGGCCTATGATAATACTTATCTCATAGGGATGCTATGAACATGAACTATGAAGTGCTATCTCAAGTGGTAGCCACAATATTCAGCTCACAATAAGAGCTCAACAAATGTAAACCACTGTTATGATTAGCTATCTAGAGAAGCTTGTTACCATTAGATTGAAACCTAGATCCTTTCTCAACCACTCAGAGGTGACTGCACAGTCTGTGGGTCAGCCAGGTCCTTTGTTTCTTCTTTCCCCTTCTGCCACCTGCTCTCTGTCATTTCCCTACATATTAATCTCCCTCAGGGGCCAGGAGGGGAAGAAAGGGAAGGAAGAGAAAACAGAAGTGATCATTGTTGCCACTTACAATCTACTATGAGAAATTCTAATGCACAAGCAACTTAAACGTTGGCTAAAATTAAATTGGAGGGGGAGGGATATGTGTTAATATACATATAGTTTTCTTTCCACCACACTCTTCCTGGGATCCACTGCAACATTAACCAAAAGACAAAATTTCTCATTCTCCAAGAGGCGAGAAATGCTCTAAAAGTGCTAAACTTTGGCTCAGAGGATAGGGGTCAGCCTAAGAAACACCAGTGCTGACAGCTATAATGCCATCTCTGCCAGGAAACTATTTGTTAAGTTTTTGTCTAAGCCATGCTATCTTCACTGACAGAACAGGACAAACACATCTTCAACTCCATTTCCAGAACAAAAATGCAAAGCAATGAAAGAGACTAGAAATAACTTTAGAAACACAGAGCATCAGAAGACCAAGTGCTGCAGTGGTGGCCAGTCGCTGCAAGTTAGCCCTAATTAAAATCGGGAGGAAAAGCACAATGTTGTGGTCCCACAAGCTTTTACACGTGGTGAGTTATGATTTGGCAACTCCTAAGATCATACCCATGAACAGACCATTAAGCAGTGTTGCATACCTGGACTTCAAAGCATCCTCTTGAAGAATGCTATGTACCAATATAGACATTTTCAAGCGTGGTGGCTCATCAGTAAACTTTTTTTTCTTTTTTTTTTTTAATTCACTGCTGATCATATAGGAGTTCTGATGGTGTAGTGGGTAAGACATTTGATTGCTAACCAAATGTCAGCAGTTCAAACTCACCAGCTGCTCTTAAGGAAGAAGATGAGACAATCTACTTCTGTAAAGATTGACGGCATTGGAAACCCATCGGGGGTCACTATGAGTGAGAACTGATTCAATGGCAGTAGGTAGTGCTAGTGGGTTGATCACAGAGCACCATTTTCTCCAGGGTGCAAAAGGCTATATAAAACTCCTCTTTCCTAGGGTTCCTGCCTGCCCCCCAGCATTTAAGACTCTGGAATCACTGCAGTGTTCAGTTCCTGAGGAAAGTGGGCTGGTCTGCATCTGATCCTCTGTCAAAGAAAAAGGCAGTACTGACAATCTCATGGCGGATCCTGTCAAATGTGAATCAAGGTAGATGTGAAATGCTGTGTAACTGGAGGCTAGAGAACCTGCTTTTCTAATTTCAAGTTCCAAGTTTCCCCCAGTGCAGAACTTGTATTGAACGTGTTATCCAGGAACAACCTCATTCTAGGTTTCACTTTTACTTGTCTCATTACCTGAACTCAACTTTAAACTTCTTGAAGGCAGAAGCCATGACATCTGTTTCTGAATACTTAGTAGCTGCACATGAAGGCTGTAGAGAAGCCAATGCACATACAATATAATTTCAAAAAGCCGTACCAACAAACCCCACGCCCTTGAGTCAATTCTGACTCAGCAACCCTACAGGACAGAGTAGAACTGTCCATAGGGTTTCCAAGCCTGTAAATCTTTACGAAAGCAGACTACCTGTCTTTTTCCCACGGAGCAGCTGGTGGGTTCAAACAATCAATCTTTTAGTTAGCCAAATGCTTTAACCACTATACCACCAGAGCTCCTAAAAAGCAGGATAGTATCATTAAATACCTGTGCTCCAGGTATTTGGAAAGGAAATTTTTAAAAAGGAAAAAATAAGAATTGACAAGAAGATTGTCAATACAAATCTATAAACCAAAAATTGCAAACAGTGTAAGTTGTTGTTGTTGTTGTTACTTGCCATCGAGTTGGACCCAACTCATAGCGAGCCCTCCTTGGATTTCCAAGGTAGTATCACTACAAAAGTAGATTGCCCGACCTTCCTTCCAAGGAGTGGCTGGTGGGTTTGAACCGCCAGTCTTCTGGTTAGCAGTCAAGTGCCTTAGGCACTATGCTATCAGAGCTCCTAGGAGCAAACAATGTAAGTGGTTACATCTATTCAATAGATGTTTGCATTTTGGTTCCTCTAATTATTTCACAATTGTTGGGCAATTTTCTTAGCTTTTCTGTGTCTCAATTTCTGCCGCCATAAAATGAGAACCTACTTAATATAACCCTTGTGAAGAATAAGTCAGATAAAAACACACAAAGCAGTAGGAACAGTAGTTGGTACAGAGTAAGTTTTCAATTAAATGTTAGCTATTTTTATGCAATTAAAAATAACTATGATGACTGCTACAAGGTAAAAATGTTCCTTATAAAATTACATTTTAAAAGCAGAACTGAAATTATACTTTCACTATATTACAATGTAAAGATATAGTCCACACTTAAAAAAAAAAAAAAAGTGTAGCACCTATTATGCACTGAATAAGGAAGGCTGGGCAATCCTACTTCCATAGTGATACTGCCTCGGAAACCCAAGGAGGGGTCGCTATGAGTCGGGGCCGACTCGATGGCAAACGACAACAACAACAACAACAGTGGCACAGTGGTTAAAGCATTCAGCTGCCAACCAAAAGGTCAGTGGTTCAAACACACCAGCTATTCCATGGGAAAATGATGAGGCAGTCTACTTCCGTAAAGATTTACAGCCTTGGAAACTCTAAGGGGCAGTTGTACTCTGTCCTATAGGGTTGCCATCAATAGCAGTGGGTTATCCACTAAATACCATATTAGCAATAGGAATATGCATAAGCATTAAGTAAGTCATAACACTTGACTGCAAGGCAAACAGACAAAATTTCCATTCAAGGTGGAAAGTATACATGAGATGTTAGAGGAGCACAGTTGGAACATTTCACCCAATCAAGTGGTCAGAAAGGGGCCTGTGGTAGAGATGATGTCAGACCTGAGTCAAAGCATGAAGGGGATGGGGGATACAAAAGGGCAAAAATTCCAATACTGCACCAGTAACCAACTTGAGAACATAATGTGAAAAAGTCCGGGTAGAAAAAAATGGACTAACAAGAAAAGAACTAGGCATAATCCTAAGAAGAAAAATGTAGACCATATGAAGATGATAAAGAGAATGTTTCCTGAAGGACCAAACAATCTCAATATATGGCAAAAGAAATCCTATTTTTTAGCTACAAGGTATTATAAAAATGTGAATCCCCCCCCCCACATTAATCTATGCTATGTAATCCAATCAAATCCCAACAGGACTTTTTTATGGAATTCAACAAGCTGATTCTAAAGTTTATTTGAAGGAAAAATTGTGCAAAAAATAACCAATAGAATTTAAAGGTTAAAAACAAAAACTACAACAAAGAGGTAGTATGAGATAATAAAATAGCCACTCCTCGGAAGGAAGGTTGGGCAATCCTACTTCTGTAGTGATACTGCCTCGGAAACCCAAGGAGGGGTTGTTATGAGTTGGGTTTGACTCGATGGCACACAACAACAACAACAACACGAATCTAGTGTTACCATTAGGTGCTGTCAAGTTAGTTCCCACTCATAGCGACCCTATGATCAAAACACGCCCTGCCTTGCACCATCCTCACAATCACAGCAATGCTTGAGCCCATTATTAGTCACTGTGTTAATCCACCTCAGTGAGGGTCTTCATCTTTTTTGCTGAACCTCTACTTTACCCAGCACAATATCCTTCTCCAGGGACTGGCCCCTTCTGACAACATGACCAAAGTAGGTAAGATGAAGTCTGGCCATTCTCTCTTCTAAGAAGCATCCCAGCTGTGCTTCCTCTAAGAAAGATTTGTTTGTTCTTCCAGCAGTCAATGGTACACACGATCTTCTTCACTAACAGCACAATTCAAGTGCATCAAAACTTCTTCAGTCTTCCTTATTCCTTGCCCAGCTCTCACATGTATGAGGCTACTGAAAATACCAAGGCTTCCATCTGGCACACCTTAGTCTTCAAAGTGACTTCTTTTGCAGCCATTTGCCCAATGTGATAACGTCATTTGATTTCTTGACTGCTGCTTCTATGGCTATTGATTGTGGATATAAGGAAAATTAAATCCTTGACAATTTCAATCTTTTCTCCATTTATCATAGAATAGTTTATTGGTCCAGTTGTGAGGATTTCTGTTTTCTTTATGTTGAGAAGTAATCCACACTGAAGGCTATAGTCTTTGATCTTCATAAGTGCTTCAAGTCCTCTTCATTTCAGCAAGCAAGGTTGTGTCATCTGCATATCACAGGTTGTTAATGAGGCTTCCTCCAATCCTGATAAGTTCTTCTTCATGTAGCACAGCTTCTCAGATTATGTGCTCAGCATTCAGATTGAATAAATATGGTTAAAGGATACAACCCTTACATTCACTCTTCCTAACTTTAAACGATGCAGAAGCCCCTTGTTCTGTTTGAATGATGACTCTTGGTCTATGCACAGGTTCCTCAGGAGCACAATCAAGTGTTCCAGAATTCCCATTCTTTGCAATGTTATCCATAATTTTTTATGATCCACAGTTGAATGCCTTTGCATAGTCAATAAAACACAGATAAACATCTTTCTGGTATTCTTTGCTTTCAGCCAAGGTCCATCTGACATTAGCAACAATATCCCTTGTGATAGTTGAAGATGTGTCAACTTGGCTGGACTCCAGTTGTGAGTGGTGGTTCCCATGATGGATCACATGACTGAGTTCTGAGCAGCGGTCTGCCCAAGGGGAGTTTCCCCAGG
>NW_006921841.1:3900060-3950967 GCF_000298275.1 Orycteropus afer afer | reverse complement strand
GAACTTTTCAGCTTGAACTTGTCGGCTTCTACACGCTTGTGAGCCATTTACCTAAGATAAATCTCTCTCTCTCTCTCTTTCTCTCTCTCTCTCTCTCTATATATATACACTTTGCTGGTTTTTGTGTTTCTCTAGAGAACCCAATCCAATACATCCCTCATTCCACATCTTCTTCTGAATCCAGTTTGAATTTCTGGAAGTTTCCTGTTCATGAAACTGTTTTTTAATTATCTTCAGGAAAATTTTACTTGCAAGTGATATTAATAATATTGTACAGTAATTTCCACATTTTGCTAGATCGCCTTTCTTTGGAACTGGCATAAATATGGATCTCTTCCAGCCAGTTGACCAGGAAGCTGTCTTCCAAATTTTTTCACATAAATGAATGAATGCATCCAGAACTGATCTGTTTGTTGAAACATCTCAGTATTTCATCAATTCCTGGAGCCTTGTTTTTCACCAATTCCTGCGGTGCAGTTTGGACTTCTTCAAACCCATTAGTACTTAATCATATGCTACCTCCTGAAATGGATGAACGTTGACCAATTCTTTTTGGTACAGTGACCCTGTGTATTCCTTCTATCTTCTTTAGATGCTTCCTGCATCATTCAATATTTTGCCCATAGAGTTTTTCAATATTCCAATTTGAGGCTTGAATTTTTTGGTCAGTTCTTTCAGCTTAAGAAATGCCAAGCGTGTACTTCCCCATTGACTTTCCAACTCCAGGTGTCTGCACATTTCATTATAATACTTTATTCTCTAGAGCTATTTTTTGATATCTTTTGTTTAGCTCTTTTACTTTATCATTTCTTCTATTAATTTAGATACTCTCTGTTCAAGAACAAGTTTCAGAGTCTCTTCTGACATCTATTTTGGTCTTTTCTTCCTTTCCTGTCTTTTTAATAACCTTTTGGTTTTTTTTATGTATGATGTCCTTGATGCCATCTCACAACTCATCTGGTCTTTGGTCACTGTTGTTCAATGCACCAAATCTATTCTCCAGATGATTTTTAACTATATTCAAGGTCATATTTTGGCTCTCGTGGACTTATTTTATTTTCTTCACCTTAAGCTTAAACTTCCATATGAGCAATTTCACAGTCAGCTTCTGGCCTTGCTCTGACTGATGATATTGAGCTTCTTCATGGTCTCATTCCACAAATGTAGTCTATTTGATTCCTGTGTATTCTATCTGGTGAGGTCCATGTACATATAGGTGTCATTTGTTGTTTAAAGAAGGTATTTGCAAATAATAAGTCACTGATCTTACAAAATTCTATCATACAGTCTCTGGAGTTATTTCTATCACCAAGGCCATATTTTCCAACTACCAATCCTTCTTCTTGCTTCTAACTTTCATATTTCTGTGACCAGTAGTTATCGATACATCTTGATTGCATGTTTGGTCAACTGCAGAAAATGGTAAAAATTTTCAATTTCTTCATCTTTGGCTTTAGTGATTGGTGTGTAAATTTGAATAGTAGTTGGGTGCAATGAATTACTTAATATGGCTCTTCTAGTCATGGCTTTTGTGACGCCCACCAGAGGACTGATGGGACTATGTAAATGTGAGGTGCCTGTGGTCCACCAAGGTGATTAAATAGCTTGTTAACAAAGTAAATAAACTACATGGCAACCTTGTGGGGGTGGAACCACGGAAATAAGATCCATGGAACCCTAACATGGGCATTGATCAGTTCTGTCATTCTGGTAGGCTTAAAATGAGCCAGCCCAAAGGTGGAAAAGGGAAATTACACTACCATCAAGTCAGAAGAGGAAGCAGGAATGAAGCACATTCTTGGACCCAAGATCCCTGCACCGAGATGGTAGGGAGATGGTGGTGGCAGAACTAAGAGCCTGGCATAAGAAGGACTGGTGGGCTACTAGGCCCATGGAGTGAGAAGGCGGAATGCCTTTGGGCAAGAAGTTTGCTGGTGGAGGGGGGTGTACCTAATGGCAGACCTAAAAGAACTTTGTAACACTTGCCCAAGCAGGGCAGGGCCCAGGCAAAGAGGCCAAGGGCTAAAGAGAGGTGTGCCTGTGGCACAGATGCAAAGAACTGATTGTCCCGATTAAAAATCTGTACCCTGATCCTGAATTATAACCTGTTACTTCTCTAATAAACCCATAATCATGATTATTGTCTGTGAGTTTTGTGTGACCAGTGAAACAAATTATCTAACCTAACAGAGAAGTAGGAGCTCTGGTAGCGTAATGCCTAAGGCACTTGACTGCTAACCACAAGGCTGGTGGTTCAAACCCACCAGCCACTCCTCAGAAGGAAAGTTGGTCAATCTACTTCTGTAGTGATACTGTCTCGGAAACCCAATGAGGGGTAGCTATGAGTCAGGTCTGACTCAATGGACATAACAACAACAACAACAAAGAAGTAGAGAGTGCCGTCAGAGGGAGAGCAGGTGTCAGAATTGGTAAAAGGTTGAAGGGTGACAGCTTGTCTGACCTTCGTCTCATAGGAACTAGCCTTGGACTGCTGAGGTTCATCTTGATTCTCTCTCCCCCTTGTGAAGTTAGAGAAGGTCAGAAGAAGATGCCACCACCATGTCCTTTTTGGAGTAGTACTAACTGGCCTTTTTTATAGGTGTATGGAGATTATTCTATCACTGATAGCACTGTACTTCAGGATAGATCTTGAAACATTCTTTTTGATGATGAATGTGACACCATTCCTCTTTGTCTCCCAGGACGTGAGACCATATATGGTTGATTCAATATGGCCAATACTAGTCCATTTCAGCTCACTAATGCCCCCAAAAATAAAAAATACTCACTGCCTTTGAGTTGATCCCAATTCATAGTGATCCGTCCTTGGGTTTCCAAAACGGTATCTCTACGGAAGTAGATTGCCCAGTCTTCCTTCCAAGGAGTGGCTGGCAGGTTTGAACCACCAGCCTTCTGGTTAGCAGTCAAATTCCTTAGTCGCTACTTTACCAGAGCTCCCCACTAATGCCTAGGAAGCATCAACACCCATGAAAGCAGCAGGCAAGAAATCAGACATACTGCATGTATTGCACTGGGCAAATCTGCTGCAAATGACCTCTTTAAAGTGTTTAAGAGCAAAGATGTCACTTTGAAAACTAAGGTATGCCTAACCCAAGTCATGGTATTTTCAGTCACCTCATAAGCATGTGAAAGCTGGACAGTGAATAAGGAAGACTGAAGAAGAGTTGATGCCTTTGAATTGTAGTGTTGCTGAAGAATAATGAAAATACTGTGGACTGCCAGAAGAACAAACAAATCTGTCCTGGAAGAAGTGCAGCAGGAATGCACCTTGGAAGTGAGAAGGCCAAACTTCATCTCACCTGCTTTAGTCATGTGGTCAGAAAGGACCACACCTGGAAAAGGATATCATACTTGGTAAAGTGGAGGGTCAGTGAAAAAGGGGAAGACCCTCAATGAGATGGACTGATACAGTGGCTGCAACAATGGGCTCAAGTGTAACAAGGATTGTGAGGCTGGTGCACGACCAGGCAGTGTTTTGTTCTGTTGTACACAGGGTCGCTATGAGTCGGAGCTGACTTGACGGCATCTAACAACAAATGCCTAGGATATCACTCTTTATGTGCTCCATTTCAATTTTTACAACTTCCCGCTTTCCTAGATTCACATCTACATCCTATGTTCCAATTATTAATGCAGGTATGCAGGTGTTTTTTCTCATTTCAAGTCATGCCACATCAACAAATGAAGGTCCCAAAAGCTTTATTCTATCCATGTCATTACAACTGACTCTACTTTGAGAGGGAGCTCTGATGGCGTAGTGCCTAAGGCATTTGACTGCTAACCAAAAGGCTGGAGGTTCAAACCCATCAGCCACTCCTCAGAAGGAAGATTGGGCAATCTACTTGCTTAGAGATAAGATACTGCCTTGGAAACCCAAGGAGGGGTCGCTATGAGTTGGGATGGACTTGATGGCAGTGAGTACCTACTTTGAGAAGGCAGCTCTTCCCCAGTCGTATTTTGAGTGTCTTCCCACCTGAGGGGCTCATCTTCTGGCACTGTATCACACATTATTTCCTGTTATTCAAAAGGTTTCCAGTGGCCAATTTTTCAGAAGTGAACCTGGCCCCATCCTTCCTCTTAGTCTGTTTTAGTCTGGAAGTTCCACTGAAGCCTGTCTACCATGAGTGACCCTTCTGGTATTTGAAATAATGGTGGCATAGCTCCCAGCATCACAGCATACACAAAAGCCACCACAGTATGACAAACTGACAGATTAGTGGTAGATTATAAAGCTACAAAAATGTAAAAATGTATTATTGATTGTAAAGGATTAAATGATGTCCTCAAAACATGTGTTGTAAATTCTAACCTCTATGCCTCTCTCTATAATTCCATTTGGGAATGGGTTCTCTTTGTTATGTTAATCATGTAGGATTAGTGTAGGGTGCATTTTGAGTCAATATCTTTTGAGATGTAAAAAAGAGTTTAAATAGGCAAGTAAAGGTGGAAGAGAGATGCCATGTCACAAGAGGATCACCAAGGAACAGAAGCTCAAGAAACAAGGACCTTCCTCCAGAGCTGACAGAGACAGAGAAAGAGAGACAGACAGAAAGCTTTCCACTAGAGCCAGAGCCCTATATTCATATTTCCAGGGTCCTTACTTTGAGAAACTAAATTTCTGTTTGTTAAAGTCACCTGGTTGAAGTATTTCTGTTATAACAGCACTAAATAACCAAGACGACATTGACAAAGGAATGGCCAATGTGCCAATTTGAAGATGGGAAAATCAGCCCTGATAACTAGTTTTGCAAATCTCTATGAGAATTGAGACTATTGTGAAATTTAGCAAAGTGTTATACCCTTACATTATACCTTACATAAAAATAAATCGCAAACATAGTCAAGATCTAAATATAAAAAGACAGAACTATAAAAGTACTAAAAGACCAGGTAAGTGAGTACTTTTATATTTTTGACTGATAAGAAGCTTTTCCTGTGCAATATACATAGGTCACAGGACACACGTGACAAATTTGATTAGAAAAAAATTAAATTACACTGTAAACCTGAAGTCGAAAGCGGTGGTCAACAAGCCCAGTGATGAGCTACATTGTCTGATCTCCAAGGTGATTTGTTTTTAAGTGGAGTAGGTTGCCAATATTTAAAAATATTTCACATACAACTATTTTAAAATATTTCACATACAAAACTGGATGTCTGATAATACCATATCCTCACTTCCACTTGGCAATAACTGGCTATGGCTAAGAAGTGAAGCCCTCTTTTGGTGGGGCAGTAGCTCTCTGGTTCACCGTGACTCCCACCCCCTCTCTAGTCATTGACTTTACCTTTATGGTCACTTCATGCATTTCATTCTCGAACCCTATCATAAAATAAAGGCAGGGGAAAATAAGTGCAACATTACACAACAGACAAAAGATTAATAACTGTATACGTAAATAGAACCTGAACTTCTAAAATGAGTATGAGAAAGATAAAAACTAGCAAAGGCAATTTACAAAAGAATACAAATGGCCAATGAACAAATGAAAAGAACAATCTCTCTTCCAATCAGGGAAATGAACAAGTGTTTTTGCCCATTAGACTGGCAAAAATGAAAAAGAAATGATGGTAATATCTTGTCTTGGCAAGAGTATAGGGAAGTGGCAAGCTCAAACACAGTTGATAGAAGGGGAAATTAGAACAAATTTTGATGGGCAATTTGGCAGGAGCTACCAAACTTTAAAATGTGTATACATTTTGCCACAGGGATCCTAGGAATCTGACATATGGACTCACTCACACATGTCTACTAAGATACACATGTGTACACCAGGATATTCAATATACTCTGGCAAGTGGAAGGTGCCTAATGCTCATAAATAGGGGAACGGCTAAATACATTATGTAGTGTTCCAAACAATGGATATACCACAGCCACTAAAAACAATGGATCTACATCTGTTGACAGAGAAAAAACTCAGGCAGTACCTTGTTATGTGAAAATATCAAATGCCATAATAATTAGCATCTAAACCAAACCAAACCCAATGCCATTGAGTCAAACAATTTTAGAGAGCTCCTCCTGAGTGGTGCAAACAGTTGACTTGATTGGTAACTAAGAAGTTGAAGGTTCAAGCCCACCCAAAGCACCTCTAAAGAAAAGGCCTGATGATCTACTTCCAAAAAAGTCAACCACTAAAAACCCTATGGAACAGTTCTACTTTGACACACATGGGTTCACCATGAGTTGGAATCAACTCAAGGGCAAACTGGTGATGATAATCAATTTTAGATTAAAAAAATATATGCATTTGTCTACACATCTCTATATATCCACATGCATACACATGCACACTTCTCCCTGTTAACCACTATTAACATATTTATATAAATATTCAGATTTTACAATGTGTTTATATATTTATAAACATAGATAGATAGTTAGATATATAGTTGTAGGTTTTACTCTATAGTTTTGCAATTATCCCAAGAAGCATATATTCAAGCATTACCTGAATGACTTTAAAAAAAAAACTCACTGCTGTGGAGTCGAATCTGACTCATAGTGACCCCTTGGGTTTCTGAGGCGGTATCATTACAGAAGTAGATTGCCCAACCTTCCTTACGAAGGAGTGGCTGGTGGGTTTGAACCACCAGCCTTCTGGTTAGCAGTCAAGTGCCTTAGGCACTTCGCTACCAGAGCTCCCTTAAAGAGGACAGAAAGTGTTTTCTAGGGAGTTGGGGAAAAAAAACTACCAGGATTTGTGGGGAGTGGGACAGGAAAGAACTCTTGGGAAGTACTGTGTTAGTTATGGAGCTAGAGATGGGGGATGGTGTGTTGAGTACCAAATTATGGTAATGCTGGAGATGAATGTCGTAAAAGTGATAGAGAATACCCATTCCTTTCTTCTACCCTAATCTGGTCATCACTCAAGACCATTGAATATGCCTTTGTTGTTTAAATTAAAGCTCTTAGAATTTCCTATTTCACTTCTGATACCAAATTTTAAGTATGGTATCACTTCAACAATGTAAAATTCATTAAAAAAAGGTTTGGAAGGAAATACGCCAACTTACTGCCTTTGGGAGAAGGGAGTAGGAGTTATATTCTTTCTGCTTCCTCATTCTTTTCCATTTTTCTTTTATACCTATGTATTACTTAAATCAACAGAAAAAAGAATACTTTGCAAAATAAATTTTATCTTATAGTGGAAATAAAGGCTATGTTCCCTAAATAATCTATGGCCTAGGAAGACACGCAGCCTAGTAAATGCGTGGTGGTGGTTTTTCACTAAGTTCCATTGAGTGAATTCTAACTCATGGTGACCCCTTGTGTATATGTGTATTAGAGTAGAACTGTGCTCCACAGGGTTTTCATGGTTATGACCTTTCAAAAGCAGATTGCCAGGCCTTCCCAGATGCCTCTGGGTGGGTTTGAAATGCCAACTTTTCAGTTAGTAGTTGAGCACTTAACTTTTCCTTGTCATCTAGGGTCTCCGAGTATGTGTAGAGGCTTCTCACTCTTAAGATATTCTTTTACTGGCTGTGAGTCCCCTTGCTCCACACTTCAGGGTAGGGATCATGGTGGGACTTGAGGTGGAAACAGGTGGTAGACTAGAAGAAAGGTCCTGTTCTTTCTTGAGTTACACTGATTTTCTCCCCATTTCTCAATGGCTCTGAACCTCTTGTGCCCTACCGTCTTTCTTTCCCAGCATCTCTCCCATTATCTACTCCTGGCTCTCATTTTCCTATTCCTGTCCTGACTATTCACTGCCCCCTAAGCTCCTCCTCTTCCTTTCTTTTCTTCAAATCACCCATATTCATGGTGGAAGATACGTAACATGGGAAAGGTGAGGCTGGGATGAATGGGAATATTCCATTTCTGCAGGTGACCATTGTCAGGCTCAAGCTTTGAGTCAATGGTCATGGTTATCTGAGAAGGAATTAAGAAGCAAAAAAGGATCAAAATACTAAAAGTCAATCTTATATAATAAAAATAAAATTCTAAAGAATATTTCCCACTCATGGATTGATGTCCCCAAGGGGAAGGCTTCAAAATCATTAATGAAAAAAAAATACCCCAAAGCCTGTGTTAAAGGTTATAATGTGTCATTATAAATAGGATCTGATGCCAAAAAAAAAGTTTTAAAAAAGCAAAATTAAGGAGCAGCTTTTTTACAAACTATCCTTCTAGGAAACCACATCACCTTTTTTTTTTTCCACTAGGAAAAAAGCAAAGAAAGCACTTTTGCCTAAAGGCTCAATACCTACAAGGAAACCACTCAGCTGGTTGACCTCATTGAGGCCTCTTCTTCCTTGTAAGTTCTTAATTCACTGGAAACTTGGCCAGAATCACTCTTGAGATGTCATTTCCACCTCAGCACAACCTCCTGTGACTGCTCGGTAAACATTAGTGGAATGAATTAATGAACAACTGAATGAATTGGGGGGAAAAAGCAACACTCTACTGGGGTGCTTACCTCTTCTGGTTCATGGAGGCCACCTGGAGCCACTCATTTGTGCTGGGGTTATAGGAATGTGCGGCGGAGATCTCCTGGCTTGTGATCCTGTACCCGCCCACTATGAAGAGGTAGTTGTCTAAGATGGCAGACCCGTACCCCCTGACGTTCACCAGGTCGGGAGGAAGGTTGTTGGCCAGCGGGAACCAACGTTCAGTCATCTCCTCGTATCTGAGCATGGATGGGGGCTCACCCTGGTAAGGATGAGGGGCCAGAGGTCCCCCTAAGAAGTCCCCTAGGGCCACAAGGACTGGAGTTCCAGTCATCCGAGCCTCTCTAAGCCTCTGCTTTAGGCTGACGTCCCCTGGGGTTTGGGGAGGAGAGCCTAGGAGGTGGAACTGGGGCTTGCACAGCACCTCGTGAAAGTGGATGACCATGAAGCGCAGACAGGCCTCCTGCAGGTCAGGCAGCCCGTACACCTGCGCCAGGCGGTACATCTCCAGGCAGTTGTTGAGCCGCACCTGAGACAACAGCAGCTGCAGCAAGGACGTGACTTGCAGGAAAGAAGCCGCTTCCACAAGCTCGGACAGCAGGCTCACCTCGTCCATGTCTTCCTCCTCCTCCACTCCCCCGCCCTTCTCCCCCCGTGGGCCCAGGAGCCAGCCTTCGCGGGCTCCGCCAGCGTTGATGAAGTCCAGCACCAGCCGCAGGCCCGGGGCGCTGAGGCCGCGCAGCTGCTGCACCTCGGGGCCGCCGGGCTCCTGGCTCAAGGCCTCGCGCATGCCGGAGCGGTAGAGGGCGCGGAAGTAGTCGCTCTGCTCGATGAGCTTCCTCTTGCTCACCGGGTAGCAGCGGTCCTCCAGGCGGATCTGCACCATCTCCTCGGCCGACATGGCTGGGGGGCCGGAAACTGAGTGGCTTCCTGCCAGATCTGCCGCTCTCCTCCCCGCCCCCACGCACTCGCCGGGTTCCGGGTTGGGCGCGCGGAGGGATGGCGGCCCGGGAGGAGGGAGGCTGCCCGCTCCTGAGCTTGCCGGGCCTATCTGGGTTACTGTGGGGCCCCCAGGGAGCACTCCTTCCTCCGTGCCCCGAAGACTGCGACTCAGCCTTTCTCCCCCAGAGCGGCGGTCCCGCCCTTCTCGTTTCTTTTAGCGACAAAAAAGGCCGAGCTCGCGCGGTCCAAACGTCTGGAGGCGGCCGCAGACCTCGCTCCAAGGCTCCCGGGAGGCGTCAGGCAGAGAGGGTATCCCAGCCCCCAGCCTGCAGCCTCCTCCCACGCCTCCGTTCTCACTTCCGCCCACAGGACCCCTGTAAACCTCTAGACCTGCGAACTAGATCCGGCTTTCGGAAGGAGCTGGGAGGCTGCAGGGCCTTCTGCGTCGGGATGCTGACGCGCAGGCAGCAGGAGCCTGGAGGGCGTGCGTCCCCGCAGCCTCTCAGGCACGTACGGTGCGCACAGGCTCTGCTGACTGCCAGTGTCTGGAATGATGCTCTTAGGTGGTAAAGGAGAGAAGATGAACCCAATTTGTGTTTTCCTTCAACTCTGCTTTACCCGGGGGCAGGGGGACAGGGAAAGAAGCGGTGTGGCGGGAAAAGATGCGCAGTCTGGGTCGAGGGGGTCAAAGACATCATGTTTGAGGTCATCTTTCTCGCCCAGTCTGGCAACGTGTCCCAGAGGGCTGAGGCGTACAGGAGGTCTCTGGACATGTCAGAATCCTAGAACGGATACTTAGGTACGATCATCATTTAGGTGCCATCTTGCAGAAGGCCCAGGCAGATGGCAGGAGGTTCTGCAGGGCTCAATTGATGGGGTCCACGGTGCACTGATGTACAGTGTTGGAAAACAGGGAGCTTGTCTTTGCTTCTGGGACCTCATTATATTCATGCTATTGGAAAGACTGAAGTACAATTCAGCTAAATTTAGATCACATGTGCCTTTTCTGTTTTTAAAATCTTAGATTATTTTTTAGCAAATATTTTCTAAGAGGCTTTTCCTGTTTCATTTAGTTAGGCTAGCCATTTTGGAGGCGCTCTGGTAGTATAGTGCCTAAGGCACTTGATTGCTAACCAAAAGGCTGGTGGTTCAAACCCACCAGCCACTCCTCAGAAGGAAGGTTGGGCAATCTACTTCCATAGTGATACCGCCCGGAGACCCAAGGAGGGGTGGCTATGAGTCAGGGCTGACTCCACGGCAAACAACAGCAGCCATTTTGGAATGTAATCTTTGGGTATCGGGTCTGGCCGTTTTTGTTCATATATGCCTACAGAGGTGGTTTTGCTCATCGTTGGTTACCTCACCCCAGTCCCAAAGTCTGAAGACCACTTAAGAAGAAACCACCTCTTCTCCATCTTCTCCCACTGAAGAAATAAAAATTTCACCCCAATTAATAGAAAGTATCCTTGTGTTGCTTCTGAGATACCAATCCCTCAAAGGGAGGGGAGTGGAAAGAAACATACTGTTATGGTTACCTAGGGCCACTCTGACAGAAATATATCACAAATGGGATGGCTTTAACAAACAGGAGTTTATTCTCTCACAGTTTGAAGCCTTTAAGTCCAAGTTCAAAGTGCCAGGCTCTAGGGGCTGGGTGAAAGTCCCACAACCTTGGGTTGCTGCTCTGCCTCGTGCTCCAGGCCCACTGAAGCAGGAGGCTTTTCTTCACTCAGCTGCTGGCTGCTGAGGCTGACAAACCCAAGGTTGACAAGTAACAAGGCACAGTCCCATAACCCCAAACCACACGGCAGGCCATCGATTGAAGTCCACTGGAAGTCCCAAGATTGGCAGAGCGAGGCAGGCTGCTAAACAATGACAGAACTACATGCAGAGTTCAAGCATGCCATAAGCTAGAAACAATCCCCAAGACTTCTTATATACAGGAAGCAGACCACATCCCAAAGGCAGCTACTCAGCTGCTTGTGGTAAATCCCACCATGGAGTTGACTGCCAGCCTTATATGGGGAATAACTACCACCAGCTGCCCACCCACTCAACCAGGCCCAGCCAAGTTGTCACACAAACTGAACTACCACACATACTGTTAAGTCTCCTTAGGGAGAAGGAGAGTGTGTTCACTCTTCTCTTATAAAGAATGCTTGAAAACTTCCAAGGGTTCCAAGACCAAGATTTGAGAACCAACTATAACAGTTCTCAATGTGGGGAAAACAGTGTTGGAAATTATTTTTAATCTCAATCCTCAACTCTCTTCTTGAATGACAGGATGTTCAACAATCTTGACTATTTCCCTTATTACAAACAGAAGATAGCCCACATAATGTGAATTAACATTGGATGTTAGGAAAACTCACTTGGAGCTAATGCTAATCCTCACCATCCTACCCTCATTTGGTTAATAATGGATCTTTTCTCTTATTAGAGTAAGTACCAGGGTAAGTGAGTTGCTATTGCTATGACTTCACTTTTTCTTTCTGAAGTTTTACATTGTGATTTTCACTTACACAATTATAATTACCAGTGGAAATCAAGCTGCATTGATTCTTCACTGAAAAAAAGCAAAACTACATTCAAATTACAAACTCATTTTTCCTTGGCGGCAGTGGGGGGGGCGGCTGTTGCATTGCATATTCTGGTAATAGATATTCTCTGCCATTAATATTTATCATTTGTATTTTGGTAAAATCACTGAGCTAGAAAGATGCTTAAATACCATCCAGTCTACTCTTTCATTTTACAGATGAGGAGCTAGGACTAGAGATACTGTGATCTGCCTAAGATTACAAGATAAACAGGCAGTGCCTGCCTTGGAAGCCCTAGTTTACCAGTAGGTCCAGAGTTCTTTCAGCCACAGAATTAATAATACAGGCAGGACACAGAAAAAATATAGCCTGACAATTAGAAATGTATCATATATTAAGGAATCATTAATTTTATTAGTTTTGTTGATGTAATAATGGCATGGCATACTATTGTATTTTAAAAATGTTTTTACAACTAAAACTTGCATACTGAATTGTTTTGGTTACTTTTTTCCGCTTTAACAGAAAGATACCACAAATGGGGGGTTTAATAAATGGGAGTTTATTCTCTTACAGTTTTGGAGGCTACAAGTCTGAGTTCAAAGTGCCAGGCTCGAGGGACTGGGTGAAAGCCCCTCAACCTTGGGCTTCAGCTCTGTCTATTGCTCCCAGCCCACTGAATCTGGAGGCTTTCTTCACTCAGGCAGCTGCTGGCTGCTGAGGCTGACAAACCCAAAGGTCAACAAGTAAAAAGGCACAGTCCCAGTAGTACCACACAACATGGCAGGCCACTAGTTCAAGTCCAGAAAAAGTCTGAAGATCGGCCGAGCATGCAGGCTGCTGAACAACAACTTGACTACATGCAGGGTCCGAGCATGCCATAAGCTGGAGCCCGTCCTCAAAGTTGCTTCTTATATACTGGAAGCAGCCCATATCCCTAAAGCAGCTACTTAGCTGCTCCAGTAGATTCCACCATGGAGTTAATTACCAATCTCACCATGGGTAATAACTACATCCAGCTGCCCGCCACTCAAAACC
This sequence comes from Orycteropus afer afer, assembly GCF_000298275.1. Taxonomy (NCBI): domain Eukaryota; kingdom Metazoa; phylum Chordata; class Mammalia; order Tubulidentata; family Orycteropodidae; genus Orycteropus; species Orycteropus afer. The sequence continues at coordinate 3,938,032 of NW_006921841.1, read as the reverse complement.
AGACCCAGCCAAGGTGACATACAACCTTAACTACCACATGAATCATGAGTGAAGTAACAGTCGCTGGGATTTGCTTTACAATAAACAAAAAGGAGGAGATAGAGAAACAAGATTGGCAAGATAATGACAACACTGAAGTGGGGTGATGGATTCATGAGTATCACTGTTCTCTCATATATATGCTTCTGTGCCCATATGAAATTTTTTGGTGTACTGCCTAAGGCATTTGACTGCTAACCAGGAGGCTGGTGGTTCAAACCCACCTGCCACTCCTTGGAAGGAAGGCTGGGCAATCTACTTCCGTAGAGATTCCTCATGTGTCAGAATTCTCATGAGTTGGAATCAAATGGACAGCAATGAGTTTGGTTTTGGTAATAGAAAAAAAAAAAAAAAACACAGACTTCTTTTGCAAAGGTTTCTTTTTTTCTCCCCTAAGAAGTGCCATGGTAGTGGTCTGGTAGCATAGTGGCTAAGGCACTTGACTACTAACCAGAAGGCTGGCAGTTCAAACCCACCAGCCACTCCTCAGAAGGAAGAAGGGGCAATTTACTTCCGTAGTAGGCGGTAGCCTTGGAAACCCAAGGCGGGGTCACTAAGAGTCGGGTCCGACTTGATGGCACATAACAACAACAAGTGCCATAAGGATTTTTATTTTTCAATTGCAAACTTCAGCTTGACAAGTTGTTAAATTGTATCTTCTTCAAAAGTATATTTTCCCTATTCTAAAAGAATATACATACTTCAATGCTGATTAACATTTTGTTAGGAAGAAGGGGAAGGTAAAATACTAGAGGAAGCAAAGAATGTCAGAGGTAAAACATAAAATCCTTTAGCATACTGCTTGGTTGTATTTGTGCTTCTTACTGTGTAATTTAGCTGCTTTGTTGTGAGGCCATTATTTTCTTTCTGATACACCATGAATAAGGACCTGAAATGCAAAAGACAGAAAAAAATTCTAGTAGATTTTGGTTTACATGGGGAAAATGAAGGAAACAAACATGCATCTATGACTTGTATCATTATTTTCTTGGATACTTTTGAAAAGTTAGCTGTTCACCTTGTTTCACCTGGCCTTTAAATCATTACTGATAAAACACCATTCTCACACCTCCTTCTCACACTTCTGGTCTCAGTGAAGGTACAGTCAAGACATTCTAAGGTAGTTAGAGGGTAAGTGGCCATGGATTTAGCAATAGCTTTGAAAAGTGAAGGGTCAAATGCAGTAATAGGCAGTATTGTAGGGGATTTTTGCTAGGAGTTCCCTTCAACCCCACTATATTTAAAATAGGCTTGGATTTATCTGTGCCTCCATCAGTGACAATGCCAGATTGAGCAGGTCAGCCAAGAACAGACTGTTAGTCTTTCCGCTGTCCCTTTAGAATCTTTCACCAATGGATGCTTTTGTCTCCTGACTGTCATAGATATGCCTCAGACTGGTATTTTCTTGTCTTTTTAAAACAGACTAAAAAAACAACAACAACAACAACAAAAAAAAAAAAAACACAGTCCAAGAATGATCTGTATTACAAAAACAATTCAAGTACAATAATATCATTGGGGCAAGATCAGCTTCAACAAAGAATTTGGGGTGTTAGCCTGATAATACTGAAAGCTTTTTGGTTCCTGACAAGATAACATCATTTAGGACTGGGAGCATCATAAAAGATGGTATCATCTTAATAATTCACATAGTAAGTTTCTGTTAAGGTAGAGATGGGGTCAAATCAATATAAACATCTTTATTCACAAATGGTCTAAAATATTATCTCTGGGCATCATGAACATATTGCTTATATATACCTGGAAATATAATTTTATAGATCTGTTATTGACTAATCATTGAACAATATATATTGGCCTTTATAGAGCTGTAGTTCACCTCAAGCACTTTACTTGCTGTTTTGCAAAAGACTAACGTAATGGTCAAACACAGAGTTAGGCTATTTCTTTAAATATTTATGGAAAGCATACCTTTTGACCTAGCAAGTGGGAAAAAAAAAATAACTACAAGATGTTTATCACAGTATTGCTTTTAATAATGAAAATTTGGACAGCAACATATTATACAATTATAATAGTTACTAACATTTGTTGAGTGTTATTGTGTGATAGGCACTGCTGAAAATGTTCTATATGGATTACAATACTATGTTTATACTATTTTATAGGTGAGGAAACTACAGTGCTGTGGTATATTTATCCAATGTGTAGATCTCTTTAGAGACACTGAAAGATATTTTACATTGGGTTTTTAGAAAGCAGGTTATAGAACAACATACAAAGTATGATTCCATTTATGCAAAATTGCATGTGTGTGTGTGTGTGTGTTTGAATGTTGTTGTTGTTGTCGTTATGTGCCGTCGAGTCGGACCCGACTCATAGTGACTCCTCCTTGGGTTTCTGAGGCGGTATCACTATGGAAGTAGATTGCCCCATCTTCCTTCCGAGGAGTGGCTGGTGGGTTTGAACCACCAGCCTTCTGGTTGAATAGTGCTCTCTAAAAGAAAGCTTACCAAAATGTTAAAATTGTGTGGACTTGAATAGTTTTTCTATGTTTTGTACTTTTTTATATGACTTGGGTTTTCTTAAATAAACATATCAATTTAAGAAAAGCAAAAATACATTTTTAAAAGAAAAATTAATAACATTTACATTTCTCAAGTTCCGCCTCCCCCCCCCCTTTTTTTTTAACAACTTGTTAATTTTAGTGCTAATGAAATAAAGCACTTACTGGTGAAGATCAAAGACTATAGCCTTCAGTATGGATTATACCTCAACATAAAGAAAACAAAAAATCTCACAATTGGACCATTAAGCAACATCTTGATAAACAGAGAAAAGACTGAAGTTGTCAGGATTTTATTTTACTTGGATCCACAATCAACACTCATGGAAACAGCAATTAAGATAAACAACATGTTGCATTGGACAAATCTACTACATAACCACCACCACCCACTGCCATTAAGTCAATTCTGACCCATCAGGACTAGAGGACAGTGTAGAACTGCCCCACAGGGTTTCCAAGGCTGGAAATCTTTATGGAAGTAGACTGCCTCACCCTTCTCCTGCAGAGTGGGGGGTGGGTTCAAAGCACTGAATTTTTGGTTAGCCCAGTGCCCTAGCCACAGCACCACCAGACCTCCTTCTGCTGCAAGGACCTCGTTAAAGTATGGAAGAGCAAAGAAGTCACTTTGAAGAATAAGGTGTGCTTGACCCAAACCATGTTATTTTCAATCGCCTCATATGCATGTGAAAGCTGGACAGTGAAGAATACGGAAGACTGAAAAGATTGATACATTTGAATTATGGTTGGCATAGAATATTGAATATACCACGGACTGCCAGACAAACAAACCAATTTGTCCAGGAAGAAGTACAGCCAGAATGCTCCTTAGAAGCAAGAGGGTCTCTCATACTTTGGACATGTTATCAGGCAGGACCAGTCCCCATCATGCTTGGTAAAGTAGAAGGTCAGTGAAAAAGAGGAAGATTCTAAACAAGATAGACTGACACAGTGGATACAACAAAGGGCTGAAACATAGCAATGATTGTGAGTTTGGTGAGGACTGGGCAGTATTTCATTCTGTTGTACACAGGGCTGCTATGAGTCTGAATAATACAATTTGAATATTTAGCATAAGGGTGAAATATTGACTGTTTTTCAATTGTCTTTTGAATTTAATAAACCTATGATATTGCTTTATCTAAATAGAGATAAAAATTATTTCTCTCTATTTAGCCCCTGAAGAATTTTAGGACTAAATTTTAGGAATTTTCCCAAAACAACTTACTTTTTGCTTTTTAACAAGTAAAACTGAAATCTCTTCCTTTCATTAAAGCATATACCAAAAAACAAACCAAAACTCACTGCCATTAAAGCATATACCAAAAACCAAACCAAAGCTTACTGCCATTGAGTCTATTCTGACTCATAGTGACCCCCACTGGGTTTCCAAGGCTGTAAATCTTTATGGAAGCAGACTGCCACATCGCTGTTCCACAGAGCAGGTGATAGGTTAGAACCACCAACCTTTTGGTTAGCAGCCAAATGCCTTAACCACTACACCACCAGACTTCCTTATCCAAAGCACCAGACTTCACTGCCAACGAGTTGGATCTGACTCATAGTGACCCCTCTGTGGCTTTCCAGGACAACATCACTACAGAAGTAGACTACGCCATCTTCCTTCTGAGATTAAAGCATATAGGGCAATGTAAATGATTTAAAGGTAGCACAAGGTCTTAAAATAGCTCCATTTAATTCAAGTTGATCATCCTTATATATGCAAAACTCTCATTATTTCACTCATCTCTATCAGTGTTTTCCAAATATCTTAAGAAATCGTCTGGGACACTTGTAAAAATAAGAATCCTGGTTCCCACATCAGATCTACTGACTCAAGCTCGTAAGGGAGATGAGTAAAAACTATTGGTTTCATGGTATAAATGTAACTGTTTTAACTCTTCCCTCTTAGCACCTTACTGGAAATAAACGAGGGAGTATTGAATTACAGTATGGTTCTGCTTCTGGATATTTGATGAGATTTGTACAAAGGCTATAAAGCAATTTTTGATTCAGAGTTCCAGTTGCTTCTGGTTTCTGCAGTTTCGACTCCCAAATTCTGAGACTGGATATTCCTGTGGCACGTATCTCAGACTGTCATGGATTCCTCCCTTTGCCCCTGTATCCAGTTTCTATTTTTCCTTTTCAAAATACTTGGCCCCAAGAAGTTACCCATTTCCAGACTCTGTTTATGAAATCATCACAGAAGTTTTTAAAAGTTTAAAGCATGGTTTTACACTGGACTTTGTAATTCTTTAAAATAAAACTGATCTCCATTTGAACATCACTTGACAGCAAAAGGGTTAAACAGGTGTGGATTGTTCCATTAGTCCTGAAGGAAACATGAGAACTTCAAGGAACTATAAATCACACAAAAGAACTACATTTCATGTGGCTGAAAGACTTGGAGGTTAAAAGGTAGGAAAGTAGACTTTCTGGTTTATGTCCCAGGGGCATGTCCTAATACAAACCACTATGGAATCCCACTGAAAAGCAGGAGTAATTTTTTGTTACTCAACTGTCTCTTGCTTTGCCATTAGAAAACCTCTTCCTTCTTCCCTCAGAATAGACAGAATAGTCTGTTTCCAGGTAAGCAACTGAAACTTGGTTCCTATATGGAGTTCATAAGGATAAAACGTTCATCATTTTTACTGCAATTTACATGACTTATATACAAGGCTAAGTGTTAGTATTTTATATAATTTTGCTCAGAACAAAGTAAAATGTTTTGTTTTTAAAATTAGTATTTTAAATATTTTTCCTCTTCATTATTATTGTTTCTAAAAACCAATAGATACGTGTTGATTAGACTACCTATTACTAGGAAACAGGTGGGGAGAAGACAGTACAAAAAATGTTAGCAACAACATTTTTGTATCAAGTGAGTGAGTGTGTAAAAAGTATGAAAGAAACAAAGATTTTCAGGTTAGAAAAACTTAAAAAGAAAAGAAAAAATGAATAGTACACTACTTTATGCCAGAAACTTACTGTCACTAATGCTTGGTAGAAAAATGAGTACAGAAAAGCAAAGTTTTATGCTTTGAACTAATTTGTCTCTTTGGACATCATGGGATATGGAATCCACAACCTTAACAAAAGCCAAGAGGCCATTTTCACTGCCTTTAATATGTTTTCAAATTTTTTTTTATTGCAATTGACATAATTTTAGTAATATTTAGAAATTTAAAACGATGTCACCATTTTCTTTATGCACATTTCTTAGTAAATATGTTTGCTTCAGAGATTGTATTCCTTTATATTTGTACTTCACAAAGGTGTTTCCCTTTTAACTTGTGAACATTAATATCAGAAACTATATTAGACAACCCCCAATTTGAACTTCTTCACAATCTTCACTGTAAATTATACTTGTTATTCTTCCTTGAACAGTACTTGCCTTAATGAGTGTTGCAGTCCATCTCCATTACAAGCATGTTTTTTCCATTGGTTGAATGTTTAGTCTTCTTTTAAGAAGGAGCTCTGGTGGTAAAGTGGGTAAGGTCTTTGGCTGCTAACAAGAAGTTTGGTGGTTCAAGCCCACCAGGTGCTCTGTAGGAGGAAGATGAGGCAATCTACTCCCATAAAGATTTACAGCTTTGGAAACTCAGTGGGGGTTGCTATGAGTTGGAAATGACCTGATGGCAGTGTTTTTTGGTTTTGTTTTCCTTTCCTTGTCTGAGAAGATAGCTTGTGGCTGGCCTTTATGAAAAATAAGCAACCCCAAGAAAGGACCAGGATCCAGATTGAATATGCCATCACTGCAAAGTTAAGATTTTAAATTTTATTTTAGTTTTAAGTTTTATTAGCAAATACAAAAAGTTTAAACTAGTGTTCAAAACTGGTGTTCTAGTGAACCTGAGTACCATAACTTTAATTCAAAGAAAAAAGAGAACGAGAGCAAGAGATGATTGAACAATAACCTGTAGTCACAGTTCCTTAAGTATCCTCACAAAGTGATGTCTTGTTTCTGGTGAAACAGATCTTTCCTTTATCTGATGTTCAAGTGACTAAATTATTGTTTTCCTCAGAAAAGAATCTTGACTAGGATTTCCATTTACCTTGTAAAAGGTGTCTGTGACTATTCACCTTCAGAGAAAGAAGGAAAGCAGAGGAGAGAAGCTACTTCTTCAAGAGGCTAAGGGACAAAGCATTGAAATAACCTGGAAAGTGCTCATAAAAGACGCTAAAAAGTCAAACGTTCATCTGAGGCACAACTGGGAAGAAACAAAAGAAAAATCAATATGCAGTCCAAGAATGGCCTCATTTTTCTTGAAGGTAACCCTCCAGAAGAATCCTAAGAAAGCTCTCTCTTAACAAAAGCCTCAAAGATCCTGAGAATATCCTAGACCTTCCCGGTCAGCTCTGGCTTCTGTCTGGAAACCAGACTTACTGCTGAATCTTCATACCAGGGAAATGCATGTGTCAGTGGTGACCGCAGATGTGATATTGCTCCTGAGTATGGGATGGACATCAGACTCTCTCTGCTCACCCACAATTTTTTACAGAGACTGCTGGATCCGTCGCTTCCCAGGTCTTCTAGTTGACCTGGAAGAATCTCAAAAGCTGGGAGCCCAGTTTTTGAAATATTATTCTGAAAGTACTGGCCAGAAGTGCAGTAGGAGCTGCTGTCTTAGGAAGGACGGTAAGTACAAATGTTATGCCTGAGCAAAAATAAGGGGAAACTCTGAGAATGAAGACCGTAGAAAGGAGTCCTAAGCCCTAAGCCCTAAGGTCCTCAGTGAGCAACTGAAAAGAACTGGAGAAGATGCCCTGGGTTAGGGAGCAGGAGAGAGAGTGAGAAAGATTCTAAAGAGACGGACTTGAGTGTTTTGCAGTTTGGGCCAGAATTACACATGTAGTTGTTGTTGTTGTTGTTTGCCGTCGAGTCAGCCCTGACTCACAGCGACCCCTCCTTGGGTTTCCGAGGCAGCATCACTACGGAAGTAGGATTGCCCAACCTTCCTTCCGAGGAGTGGCTGGTGGGTTTGAACCGCCAGCCTTCTGGTGAGCAGTCGAGTGCCTTAGGCACTATGCTACCAGAGCTCCTTCCTACACATGTAGTAGTGACCCAGAATGCTATGGAACTTTTAAGTAACAGATAATTTCTTTTCTACACTAAAGTGTGGAGTAACAATAATTTTAAAGTCCCAAAATATATTATTTCAAGAATATTTATAATAATTTCCTTTTCAAAGTATGTTTTGGTGATATTGGTATCGTATCAAATTTTTGAAATGTACTTAAGTTGACCAATGTGAGATGTACTGGACAGGAATTTAGAGCATGATTCATCAGCTTTGAAAGAAATAGAGCAATATATGTCAAGTAGCAAACAAAGAAAAAAGAAGTCCCAAACTCACAGAATAGATTTTTGTCTCAATCCACATGTGATCACGGCCTGCCATTAAAAAACATTTCGCTGTTCCCAATTTCAGGTTACAAAGACTTATTTTTCCAGTTATTCTAAGATACTCAAGTTACTTGGAAATAACAGAGAAACACAACCTTTTAAAATAATTCTCTTGGTTGTTCCATACTTTCCAAGGTTGGACACATACTTATTAATTGCTAATACCTTATATCTCATTACACACACATGATGTCTGTCATGCAAACTGGAGCTACATGCAGCATCTAAACAGACTGTCAAGAGACCATATGTTTCAAGAAGCTTTCATACACTAAGCCCTTAAAAGTTAATCAGGCATGGAAAAGAGCAATTAATTTCATCAAAGGGAATCTTTTTTGAAAAGACAGATAATCCAGATTTTCACCCTCCAGATGCTCTCCATTGCCATAAACCTCCACTGTGAGGAGAGTGGGAGAGGGGTAACAACTTTTCAGAATTTCCCAGGGCATCAATTCACCTAACTCTCCACACTAGGAAAGCTGGGGCCTCTGGACTTCCAGGGATACTACTATAAACACCTAGGGCAATTTCATATTTAGAGAGCCTCTGTGACTGTCTTCCTCCCAGGGTAAGAAGGCATAACCCAGTTTTAAGCTGGAAATCGGAATGTAAAAATGCCATAATCCTGCAGTAGCTGAACTGCTCAGAGCTGGGACTCTGAAATGTACATCAGGGGTGTAAAGAATGTCTTTAAAAATTATTCTCTACCAATCAGAAATCTGAAATTTTTTATACGCTAGTCATCAGATTATAGGATAATCTGTAATATATTAGCACAGAGTCCTGATGGTGCAATTGTTATGCACTCAACTGTTAAAGTGAAAGGTTGGCAGTTTAAACCCACCAGCAGCTCCAAGCGAAAAAAGACCAGGCAGTCTGCTTCTGTAAATACTGTTATGGTTGTAGGTGCCATCGAATCAGTTCCAAATGAGAGCATACCTATTTACAACAGAACGAAATACTGTCTGGTCCCAAGCCATCCTCACATTCGTTGCTATATTTGAGCCCACTGTTGCAGTCACTGTCAATCCATCTTTTTGAGGGTCTTCCTCTTTTTCACTAACCCTCTACCTTAGCAAGCATGATGCATTCTAATTATGAAGAATAGTGAATATAGGCAGTCACCAGGTTACATACAATATCCATTCCTAAGTGTGTCTTTAAGTCAAATTTGTAGGTAAACTGGAATAGATGCATACAGTTATTTAGCCTTACTTTGGTTGGTAAGAAAGGCTCAAAGCACTATTTACAATAGCCAAAACTTGGAAACAACCTAGATGTCCAACAACTGAGGAATGGATAACCAAACTTTGGTACATTCACACAATGGAATACTATGCAACGCTAAAGAATAATGTAGAATCTGCAGAACACCGCATAACGTGGATGAACTTGGAGGACATTATGCTGAGCGAAATAAGTCAGTCACAAAAGGACAAATATTGTATTAGTCCGTTATTGTAAAAGTTAAGGAAATGTTTATATATTGGAGGACATTTTCTTTGTTGGTTACCAGGGGTGGGAGGGAAGGGGAGGGAATGCTGTTAGATAGATAGAGATAAATATTGATTTGGGTGAAGAGAAGGGCAATGTACCAAATGTGAGTGACCAATATGGCAGCATTGAGGATGAGAAAGACAGAGAGAGTTACATGGGCAGTACAAACAACAAATATGAACCCCTTTGTAAATACAATACTGAGTTGTTAATGAAAGCAAATATGGGTATAGGGACGGATAGATGGGTGAACAAGCTAAACAATTATGTATGTCTAAATGGAGAGTGTATCCAAGATCATATACAGGGTTGGCAGAAAATGGGCCTCTCGAAGAGTATGAAGGGATGGACACTGGGAGGAGGTAACTATGGGGAGGAAGTGGGAGGGGAGCTGCTGCATTGTAAATTTTGGTCGATGACATGAGACAAAGTATATGTGAACTGCTGTATGAAAAGTGAATTTACTCTGTAAATCTTCACCCAAATCCTAATAAAAAAAAAAAAAAGAAAGGCTCAAAGCCTTTTCAATGATTTAAAAGCTGTACCAGCAAGCAGCAAGTGAAAGTGTTTGTGACAGAGACTTTGTTAGGAGTAGGGATTAGTTGAGTCCTCTCAAAGAAGAGGGCAAAATTACATAACATTAAAGGGCAAGTACAAGTGTTTGTAAGTCAGACATTAGTAACCTGGGGACTGCATGTATGTACCATAGACCAGAAGAACAAATAAATGTCCAAAACAAACCTGTTTTGGAAGAAGTACAGCCAGAATGTGCCTTAGAAGTGTGTATGACAAGACTTCATCTCATGGACTCTGAACATGTTATAAGGGACCAGTCTCTGGAAAAGAACTTCATGCTGTAAATGCTACATACAGCCTAGGAAACCCTATGCGGTAGTCAGGAGATGGAATCAACTCAGCGGCACTCAATGTATTAGCAATGTGTTATTAATTGCCTTTTGTCCTATTCTTTCTACTTTGTAGAAAAATAAAAAGTACAGAAATACTGGGTGCCCTAGATGTACTGGTAGAGATGTAACTCCTCACAGTTAACTTTATACAGAAGCAGTAATAGGCTTTGCCAACAGTAATTCCACAGTAGCTTTAGACATGCTCTGAGATCTGGTTACCATACACTATGTCTCTAATCTTATTTTATTAGAGAAATCAATACCTTTGGACAATGGATATTTCACATCACACACTGCAGTGGGAGGAAAGTCTGTGCTGCACTTTATGGAGACAAACTGAGGATTTACATCCAACAAATCTGACTTTAGCTTTTCCAGAAACAACACCATGTTTTAAGGAGTAAATTTGCTTTCAAAAGGAAGACTGCATAAGCAAATGATGTGCCCTTCCACCACTTGAATTTCAAATGCTAACATCCTTATCTATCTAATACCTTCCTCTTCAAATAACACAGATTAGGCTTTTTTTCTGATGTGTTTTGGTACATGATAGAGCACACCTGTGGTTAGGGTCAAGGGTAATGTTGACTTGGCTTGCTGCCTGTCCACCAGCTAAGCCTCACCCAATAATGCAGTCATTACTGTTTTTGCCCTTCCTGTCATTCCTTCTTCTTCTGTTGCAGCACTCGTCTTTTTATTTTCCTTTTTTTTTTTTTCCTCTGATAACCTTAGCATTCTGAGAAGGCACTGCACTGAGAAACCTGATCTAAAACTCACCAGAGGTTTTTGTAGCGAATTGAATTTTTCACTAACATAAAATACTGGGATTGGGAAATGATTCCAGGTAATCCTATGTGGAATGAGTGAAATGTATGAAAGAATGTATGAAAGATTATGAGAAGAATCAGTAGATATTTTAAGAAGGCATTTTCCAAATTCACAGAAACAGTTACAGTAATTCATAATGTTCTATAAACTCTCTGAATATAACCCTGCAACACACCCAAGTTAATCCAGTGTTCTTGAAATATAATTACTCACAACTCATGTGGAAATCACCAACTGCACATGTACTTTGTCTGCCTCCTTCACAGTTTCCTGTAATCTGGCTGTCTTCTACCATGATCCTGTTCATGACAATGTCAACTGCCTCCATATTCACTGCCCCACACTGGAGAACTGTATATTACAGCCAGGAGCTGGTGCCATTTTGTACAACATAACAGAAGGTAACAATTTATATAGTTCAAGACTTTTGAAAAATGTTGGTAATACTCTTGTAGAGGCATACAGCCTCGAAACTGACTGGCAATAGCCATGTATGAGTCCCTACATTATTACTTTCCATTAAGCTCTTTCTGGAAAGGTTTTGAGTATCTGGAGCAAAAACTAAACAGAAATTCCCTTTAACTTGGCATGTTCAACAATGAGGAGCCTATTCCAGGTGATAACAAAGCATATGTCACTGAGTAAGAACTTAAGCATTATATTTCATTTATACCAAGTGCCCTTAGCAGAAGCCAAAGTAGACATTTCCACTGCAGTGACTGAAGGTATAACTAGAAAATCAAGAAATTGCTCTGTGGCAGTTTTGAGGACTATGAACACTGCATACAAGGGTTCTGCAAAGATGGAGGTTAAGGACTAAGAAATTTGTCACCACTTCCTGGCATAATCAGTGTATCATTGGTCCAAAGACCATCAGTGTATTTTTAGAAAAAAAACAAAACAAAACACATATTTAAGTATCCTTTGCCCATGTAGGTAATCACAGTATGTAAATCAGTGACCATAAAAAGCTTTTTTGTTGTCAAAATATAAAGGAGATAAATTTATCAATTTATACTTATTGAACAAATTGCTATAGGCTAATTCAACTGTGCTCCACATTACACATATCACAGCTATGTCTCTGCCTTCGAGTTCCTTATATAATCCAGTTAATTGATGTGACAAGTTTTACAAAGAGTATAAAATATATAATTAAAATTAAAAAAAAAATGTGTGATACTGCCTCAAGTGCGGAAGGAAGACTGGGCAATCTACTTCTGTAAAGTTTTACCTCCTCGGAAACCCAAAGGGAGTTGCTATGAGTCGGAATTGATTCAATGGCAGTGAGTTTGGTTTTTGGTTTGGTCCTGTCTCAAGTTCAAATGCTCAAAATGAGATTAATGCAAGCTAGATTATTCAGGGGAGATTTCATGGAAGAGGCAAGGTAAGGAATTTTATATTAAGCCATGGGAGAGAAAACTGGTCTGGCTACAATAAAGACACATATTGGCTCGTAACAAAAATATGGCTAAGATGGGGTGGGGCTAGGTAACAAAAGGGCTTGGACAAAGTTCTGTTTGACTTTGTCAGAGGTATTTAAAGAGAAAATGCCATAATAAAAGTTTTGTAAGCCTGGTTATCTCAGTCTAGAAAAAGTATATGCAGGATACAGATTGGAAAATATAATCAGTGAGGCATTAGGTCTGGGCAAGGTGGTGGCAGCTGAAATGAAGAGGAGGGATGATTACCCCACAACACTGGGAAAGGAGATTGGATAGGACATAGCTACTCTTTGGAAGAATGAAAAGAAGGGGAGAGAGGAGTTGAAACAAAAGGGAGAGGAACCAAAAATCATTCTTAAGTTTCCAACATGGTTGACAGAAGAATGGTGGCAGGAGATCAACAAAATGACTTTGGGTTTGGGCATCCTGAATGAGAGATAGTGTGAGATCCCAAGGGGAACCTCTAGTAGGCCACAGGAGAAACACATCAGTGACAGGGGTTTTAGTGCCATCAATGTGGTGGTGACAGGTGATGAAGATAATCTCTTTGAGGGAGGATGTAAACAGAAAACAACAGTGGAAGACTAGGGACTGAAGATTATAGAAACCCTACAATTAAGAGTTAGAGAAGAGAACCAGCAAAAGAGAGACAGGGGTCTGGGGTAAAGTCCCAAGGAAGTCAGGCCCAGAGACTCATGGGAGAAAAGCTTTAAGGAGAGAATGGCCAGAGGATGTATACAGGACAGGGAGGCCAAAGAAGAGTCATAAACAATCAAGAAGTCAGGAAACTACTAATTACCTCAGAAGCATAATTTTGACACAGTAGTGAGGATAGCAACAAGCCTATAGGAGGCAAAATACTCAGAAAGGAAATGGACATTGATACCTTTGGCAAAAAAGACAGAGAGAAGGGAGAGAAATTGTGCGCTTGCCAAGAGGGAAGAATTGGACAGCTGTGAACTGTTGAGTTTTTTTTTTTTTTTCCTTCTCTTTTAAAGCAAACCAATAGTGGTGCACATCTTTAGTCACAGAGAAAGGAGTTCACATACAGGGAGATAGATAATACTGAACACAAAGTCAGGACCTTCAGGGACTGAAAAGGGAGGATATGTAGGACTTTGTTCATGACTTTGAATACAGTTATATTTCATAAACCCTATTATGTTTATCTTTATAAAAAATGCTACAGTATCTCACGTGGGTAGTGTATCTTCAGCTCTTGCACTAATATTTGCTACTGTAGCTCAAAAGTCCTGACTGACACAAAGCATGCTTCTTGGTTTAGCCAAATTTTTTGTAACAATAACTGTCCTAGAAAGTTAAGATAAATACAAGTGAAGCCAGTAGTTTTTAACCTTCAGAAGCACACAATGATTTAAAAAACAAAAATAAAAACAAGAAAAAGTAAACTTTGTTGTCCATTCCAACTTAGGGCAACCCCCTTAGAGTAGAATTGCTCCATAAGGTTTGCTGCTGTTGTTTTAGGTGACACTTTACACAGCCAATTAGGTTTCCATTTAACAATTTTTATACACATTGTTCTGTGACACTGGTTACAATTTTCACAATGTTATCAGTATGTTTCATAGGGTTTTCTTGGCTGTAATCTTTATGGAATTAGACTGCCACGCCTTTTTTTCTGGAGTGTTGTTGGGTGGGTTTCAATCATCAACCATTAAGTTAGTAGATGAGCATAAATGTTCTTGAGGGTCCTCAAGAAAAATTCAAATGTAGCCAGTATGTTTTTAAGCCTCACAGAAGCAAGAAAAAAATAAAAGTTTTGAAATAACCTTAGTTCAATAATTCAAATTGGCAAAGCCAAAAATTTTTTTTCAAACTGTGATCTTTTGGGGGAAAAAGAAACAAATGATGCTTTCTTTATCTTTCAGGTATAGATCCAGATTTGCTGGTCTTTGAACAATCACCTCCCAGATATCTAAATACTCGTTCTTCATCTAATAGGTGGGACAAACTAAGAATTCTAAAAGCTATAAATTTAGATAAACAGCAAACCACTATGGTACACCAAATGCTACTGTCAATAGAGGCTCCATCACCAACCACAAATCAAGATTTGGTTGTAAATACAAATAATACTGGTTATTCCAAGGAATTAACCACAGATTCTTGGGCAAGATTCACTTCTGTGAATGATTCCATTACCACAAAGGTAAATATGGTGTCACCAAGTACTGATTTCATCAACATTCCAGATGACAAGACCATTTCTCCTTTCTTTGTGCCCTCAGACACAAAACTTTCCCAAATGCCTATTCCGTCCCAATTCAATAGTAGCAAACAATTACTAAACAAAACCAAAGGGTACAGCACCAGAAACCACACAGCTGAGACTGAAGACAAGACACCTGATGGGGCATCTGTGACTTCAAAGATGTGGCTGGTTCCTGTCGCATTATGTACCACTGTCATCTTTCTTTGCTGTTGTATAGTCATCTTGGTATCTGGATGCTGTCGGAAGCAACAGGGCCATTATAAACCAGGACGGAGAAAGTCAGGATCCAAACAAATTAAAAAATGCTACACTGTGAAGGAGAACTCTTAATAGTAAAAGTTGTAGGGAGATTTTAAACTTTGAGTATCATTTTTTTTTGTTTTCTGTAAGATAAGGGCAGTTTCATTTAAAAAATATACAGGATGCTCATGCCTACTGGTTTCTAAAAATTAGTGTTTGATAAACCTAACTGCCTTTTAAATTATTTCCATTTTTTGAGTAGTGTACCCTTTGCCAAAGTTGCAAAATTCTGACTTCTGTTATTATTGTTTAGCACCACGTGAGAGATACAGTCCTAAGTGCCTTACATGTATAAACTCATTGAATCTTGACAAATCTGAGTTAGGATACTATTAAAAACCATTATAGTATTATTATTTCATTTTAAAGATGAGGAAATTGAGGCAAAGAGGTGAAGCATTTTGCCTGAAATCAGCTAGTTAATAGAACTAGAAACTTAAACACAGGCTAGTTCACAAGTCCATGCTTGAAACCACTGCTTACAATAACAGCCTATTTTTCCAATAAGCCTGAAGAAAAGATACAGAGGGTAATACCATAAAAATCATCAGATTTTTCTCCCAATCAAGTTCAAATTACTGTCAAGTTTAAAAAAAATTTATTTCTGTTGTTTGAGCAAAAAAGTAGTGTTACAGATACTACTGACTCACTAATAAATGCCTCCTAATTTTTATCGAGTTTTCTATGTTCAGATGATTAATCCATCTCAATCCTAATCCATCTACTTCATTTTCTAAAACAGAAGTGCTTTCCAATAATTGTAGTACTGAGCTCTTGTAGTTTTCTATCAAATAAAGTTTGGGAGTTTTAGTTTGTATCCCTCCTATGTATACATTGTTTCCCATGTAGTCCTGTGCCCTCAGTTCTGACTCACAGTAGAACTGCCCCATAAGGTTCCTAGGAGGTGATCTTGTCAGGAGCAGATCACCAGGTCTTTTTCTCCTGCTGAGCAGCTGGTGGGTTCAAAGCACTGACCTTTTGGTTAGCAGCTGAGCACTCAACCATTGTGGAGGACTCCTTGTGTAAATATTACCTCTAGTTATTTCAGCTCCCAAATCTGTCCCAATCTGACATGACACTTATGCCTTAAAGACTCTGAACTGTACAAAACTGTAACTCAAGCTTCTAATGATCTTAAACTTTAGGCCCTTAATTTCATCCTGGAAAGTCATTTTTTGACTGCTAAGCAAAAGAATGGCAGTTTGAACTCGCCAGCCACTCTATGGGAGAAAGATGAAGCAGTCTGCTTCCATAAAGATTTATAGCCTTGGAAACCCAATAGGGTTTCTGTCCTAAAGGGTCACGATGAGTTGGAATTGACTTGATTGATGGTAGTGGGTTTGGGTCAAGATTTAAATTGTCCCAAAAATATATTTAAATAAATAACCCAAGATGTTGTCTTAAAAATTATTTATACATTCTTTTTTTTTTTTAAAGTTTATATGAATTGTTTAAATGCCACCCAACAAACTAGAGCTGACTGATAAAACTTTTATTTTCTTCTTCAGGGCTTCTCAGAATTCTACTCATTCTCTAAAGTTTATACCATTTCATAGAAAGATCATAATTTGAGAAAGACAAATTTACTTTTATAAGAAAACAAACTCATAAACCTTTACTATTCCTCAGACTGTACCTTTGAACATCAGATAAACTGAGTAAACTTAGGCTGGAGAGCAACCAGACCAAAGTGTCAGCCGAAAGGCAAAAATAAATGAGGCTAGAAATCATGTCCTTACTAGAAGTAAAAAGAACAAGAGATGTTCTGAATAAAATTTAAAATCTCAGGGTCCAGTCAGTAACTAAGGTTGCTGCTGTTATGTGCTGTTGAGTCGGACCTGACTCATAGCGACCCCCCCTTGGGTTTCTGAGGTGGTATCACTACGGAAGTAGATTGGTCAACCTTCCTTCCGAGGAGTGGCTGGTGGGTTTCAACCACCAGCCTTTGGCTACCAGTCGAGTGCCTTAGGCACTACACTACCAGAACTCCTGTAACTAAGATTAGGGTTGTTATACCCATTTGATACTGAAATCTCTCCAGCAATGCACCTGGCAGACCTTCTGAAAGTCTGCAATAATTGTCCAGTTATGAAATACCAATACTGGAAAGAAAACAGGTGAAGAAGTAACTAAAGTACTAAAAGTATCCTATAATTAAGGAGACAGACTTGTTCTATTTCTTAGTTGTCTAAATGTTTGAGCAATTTCTAAGTTATATTAGAGTTGAAGTCAGAAGTTACTGAGTATAAATACAACAAAAAGTATCCCCTAGAAACCTCAATATAAGGATTAATATTATAATGTTCATTGTTGATTCTAGATTGATTTTTAAATGCAAAAACAAAAATCAAAACTCATTGCCATTGAGACAATTCTGATCCACGGTGATCCCATATGTCTTAGGGTTTTCTTGGCTATAATATTTATGGAAGCAGATTGCCAAGCCTTTGTCCCATGGTTCTGCAGGGTGGGTGCAAACCCACCAACCATTAGGTTAGTAATTGAGTTCTACCTTTTCTGGGCCACCCAGGGACCAGGAATCTAATTAAGGACAAATTTTGCTGCTTAATTATTGCTAAAATCATTGCAACTCTTATTATCTTTTTGCGGCAGTATTATATTATTCTTACAGCTCTAAGATCGTGCCATCAAGCAAAAGTCAATGATTGTGGCACGTGTTTTCCTCTGAACTGTATTATTACCACAGGATGGACCACCTCAACCTACCACCTCTTCCCAGGTTCCTAAATGACCATTCTCCCCTCTGTTTCTAACTGTTTTCAAAACATTTCCTTCTTTAATCCTGTTTCTTTGAGTTTTCTGTAACTCTGTAAGGGTCTCTAAATATACTGAGTCTTTATATTTCTTAGAGTATGCTCTAAACCTGACCTAATAATTGTGTTTTATCTATCCTGGAAGAAATGTTTTAGGCTTGAAAGCATCACTGTGGTCCTATTTCTAAACAGAATTGGGAACTACAAACAATGGAAATCATGTGAAAATGAAAGCACTGAATTGCAGGTCAGGGGATCAAGTTCTGGGCTCAGTTTCTCAAACAAACATGATTATTCAAAAGTAGCCAATAAATGCTAACTTGTGGGGAAAGAAATATAGCAGGTGACACAGCCACATACAAATTAAAGTTCTTACAGTAGAAATGAAATCAAAACACTTTGAACCAGAAAAAAGTAACAGACTTTCTGATTAGTTCAAATGCCAAGTGGCTAAATAAGAAAACTTTTGAATAATTATTCCTATTGCACATTAGTATGAAAAGAATGGTAACTTTGATGTTAAACAACAGGTTTTTTTTTTTAACATTTTCAATTTTATATCAAATTAGGTATCAATTACATACATATCATAGAATTAATAAATCGTGCAGATTTTTCTACTTCATGTCAAATTCA
This sequence comes from Orycteropus afer afer, assembly GCF_000298275.1. Classification (NCBI taxonomy): domain Eukaryota; kingdom Metazoa; phylum Chordata; class Mammalia; order Tubulidentata; family Orycteropodidae; genus Orycteropus; species Orycteropus afer. The sequence goes on along the minus strand of NW_006921841.1, from coordinate 3,919,435 downwards.
ATAACCTCTTGACTGATTCTTTGTACTGAGAAATGGTATTTTCATTTTCCCCCTCATTCTTAAGACTAGTAACAGACTTTCTGTAATCTTCAATTTCTTCAGTACCAAGGAGCTCTTCTTTATTCACTTCTGTATTTTTCTCAGCAGCTTTAATTTGGAGAAGTGTTTCTAGGATATTTTTTTCTGAGGAGCTATTTTTCCAAACATACTCCTCCATGTCTGCTTCAGTCTTATATTTCTCCCATTCTTCAGTTTTCTGAAAGAAAAAAAATACAAGTTCTGAACTAAGAGAAATAGTATAAGAATAAAGCCTTTGTTTTTAGTTGATTTTGGTGGTGGTGGCATGGAGAAGTTCGCAAAATTGGAGAGCCCTGGATCAACAATTTGTATCTACACTTTGATAGATTTTCCTTATCCAGCACTGGTATTCACCTGGCCCAGCAGCTTCAGGGATGCCCACTCTATTATGTGAACACTGGGCTATGAAGCGCCATTTAAAAAAAAAAAAAAACACCAAAAAACCCAAAACTCAGTGCCATCGAGTAGATTCCAACTCACAGCGACCCCCATTGGGTTTCCCAGGCAATAAATCTTTATGGAAGTAGATCACCCAGTCTTGGTTCTGTGGAGTGGCTGGTGGGTTTGAACCACCAACTTTTCTGGTTAGTAGTCAGATACCTTAGGCACTGTGCACCAGAGCTCCTTTCAAGCTCTGTTGTTGTTGTTGTTACGTGCCGTCAAGTCGGCCCCGACTCATAGCGACCACTCCTTGGGATTCCGAAGCAGTATCACTACAGAAGTAAATTGCCTAACCTTCCTTCCGAGGAGTGGCTGGTGGGTTTGAACCGCCAGCCTTCTGGTTAGCAGTCAAGTGCCTTAGGCACTATGCTACCAGAGCTCCTTCAAGCTCCGTTAGCACCCAATAATTCTATCCATATAATTTATACTTTATCTGCCTGCAAAATTTCATTGTTTTCCAGAAGAAAAAAAGAATTTATTTCTTATAACTTTATATTCCCCAATCCTAATACATCAACATTTCATATTTTTCAGGTTAAAAATAATGAGAATTGAGAGATAACTGTATTTACCTTTGTTATATGTCTGGGGGGATTTCAGAGACGGTTACTATAATAAAATTACAATGTACTACATGTGTAATAAGTGATTTTTAGTCATGACTTCATATATTCTGGAATTTTTTTTGGTTGTTGTAATTTTTATTTCCTATTTCCATAATGGAAACTTTTTTTTGCTACTACTAGTTTTTTGTTTTTTTTTTCCTTATATAAAATGATTACTATGTGAAGAACACTGGTCAGTTTTTTAGTAATATAATTCAGATTTATGATTTAAATGATTATGTAATAGTCTGTGAAAAATAAAGCAACACAGCTATTAAGGAACTTGCTCTGCTTCAGGGATGTGTGGAATACTAGCTGCATTCCTTCCAAATTAACACACAACAATACTATGAGCTACAGGCTCAGAAAAGTCATCCACTATTCTGAGTAACAACTTTTTAGTGGTAAATCCCTGAAGTTGAAACATTTTAAAACTATTAAAAGAGAGGTAAATTTGTAAAGCTGTCAGAAATCACATTCTACCTCTGCAAAATCCGCTTGAAAGAGATGCCAGAATGGGCAGACAGAGCTCCAAGGTGCCTCTGAGCTGAGTGAGCACAGAGGAGGTAAATAAACTGTGTCTCCATCATGCCACCCTCCCACCCCCACTACAAGAGCCAATGAAAAGAGAATGAACAATCTCATGCAAAGCACTGGTAATGTGTCCCTCTGGAAGATAAAGAGGACCCCCCCACACACCATACACACACACACACAAACACAAACACAAAAACCAGGTCACTAGGGATGCTACTGAATCAGCAAACCCATATTCAGAGCACTGAGACCCAAAGGAGGAGGCCTACCACCCAAAGAAATCCCAAAGAGAAAAAATCCTCCTTCATTTCCTTCAAAATGAGCACCTTTTCCTTCAAAAGAAAACTACAGGATGTCAGGTGTTTTCTCTGATCCCCAAATCCCTGGGCTAACAGTAGAGTTCTCAGCACTTTCAGCTCCCCGTGTTAACCTATTCTGAATTTTTGGCTCAGGACAATGCCACAGCCTATGATCTCTAAATAACCAGTTGAAAATCAACTCTGGTGCCCTATTTTATCCGCTGGGAAAAGTTTTAAGCTTAGGATAGAGGGGATATGAAACAACTCCTTCCCTACAACTCCACTGCAAAAAACTTCTAACACTCACATTCTGGATTTGTACTTTTAAAAAAAATAACTAGCAAAATTACCCTAACCTGACCTGTGTGTACCATAATATTAGGAAGAAGGAATAAATGTCAGCCTCTTTAAAAAAACGAATACCACCACTGGCTGTATTTACTCTTGGAAATGTTTAAAATATTTCAAGACTATATCATAGTTACTTCACAATTCTAATTTACAAGTGAAGGATACTTAATGTAAAAGGTCAACAAAAAGCATAAAGCATTAAATAGTCTCATTCTTGACAGCTAGAAGATAAGTGATTAAAAGACATAATTGTTTTAAAGATGTAAATTTCTCATGGGTTTATCTGGATTTTTTTTACTGCCAGCCCCCGTACTGGATGAGAAGTAAATGCCTGACTAAAGCATAGCCCCTCCTGTGACATTTGAATCCAAAGAGAAAATTTAGTTTAAGTTTTAGATTTTTCTTTCCTGGGTAGCTACTCCTGTACATAATAAAATAGTCAAGGTCATGCTTTCTGCCATATATACTGGGGGAGAGGAAAGAATGAGGCAGTTGCCTAGAGAGTCACAGAGCACAGAGACTAAAAGGAGCACACTAACAGTGTCCTAGTTTCTGCTCCTGCCCATTCCACAGACCTCACAGCATCCTTGCCCTTCTATCTTTTCTGCTTAAACTAGTTTGAATTTCTCTGACTTGCCACAAAAAAGGCTCAATTAATACAGTATGCTCAGGAAAAAGGCTGAGGATAGAACAGTTTATAGAGTTGTTGGCACATACATGATAATTTACATCACTTGGAAGAATTGCAGAATGAGGAAAAAAGAAGAGGAAAGGACGAAATTTGTGAAACAACTAAATGTCATCCGTTTAGATGAAAACATATAGCACACACTCCTAGAACTATGACATTCCAGTGAGACATTCTGCAGCTAGAATGGCTCAGTCTTGATTGTAAATTAGTATCTTTTTAAGATGTTTTACTTAAAAGTAACAATTTTGAATTAATATTTAAACATTTATGCTATTTAAAATGATCTTTTCAGTTTAGTTTAGTTACTTTTTAAAACTCTTTTAACTTCAGTATCTTTAAGCAAAAAGTTCATTGTTATTTAAAGGTCTCTGAAAACAGGGAGACAATACTCAAGGGATAATAATCCCAAACAGAATTCTAATATAGTATCAGTAGGCTGCGGTTCTGGATACATCTTCAGAGTAAACATGGAGATTACTGAAAAGAAGAAAGGTTAAAAATCATCTATAATTCTATCCCTGAGAGATAACCAACCAATACTGGTGACATTTGGTGGATCTGTCCTTCTAAATCCACACGCTGTAGATTAAATTTTACTTACAATTTTGAACCCTGACTTACTCACTATTAAAGTGGTCAGCTGTTTAAGATGTTCTTTTAAAATGCATTATTTTAAAGCACAAATAACCACATACTCAAATTACTGGAGGCAATTAATACCATAGGAAGATTAAATTCATCATCATTTAGGCAGAGTTCAATTAATTTACAGATGCAACTGTAATATTTCAACCATTAAATACTTGTAATTTTACCATTTAACATATACATTTGTGTGTGTGTGTATGTATATGTATGTATGTATATGTATATATATATATATGTGTGTGTGTGTGTGTATGTATATATATATATATATATAATTTATTTATTTTTTCTCTTTTCCTGCCAACAATGAAAGAACCTGCCGTGAGCCCTGACTACAACCCTGGAAGATGTAACCTTCCATTTCACATAATTCTGTTCTCTCTTCCAGAGTTGGTTCAATTATTCATTTATTCATTCCATTCATTCAATAACTATATAGTGCACAACCACTACTGTCCCACTGCATTCTCTTGAAACTTCCAGTCTAGTGGGAGATCTGACATTGATGACTCACTGCCGTTGAGTCAAATCTGACTCACAGCGACCCCTCCTTGGGTTTCTGAAGCAGTATATCTCTATGGATGTAGATTGCCCAGCCTTCCTTCCAAGGAGTGGCTGGTGGGTTTGAACTACCACCTTCTGGTTAGCAGTCTGATGCCTTAGGTACTATTGTGATTCCAGCAAAGGAAACATCCATAAGGGCCTTGAGGCAGGAAAGAGGTTGGCATATTTAAGAAGTGGAAAGGTCACTATGAGACAAATGGCATGGGATGAGGCTGAATAGCATTAGATTCCTTAGTATGAACCAGGTATTGTTCTAATTACCTTACAGATTCTAAGGAACATGAACATAGAGACATGGTAAAAAGTATCAAAAGAGCAAAATAATTTAATTTCAACTTATCACCTTTTTGTTTTTCCTCATAAACAGAAATTCAATACAAAGAAAAACAGGTAACAGTTAATTAATGCAATGGTTGATGCTCTGATGTAACAGAAGGCAGAAAAAGATCTGCTCTACTAAACACCCAAATTTGTCAGCTCTCAGCATCTTATTTACAGCTCCTTTTGCCTAGGACGTGAATCATAGTAATATTCCAGTTCTCGTGAACACAAGTAAGACATTGTGCTATATGAGGAAAAACAGTTTATGAAAAAAAAAAAAAAAAACCCCGACAAACAAAAACTCAAACCTGAAGTTAATTTGAAAATCATAAAAAATAGGAACAGGAAAATATCCGTAATGAAAAGAATTATTGGCAGTTCTTTCAGCTACCGAAGCCAAACTGTAAGCTGCATATGTCAAGGAATTCAATTCAGATATCTGTAAAAACATTTACCAAATGCTGGTGGTGCAGTACGGAGCACTGGTGAATGCAGTAGTTAAGGCATTTGGCTGCTAACTAAAAGCTTGGTGGTTCAAATCCACCAGCTGATCCCTGGAAGAAAGATTGGGCAATCTGCTTCCATAAAGATTTACAGCCTTGGAAACCCAATGAGGGTTGCTATGAGTCAGAATCAACTTGATGGCAGCAAGTTTGGTTTTCTAGTTTTTTTGGTGGTGCAGTGGTTAAGGCATGTGGCTGCTAACCAAAAGGTCAGCAGGTGGAACCCACTAGTTGCTTTGCAGGACAAAGATAATGCAGTCTGCTTCCGCAAAGATTTACAGTCTTGGAAACCTATGGGGGCACTCTGACTCTCTCCTATAGGGTCACTATGCGTTGGAATCAACTCAATGGCAGTGAGTTAATAAAGACAGTTCCAACTTACAATGTATTTGAGTTACATCAAACTACACTTACTACCATCTTTTCTGTATTTTGTGTATCTTACCAATAGTGAATGTATGTATTAAAATATATCTGTACATTTACAGAAATGTTTCCAACCCTCAAAGGCAAATAAAGATCAGATTTATGAAATCAAATGTGCATGAACTGTTGAATGTAAATCAAATATGCTTTGTAAATTTGCACCCAAAGCATAGTCTAAAAAAAAAAATCAGATTTACAAATATATTGATAACAAGAGGCAATAGTTGGAATGGAACTCTGATGTAAGTTGGGACTACCTGTATACCAGACATTGTACTAAATGAGGGAAATATAAAGATAAAGATGAATAAAATACAGTTCTTGCTCTAAGTGACCTCATAGTCTAATGGGGTTAAGCAGACATACATGAAATAAAAGTAAAATATGAACTACTAACTGGGGAAGGGGAGGATGAATAGAAAATATCTAAGAGAGGTTAACACTTCAGGTGTATTAAAGGATACATGTAGAACCTGTACATAGACCAAAAGGCAGTCTTTTGAGCAGAACAAGAGGATACTGCATAGTTTAAAATCAGAAAAGGTGTGCATCAGGGTTGTAGCCTTTCAGCATATTTATTCAATCTGTATGCTGAGCAAATAATCCGAGAAGACAGACGACATGAAGGAGAACATGCCATCAGGATTGGAGAAATACTCATTAACAACCTACAATATGCAAATGACATAATCCTGCTTGTTAAAAGCAAAGAAGACTTGAAGCACTAACTGATGAAGATTAAAGATAACTGTAGGATGTCAAGTGTTTTCTCTGATCCCCAAATCCCAGTGTGGCATCAAAACCTTCTCTGTTTGCCTATTGTGGATTTTTGGCTAGAGAAATTTACCTTCAGTATGGATCATACTTCAATTAAAAAAAAAAAAAAGAAAAATCCTCACAACTGGACCAATAAGCAATCAAGATAAATGGGGAAAAGACTGAAATTGCCACGGATTTCATTTTACTTGGATCCATAATCATCACTCATAGAAGGAGCAGTCAAGATATCAAATGACATATAGCATTGGGCAAATCTGCTGCAAGATTTCTTTAATGTGTCATAAAGCAAAGATGTCACCTTGAGGACTAAGGTGCACTCGACCCAAGCCCTAGTATTTTCAATTGCCTTAAATGCATGTGAATGCTGGACAAGGAATTATGGTGTAGACAAAGAATACTGAATATACCACAGACTGCCATATGAATAGCAGTGAAACACTGTCTGATGTATTATTGGAAAACTTTATGAATAGCCCTAAATATTGTCCAATATAATGTTGGAAGATGAGCCCCTCAGGTCGCAAGGCACTCAAAATATGGCTGGGAGAGAGCTGCCTCCTCAGAGTTGAGCTGATCTTAACAATTTGGATAGAGTAAAGCTTTCAGGACCACCATCTGCTATAGTGGCATGACTCAAAATGAGAAGAAACAGCTGCAAACATCCATTAATAATCAGAACATACAATGTACAAAGTATGAATCTAGGAAAATTGGAAGTTGTCAAAAATTAAATGGAACACATAAAGATTTATATCCTAGGCATTAGTAAGCTGAAATTGATGGTTTTTGGCCATTTTGAATCATATAACCTACTATGGCTGGAATGACAAATTGAAGAGGAATGGTGTGGCATTCATCATCACAAAGAATGTTTTCAAGATCTATCCTGAAATACAATGCAGTCAGTGATAGGATAATATCCATATGACCACAAGGAAGGCCAGTTAATACTAGTATTAATCAAATTTATACACCAACCACCAAAGCCAAAGATGAAGAAATTGAAGATTTTACCACCTTCTGCAGTCTGAGATTGACAGAACATGCAATCAAGATGTGTTATCACTGGTGATTAGAACGCAAAAGTTGGAAACAAAGAAGAATCGATGGTAGTTGAAAAATATGGCTTTGGTGATAGAAATAATGCTGGAGATCACATGATAGAATTTTGCAGGACCAACAACTTATTCATTGCAAATATCTTTTTTCAAAAACACAAATGATGGCTATTGTGGTGATTATGTTTGTGTGTCAACTTGGCTGGGCCTGGTTGAGTGGCTGGGCAGCTGGTAGTAGTTATTCCCCATGATGGGACTGGCAATCAACTCCATGGTGGAATCTACCACAAGCAGCTGAGTAGCTGTCTGTGGGATGTGGTCTACTTCCTGTATATATGGAGAAGCCTTGGGAATGGTCTGTAGCCTATGGCACGCTTGGACCCTGCATGTAGCCATGTCGTTGCTCAGCAGCCTGCTATGCTCTGCCGACCTTGGGACTTACAATGGACTTAAGTTAATGGCCTGCTGTGTATTGGTAACATCGGGACTGTGCCTTTTTCCTTGTCAACCTTGGGGCTTCTCAGCCTCAGCAACCAGCAGCTGTCTGAGTGAAGAAATGCCTCTAGCTCCAGTGGGAGCAGGAGGCAGAGCAGACCCCAAGGCTGAGGGGCTTTCACCCAGCCCCTAGGGCTTGTCACTTTGACCTTGGACTTAAAGCCTCCAAATTGTAAGAATAAACTACTGTTTGTTTACAGCTATCCCATTTGTGGTATATTTCTTGTCAGAGTGGCACTAGGTAACCAGAACAGCTGTACACGTGGACTTCATAAGATGGAGTACACAGGAGTCAGAATGACTACATCTGTGCCAAGCGGAAATGGAAAAGTTCAGTATCTTTTGCCAAAACACGGCCAGGAGCTGATTGGGGAACAGACCATCAACTGCTCATATGTAAGTTCAACTTGAAGTTAAAGACAATTAAAACAAGTCCATGAGAGCCAAACTATGATCTTGATTGTACCCCTCCTGAATTTAGAGACCATGTAAAGAATAGATGTGATGCACTGAACACCAATGACTGAAAAACAGAGGGACTATAGGATGACATGAAGACCATCATCTATGAATAAAGCAAAAGGTCATTAAAAAGACAGTTAAGGAAGAAAAGACCAAAATGGATGTCAGAAGAAATTTGCTCTTGAAAGGAGAGTAGCTAAAGCAAATGGAAAAAATGACAAGATAAAAGAGGTAAAAAGATGATTTCAAAGAGCAGCTCAAGAAGACAAACTCAATTATCATAATGAAACGTGCAAAGACCTGGAGTTAGAAAACCAAAAGAGAAGAATATGCTCGGCATTTCTCAAGCTGAAAGAACTGAAGAAAAAATATAAGCCTCGAGTTGTAATAATGAAAGATTCTATGGGCAATATACTGAATGATGCAGGAAACATGAAAAGAAGATGGAAGGAATACACAGAGTCACTGTACCAAAAAGAACTGGTCGATGTTCATCCATTTCAGGAGGGGGCATATGATCAAGAACCAATGATACTGAAGGAAGAAGTTGAAGCTGCACTAAAGGAATTGGTGAAAAACAAGTCTCCAGGAATTGACTGAATACCCACTGAGATGTTTCAACAAATGGATGCTGTGCCAAAGGCACTCACTCGACTATACTAAGCAATTTGGAAGACTGGCCAACTGACTAGAAGAGATCCATATTTGTACCCATTCCAAAGGAAGATGATCCCACAGAATGTGGAAATTATTGAACAATATCATTAATATTACACACAACTAAAATCTTACTAAAGATATTTCAAAAACGGTTGCAGTAGTATATTGACAGAGAACTTATAGAGGTACAGGCTGGATTCAGAAGAGGACGTGGAACAAGGGATATCATTGCTGATGTCTGATGGATCTTGGCTTAGAGTAGAGAATACCAGAAAGATATTTACTTGTGTTTTATTGACTATGCAAAAGCATTTGATTATGTGGATCATAACAAATTGTGGATAACACTAAGAAAAATGGGAATTCCAGAACACTTAATTGTACTCATGAGGAATCTGTACATAGACCAGGAGGCTGTCATTCAAACAGAACAAGGGATACTGTATGTTTTAAAATCAGGAAGGGAGTGCATCAAGGTTGTATCCTTTCACCATACTTAATCAATTAGAGAAGGTGGCCTATATGAAGAAGACCGTGGCATCAGGATTGGAGGAAGACTCATTAACAACCTGTGATACGCAGATGACACAGCTTTGCTTGCTGAAAATGAGGATGACTTGAAGCACTTACTGATGAAGATTAAAGACTACTGTCTGTAATATGGATTATACCTCAATATAAAGAAAACAAAACTCTTACAACTGGACCAGTAAGTAGAAACATGATAAATGGAGAAAAGACTGAAGTTGTCAAAGACTTCATATTACTTGGTTCTACAATCAACACCAATGGAAGCAGCAGTCAGCACATGAGATAACATACTACATTGGCCAAATCTGCTGCAAAAGACCTCTTTCAAGAGCTGAAGAACAAAGATATCACCTTGAAGACTAAGGTGCGTTTAACCCAAGCCACAGTATTTCAATTGCCTCTTATGCTGGACAACGAATAAAGAAGACTGAAGAGTTGATATTTTTGACTTGTGGTATTGGCAAAGAATACTAACAGTACCATGGGCTGCTAAAGAACTAACAAATCTGTCTTAGAAGAAGTGCAGCCAGAATGCTCCTTGGAAGCGAGAATGGTCAGACTTCATCTCACTTACTTTAGTCATGTTGTCAGAAGGAACCATTCCCTGGAGAAAGATATCATGCTTGGTAAAAAGGTGGGTCAAGAAAAGGGGAAGGCCTTCAACAAGATGGACTGACACAGTGCAAAAAGGGCAAAGAGGCCACATGTTCTGACCTCCTCTAACCCCACAAGAGGAAGAGAGAATCACCATCAGCAACCCAAGGCCTATTACTGCAAGGCCAGACATGCTGCCTCCCTCCAGCCCTTTCACCAATTGTTCCTCCCAAAGCACCCACCACCTCTCTCCTGGGTTTGATAAATCACTGTAGTGGTCACACAGAACTCACAGATTATCAGGCTACAATTCAAGTTCAGGAAGAATACTCTCTCCCAGCCCACCATCTCTCAGCCAACAGTCTCTCACAGTCTCTCCCCCAGCAGTGCGTGTCCCTTGGTGTCTCACTCAGCAATGTGTGTCTCTTGTGTCTCTTTCTCAGCAGCGCGGGTCTCTTTCAGGAGAGCGTGTCTCTTTCAGCAGCACATCTTCCTCAACCAGCAGTCAGAGAGACTTCTTCTGCCTCTAGGAGGCCTCCTTTTGAGCCTGGCAGAGTGGCCAAACTAACCAATCATAACATCAGAATTCTAAGCACCTGAGAGACAGCAGGAACCTCCCAGAACATTGCTTTGTGTTGCGTCCAAAAGAATACCCCAGGTGGGTAACTTTTATAATCAGGAGCTCCTCAGTTGCTCACAGCAAATTCCACTACGGAGTTTACAAAGACTTATGGCTAGAAAAGCCACACTAAGTAATTTACTATACCTCAAGATTACCTGAACAATTTCTCTCAGAAAGATCAGCACAAGGCCGGTCCCCATGAGGCAGAGGTTAAAGATGTCCCAAATGTACAAACTACTGTACCACTCCATCATTTCAGACATTAACTCCTCCTCCTCCTCCTCTTCCCAGTAATTTCCCCAGTCTTAGGGTTCTGTATTTCACTGTAACACCTCACAGAACTCACAGACACACAAGGGTTTGTCTCACGTAGTAGTGGAGGCTGGCAGGCTGGTGAGTCCCAGGTCCGTGAGTAGGTCTGGAGGATCCTCCCAATTCTCAGGGTTTGATGAACCTCGATCAGCAGATCAGATGATGGCTGCTGTCCCAAATCCAGGGGTGAGATGAGGAGGAGCCAAGACACAAAACCAGAGCAAGAGGAGGGCAAACCTTCCCAGGAGATTAGTAGGCATACCCTCCAGGAAGCTAAGGGTGGTGATTTGAATTATACCCTCCAACAAGACAGGACTCAAGATACATTCCACCTGTGTTGCCCCAACAGAAATAACCTAAAGCCCATCCCAGAGTCGATTGCCAGTCATTATAGGGAATGACTACTACCAGCTACTCAGCCAAGTTGATAGCTGACCTTAACTACCACACCACCCCAAACAGGCATGGATAATGGGATTTACAAAACATCACAGAATGGAGGACAATGGCTAGAAGGGCCACATCAAGCAATTCACTGCATTGCACCCCCTGGCTCTTCAAGCCATTAGCCGTTTCATAGTTGAAAGATTAATTTGATCCTCCCAATCATATTACCAGTCCCAAGGTCATTAACAATTAGTCTTTCAGCAAGGCAAAGAGTCATATGGGTGAGATTATTCAGATACCAGCCATTCAGGTCTGCTGTATTTGTCCATCTGATCCAAAAGCTTTTCTCATTATCATCTTTATAGTATCTGATAATATTTAACTAAGATAATATTATTCCCCTTGCTGTGAGTCTATCTCTAGGTATCAGCATAATGTTGGATTTCCCCCACTGCATAATCCATTTATTCATCCCTTTACCTGAAGCTATATTTCTCCTTCCTTCCATTCGTCATTTATTTTTACCCAGACTTTCCCACCTTGGGAGGGGACATCAGGTTCAGCTGTTGTGCCTATCCAGATTGCTGGTAGCAAGATCGGTCTAGCAAGTGCTTCCCCCTCAGTCCACCCCCATTCATGCTGGGTATGGTTACACAGGTACAAAACTAGTGGGCTATCTCGACCACTGGGCAGGACAGTAGTATTCACTGTCACCCCTAGTTTGGCCAGATGGGGAGAAGGTACAATCCATCCCATAAGTCCCTTGAGAATTTTGGCATACAGGTTCAGAGATATAGAAACAGTTTCTTGCTTAGGGATCACCCCAACCTCTGGCACCCACAGCTGCATCCCAGGTCCAGGGACCACAGCTTCTGGCAGGAAGAAAGCAATGTTAGGTGATGAGGGGAAAAATTGTACAGTGGCACCAGCATCCTCCCCCACCCCTTCTTCCCTAGATCCCCCAGAAAAGCGTAGGAATCTGTCGAGTGGTGATCCTCCCTTTGCCCCCCTCATGTTGAGTGTGAGCACACATTCATGAAGGTGTGTGAGCCAACCCTTTAGGCCTTTATCTCTCCCAGTTTTAGACAACAAATGTTTCAATTGCCCATTCCAGTTCTCTATCAAACCATTACTTTGAGGATGGTATGCAACATGGTATGCCCACTTAATATGATGTTTTTTGGCTCATTGCTGCACCCTACGGGATATAAAGTGCGTTCCTTGGTCTGAGGAAATGTAACTTGGTGGCCCAAATTGGTACATTGTCTTTTGTTTCAATCCTTTAATGGTGTTTTTGGCATTTGCATCTGTCACAGGATAAGCAAAGCCCAGTACAGAACAAGTATCTATTCCTGTGAGGACCCACTTATAGCCACCTGGAGCCACTGGTGTCATTGGTCCTATATAATCGACTTGCCAGCTGTGTGTAGGGCCTTCCCCTTGGGGAATGTGCCCCATAGCCATCGTAACCTCTGTCTTTCCTGCTGACAGACAGAGCAGTCCTTATTGGCATTTTGTGCCTCAGAGGGTACAAGAGGGATGTGCCTTGATTCAGCCCATCTCTGCATTGCTGCAGCACCCCCATGTCCACTCATCTCATGAACCCAATTGGCCACCTCAAGGGAGCATACCAACATATCCACTTGCTGGTTCCAATCACCTTCTGATCCAGGAAGGGGATTCTTCTGGTGGACATCCACATGGCTTGCTCTAATGTGTCCTCTGAAATCCCAGAGTGCTTTCCATAGGTCCATGCCCCACACAGGGGTCCCCTTAATAGTCCAATTCTCCATCACCCATTTGCCTGACCATATAGCCAGGCCATTGGCGACTGCCCATGAATCAGTGAAAATTCAAACATATGGGCTCTCACCATTGCCCAATTCTTCCATGACAGCTAGGAAGACAGCATGCAGTTCAGCCCATTGGGCTGACCTATCTTTACCTTCTTCAATAAGGGTCTTTCCATCTGTTGGTCTTAATGCAGCAGCTTTCCATGTCAGCTGTTGTCCGTGTATCCTGGAGCTGCCATCTGTGAACCAAGCAGCCTTCTGTTGATCCATAGAAAGTTGTTCACATGACACTGTTCCATGTGGCAATGGGTTCTGGCAGCTCCTCGGGTGGTTCCAGCATAGGACCCATAGGAAAGGAGGCTACCTGCTCATGGATACGATGGGTGCCTCCTTGCATCCCTCCAGTTGCTTGTTCTTGAATAAACCATTTTCATTTTATTATGGAACTATATTGGGCACCACCACCTTCCTTATTAGAGTGTCTCTCTGCCATCACCCAAGACATTATGAGTATTTCAGGTCTCATAATAATTTTATGCCCTTCTGTCATTGAAGCAGTCTCAATCAATGCCCAATAGCAGGCAAGCAATTGCCTCTCAAATGGTGTGTATCATGCTGCAGCATCTGGAAACTTTCTAGCCCATAATCCCAGTGGTCGTCGTAGGGCAGCATTCTCAGGCTTTTGCCATAAGCTCCAGTCTGCATAAGCACTTGTAGCAGACACCTCCAAAATCATGTCTGAATGTGGATCATAAGGACCTAACGGCAAGGACAGTGAGACCGCTTTCTGTATTTCGGACATAGCCTGCTGTTGCTCCGGCCCCCATTCAAATGTATTTTTCTTCCTAGTGGCTTTATGGATAGGAGCCAGCAATATACCCAGGTGTGGAATATGTGTTCTCCAGAATCCAAATAGACCAATTAAATGTTGGGCTTCCTGCTTAGTCTTGGGGGTAGGTAGTGACAGCAACTTATTTTTGGTTACCTGGGGAATGTCACGGGTGGCTCCTGCCCAAGTTATTCCCAAGAATTTCACTGTTTGGGCAGGGCCCTGGATTTTTGCTGGATTTATTAACCAGCCTCTATTGGTCATGTGGACCACCACTGTTTTCAAATCTGCCCTAGCCTGTTCTTCTGTGTTTGATATTAACATAATGTCATCAATGTAAGGTATCACCATACTTGAAATCTGTACCAAGTCCAAGTCTCTCCTAACCAAGCCGTGACAGTAAGCTGATGAGTTCAAATAACCCTGGGGCAAAACCCTGAAGGTGTACTGAGAGCCTTCCCATGTGAAAACAAACTGTGACTGACTCCCTTCCAAGATTGGTATAGAGAAAAAGGCATTTGCAAGATCAATCATTGAGTACCAGTCTCCTTTGGCCTGTTGTATTTTCTGCACCACTGATACCATGTCTGGAACAGCTGAAGCCACTGGTGGCACTACTTTATTTAGGCCTTGGTAGTCTACTGTCAGTCTCCATGAGCCATCTGCCTTTCTCACAGGCCATATAGGGCTGTTATACAGAGAATTTGCAGGCACCAACACTCCGGCCTTCAACATGTCTTTAATCAAAGCACTAAATTCCTTCTGTCCACCAGGTATCCTATATTGTTTCAAGTTAACAACCTGAGTGGGCTCGGCAATTACAATGGTTCTCATTTAGCATATCCAATCAATACTGGCCTAAGGGCACACTAACACGCGTTCAGTTTTACAATACCAGGTAGAGGGAGATTTTTCCAATTAGACATAATATCCATACCGATAATATATTCAGGTAAAGGAGATGCAACTACTTCATACAACATCTGTTTAAATCTTCCAATTCTCATCCAAACTTTCACTTTAGTCCCATCAACTGCTGCATCCCCATATCCCCCTAGTCTAACCTTAGGCCCCTTCAACATTTCATTGACAGGCTTTGGGATGACAGTACATTAGGCTCCGGTGTCCAGGAGTCCCAAGAAGGTCTCTTTCCCACCCCCAGGCCATTTTACCCACACATATGCATATGGCCTCAGGTCCCCTGCTGTGGGCTGGACGAGAAGACCCTGGCCCCCTGTCAGTCTCTGGCTTCATCAATTAGCTGAGTCTCTGCTTCAACTGGTCCCAGGTGGGAGTTCCTATTATTAAATTCCTCCTGAGTGGAGTGAATAGAACGAACTTGTCTAGGCCTCCTTAAGGTGGGGGGACCAGCAGGAGTTTCCATTGGCCCACCCAATCTCCTGTAGTGCTGCATCAGCACCCTGGTCTCGACTCCATCAATGTCTGCTATATTCATCCCATTCCTTAACAACCATCGGAAAATCTCTGACCTGTAGAGATAAGTCCTTTCCCTACTGCCCCTTTCCATTCTCCTATCAATCACTCTCACACTTCTTGCATTTGTAAAACCCATGCGGGGAAGTTGTGCTAATAGACCTGACATGGCTTCTAGGATTGTTGCTTTGTTTTGCAATAGCAGAGTTACATGGGGTGCCCACGTAGAAGGGGCTCCCTTGATTACCATATCTGCCACGACCTGTGTAAGGGGCATTCTCATTGGGTGAATATCCTGATCACCATAAAGCCATTCCAGCATGGCTTGCATAATCAGCACATCAGCTGCTTCCTCTGGAGTGTTCCAGGGGGATATTTAGAGGGGGAGAGGGGCAGTTTCCCTTTTCAGGATACACAAACCTGACTGCAAATTTTATCCATTCCAACAGACTAGCTGCCCCCTCAGGGTTAACCTGCCCTGTAAATGGATCTTGGATCAACATTTGTGCCTGTTCCATAGTGAGTTGTTAGTCTTGCATCAGTCTAAACAATACTCTTCCACTGTGCAGTATTCAAAACTAAAGATGCCGCCCCAAAATTAGTCACTCTCACAATCCATTTTAGTAAAGGTTCCTCAGGAAGCTGACGATATCAATCTACAAACTGAAGCAGCTCTTTCACACTATACCCTCTGCTTTCAATAGTATCTTGGCTTTGCCTGTTCCCTTTCCAGACTACCTTTTCGGTGACCAGTGGGGTCGTACCGGCACTGCCTGTTGTTCTGACACAATTTTTCCTTTCTGGGTAGGCCCTGAAACTAGGGGTCATAGCTATAATTGGACTGGATCTGAGCTTGATTCAGTGCTACAACCCGGCTCTATGTTCTTTTTCCCTGCCATTGCAGCTACTGTCGGTAACAGCAACCAAGGAATCATAAGCCTTGCTTTTCCTCATCATTCTGTATTTCCATATACATGCAACTAGCCAATTCCTCAGGAGTTAGATCCACCTCTCCTAAATCCCATAAATAGCTTTTGCCTTGGGTGACCAATCTCAACAAAAGAGCTGCTTCTATCAATCCATGGGTTTCCTTTATCCCATTCAGAATCCAAAGGTTTCTTACTTTTCCGTTTATCTCCTTTCTCCCAAAACCACATATTCCAGTGAAGCTGGGCTGCTGCACGAATCCCACCATTCTGACACCAATTCCTTGAACAATTTCTCTCAGAAAGATCAGCACAGGACCGGTCCCCATGAGGCAGAGGTTAAAGATGTCCCAAATGTACAAACTACCATACCACTCCATTATTTCAGACATTAACTCCTCCTCTTCCCAGTAATTTCCCCAGTCTTAGGGTTCTGTATTTCGCTGTAACGCCTCACAGAACTCACAGACACACAAGGGTTCGTCTCACATAGTAGTAGTGGAGGCTGGCAGGCTGGAGAGTCCCAGGTCCATGAGTAGGTCTGGAGGATCCTCCCAATTCTCAGGGTTTGATGAACCTCGATCAGCAGATCAGATGACGGCTGCTGTCCCAAATCCAGGGGTGAGATGAGGAGGAGCCAAGACACAAAACCAGAGCAAGAGGAGGGCAAACCTTCCCAGGAGATTAGTAGGTATACCCTCCAGGAAGCTAAGGGTGGTGATTTGAATTATACCCTCCAGCAAGGCAGGACTCAAGATACATTCCATCTGTGTTGCCCCAACAAAAATAACCTAAAGCCCATCCCAGAGTCAATTGCCAGTCATTATAGGGAATGACTACTACCAGCTACTCAGCCAAGTTGATAGCTGACCTTAACTACCACACCACCCCAAACAGGCATGGATAATGGGATTTACAAAACATCACAGAATGGAGGAGAATGGCTGGAAGGCCCATATCAAGCAATTCACCGCAACTAGTAGCTCAATTTCCAGGACTGATTTAATTTCCTTTCTATTCCAAAACAAAATATAATGAAAGTCAAAATTGAAGAAAATTAAATAATATGATACCTTCAAAAGAATGTTGTTTGTTGTTGTTATGTGCTGTCAGGTCGGACCCCCGACTCATAGCGACCCCTCCTTGGGTTTCCGAGGCAGTATAACTATGGAAGTAGATTGCCTCATCTTCCTTCCGAGGAGTGGCTGGTGGGTTTGAACCGCCAGCCTTCTGGTGAGCAGTCAAGTGCCTTAGCCACTATGCTACCAGAGTCTTCAAATCTGCAGTTCATGTCTGAGTTCTACCAATAAATTCCATGACCTTTGGCAAGTACTTGCCCTCTCCTTTAAGCCTTAATTCCTTCATGTATTAAATGAAGAGTTTGTAATAACTATTTCATTCCAGATCTTCAAAATTTGTACTAATTTAAAATGGATAAATGGATGGCTACAATAAATGCTTTATTTTTAAGTACTAATTTAAAGCATTTTTAAAAAAGGAAACATCACTCTCCCATTTTTAAAAATATCTTTTATATTAATCCAACACAATCATTTGAATGAGCAGAAGTTAAATATGAAAGCCAGAGTTACTGTGGACTCTCAGAGCAACAACATGGATTTACTTTAAGAACAAAAGAACAACAACAAAAAAAGAACAAAAGACAAAAAGTGTGATGTCTGTCTGAAACCAAGTAAAAGGTAGCATGTAGCACTGCTTTAATGTCACTAGTCTATCATGAATTTCAGACCAATCATGGAAGTTCAATTAATGTATTTAGTTAGTTGTTTATTTTTAATTAAGTACTGTTCTATCAATAAGCTTATGCATATAGTATGAAAAACAAGCACTTAAAGTAAAAGAGATATATTTTGCTAATGGTATTTTTTTAGAATATAGATTTCGTTCACATTGCCAAATACAAATTTACATCATAAAATAAAGCCATAGAAGCCAAGATTTAGGGAGAACTTCCAAAGTAATGTATAATTAGAACACTTTTCTTTTAACCATTTGGAAAAAAATCTTTACTCAAATGAAAAAGAAGCTTGATCTACATATAACCCAAATAATACATCAATAAAAATTAAGTATCTCAAACAATTACAAATATATTTCTTAAAAATTGGCCATAATTTTTGATTGGTTATTAACAATTTTGTTAATAAGTTATTAATAATCTACATCAGTAAACTAATTATTGCTAACATTTAATAGGTGCGGTACATTTTATATTACAGAAATGAGAGTTTACTTGTTTTGTTACCTTGCCTTTGAATACATGTAGGACTGAAAACCTGCTTTAAAAGTTTATGGAAATCCAAAATCTTTGGGACACAGCAAAAGCAGTTATCAGAGCCCAATTTATAGCAATAAGTGCACACATCAAAAGAGAAGAAAGAGCCAAAATCAACACATTAAACCAAAATCTCCAACAATTAGAGAAAGAACAGCTAGAAAAGTCTACAGTCACCAGAAGAAATGAAATAATCAAGATTCGAGCAGAAATCAATGAAACAGAAAATAGAAGGGCTATAGAAAAAAATCAACAAGATCAGAAGTTGTTTTTTTTGAAAAGATCAATAAAATTGACAACCCACTGGCAAATTTAACAAAGGAAAGGAGGGAGAAAATACAAATAAAATGAATAAGAAACGAAATGGGTGACATCACAACAGAACCAAATGAAATAAAAAGGATAATAACAGGATACTATGAAGAACTGTACTCCAACAAATTTGAGAATCTGGAAGAAATGGACAGATTTCTAGAAATACACCACTTATCTAAACTAACACAGACTGCTGTGGAAAAGTTGACCAGGCCCATCACAAAAGAAGGAATTGAACAAGTCATCAAAAAATTACCAAATAAAAAAAGTCCTGGCCCAGATGGTTTCACTGGAGAATTCTACCAAACATTCAGAGAAGAACTGATAACAATCCTACTCAAACTATTTCAAAGCATAGAAAAGGATGGAATCCTCCCTAACTCATTTTATGTAGCAAGCATAACCTTGATACCAAAA
>NW_006921841.1:3856435-3878889 GCF_000298275.1 Orycteropus afer afer | reverse complement strand
ATATGTGAACTGCTGTATGAAAAGTGAATTTACTCTGTAAATCTTCACCCAAATCCAAATAAAAATTTAAAAAAAAAAGAATTCCAAAAACAAAATCAAGACAACTATACCATTTACAATAGCTTCCCAAAATGATAAAATACCTAGGAATAAACCTAACCCAGAGAGTAAAAGAAAACTTTATAAAACACTTCTACAAGAGACTGAAAAAGACCTACATAAACGGAAGGACATTCCATGTTCATGGACTGGAAGACATAATGTCGTGAAAATGTCAATACTATACAAAGCAATGCAGTTCAATCCTGATCTAAATTCCAACACCATTCTTTACTGAAATGGAAAAACTAATCATTAACTTTATATAGAAAGGAAGGAGGTCCAGAATAGCCAAAGCAAATTGAAGAAAAACAACGAAGGGAGTCCTCATACTTCCCAACTGCAAAACATTACACACACACACACACACACACATATATATGTACACGTGTGCGTATGTATGTATGTATGTATGTATGTATAGGAGCTATGGCTGTAGTGCCTAAGGCACCTAACTGCTAACCAGAAAGTTGGTAGTTCCAATCCAACAGCCACTCCATGGAAGGAAAACTGGGCAATATACTTCCGTAAAGGTTTAATTCCTTGGAAGCCCAAATGGACTCACTATGAGTCGGTTCAGACTCGATGGCAGTGAGTTTGGTCTGGTTTGTGTGTGTGAGTGTGTACACATATATATACATACATACATACATACATACATGGAGCACTGATTGCTAAGCAGAAGGCTGGTGGTTCAAACCCACCAGACACTTCTCGGAAGGAAGGTTGGGCAATCTATTTCCGTAGTGATACTGCCTCGGAAACCAAAGAAGGGGTCGCTATGAGTCTGATCCAACTCAACAGCAGTGCATTGCATTTGTTGTTGTTTACACACACATACATATACATATATAAATACACATACAAAACCACTGCCATCAGTCAATTCTGATTCATAGTAACCCCTACTGGGTTTCCAAGGCTATGAATCTTTACAGAGGCAGACTTCCTTGTCTTTCTTTCATGGGGCAGATGGTGGGTTCAAACCACCAATGTTTTGGTTAACAGCCAAACCCCTTAACCACTATACCACCAGAGTTCCTTCAAAACATACTATACAGCTACAGTAATTAAAACAGCCTAGTACTGGTTCAATGATAAGACATAATCAACCACCTTATGGGATTGGTTTTCTGGGTTTAAAGGTTTAGGACCATAGGCTCGTGGGACAACTTGGTCAATTGGCATCATACAATTAATTCATAAAGTTTATGTACTACATTCCAGTTTGGTGAGCAATATCTGGGGTCTTAACGATTCTGAGAGGCCATTTAAGATACACAACTATTGGTCTCTACTGATCCGCAGCAAAAGAGAAAGGAGGAAATCAAAGACTCAAAGAAGAAACTAGTCTATAGGAATAAAAGTCCAAATGAACCATGGTGTCACCTGTACTCAGACCAGAAGAAGTAGAAGGTGCCTGGCTACCACTACCCACAGTTCTGATCATTCAGGGCCACAACAGATGGATCCTAGCAGAACAGGACAAAAAATGTGGGAACAGAACTCAAATTCTTAAAAATATCCAGATTTACTGGACCAGTTGAGACTAGAGAACTCCCTGAGACTATGACCCTAAGACACTTTAAACCATGAATCAAAACTATCCTGAAGTCATCTTTTTGCTAAACAAAAAATTGGCTCATAACAAAGAATATCATCTGTGAGTACTAGCTTCTTTAAAAAATCATCTATATGAGAACAAACAGTCAACAATTACTGTAACACAAAGATGAGAAGGGAAGGGGTAGAGAAATTAGATTATCAGAAATGAAACAACCAGATGAAAATAATGAGAATGTTGACATATCATGAAAAATGTAACCAATGCCGCTGAACAACTTGTGTAAAAATTGTTGACCAGGAACCTAATTTGGTGTGTAAACTTTCACTAAAAACATATTAAAAAATGTAACATCTCCAAATTATTTTTATAATACTTGCTCTCCTCTACAATACTAGTTTAATTATGCTGGACTACACATACTTTAGTTCTACTATTTCATCTATTTTTACCTTAAACTACAAGAAAGCATGTAGACCACCATACTGAGCCTCAGTAGTCAGCAGGTAGAGTGAAGAGTCTAGAAAAGAAAGTATGAGTCAGGTGGAAGGGATACAAGGGAACAATGAAGGTAACGCATGGTAGCATGAGACACAAAAAGGAGGTAAGGGGGAATGGTAGCATGATACAGTAAGTGACATGTGCTGGTGTACTTCACATAAAGCAATGAAATTTTTTATTTTACTTTATGTGAAATAAGTAACTCTCAGAATTAGTAAGTATTTTATCTATCATCTTTTCTAGTATTAAAGACTAATGTCCAGAAAAGGTAAGTAGAAGAATATGAATGAGAACCTAGGTCTCTGAATTCTCAGTTTAAAAATTTTTAACACACAATGAGGAACTCAGCAACTGCTGGTTATTGTTGTCATCAGTGCTATGAAAAAAAAGACAACAATTAATAAGCTCTTAAAAATGTTCATGTTTAACAAATGGTGCTGGCAAAACTAGATATCCATTTGCAGAAAAATGAAACAAGATCTATACCTCACACCATACACAAAAACGAACTCCAGAAGGATCAAAGATTTAAATATGAAACCTAAAACTACAAACTTCCTCAAAGAAAAACTAGGGGCAAATTTAGGGGCTGTAATATATGGCATAAATAGACTATCAAGCATAACACAAAATGCACAAACAGCAGAAGAGAAACTTATGGGACCTTCCAAAAATTAAATTTTTACGTGTTTCCCAAGACTTCTCCAAGAGAGTCAAAAGAGAACCTACCGATTGGGAAAAAATATTTGGCAATGACATATCTGACAAGGAACTTATCTCTAAAATTTATAGAAAACTCTAAAACCTCAACAACAAAAGGACAAATAATCCAATTAAAAAATGGAGAGAAGACATGAAATAGACACTTCACCAAAGAGGATATTCAGGCAGCCAACAAGCACATAAAGAAATGCTCACGATCATTAGCCATTAGATAGATGCAAATCAAAACAACAAAGAGATACCATCCTGTCCCAGCACTAGTAGCAAAGTTCAACAAGACAGAAAATAACAAATGCTGGCGAGGAGGCAGAGAGATCGGGACTCGCATACACTTCTGGTGGGACTGTCAAATGATAAATCACTGTGGAAAGCAGTATGGCAATTCCTTAAAAGGTTGGAATTAGAAATACCATTTGACTAAGCAATTCCATTTCTAGGTATATATCCCAAAGAAGTGAAAGCCAGGACAAGAATAGACATATGCATACCCATGTTCATCGCTGCACTATTTACAATAGCAAAAAGATAGAAACAACCTACATGCCCATCAAAAAAGAATCAATAACCAAACTATGGTACATACATACAATGGAATACTATGCAACCCTAAAGAATAACGTAGAATCTGCAAAATATCACATAACGTGGATGAACTTGAAGGACGTTATGCTGAATAAAATAAGTCAATCACAGAAGGACAAATATTATATTAGTCTGTTATTGTAAAAAGTCAAGGAAAGGTTAATATATGGAAGGAAATTTTCTTTGTTGGTTACCAGAGGTGGGAGGGGAGGGGAGGGAACACTGCTAGATAGGAAGAGACAAGTATTGATTTGGGTGAAGGGAAGCATACTGTACTAAATGTGAGTGATCAACATGGTGGCAATGAGGAAGAAGAAGATATAGAGAGGTGCATGGGAGTTATAGACAACAAAGATGAAATTGAACCCTTTTGCACACACAGTATTGCGGTGTCAGTGATGGCAAACACTGGTATACGGGTGGATAAATGGGTGGACAGGCTGAACTATTAGGGTATGTCTATGCATGGAGGAGGGTTGGCAGACAAGGTTTCTACTAGTGTAGAAATAAATTCTGTAAGAATTTCCAGGCATATAGTGGAGCCGACAAGGGACAAGGTTGTAGTCACTTCTTGGCCACAGACAGCTACCCGGGGGAAGTGAGTAGTAGACCTGTGGGCTCAGGACTATGTTTGTAGGGGACACCAAGCTCAATTGACATAACATTATTACACAAAAACATCCTACTTCGGTGAGTAGCAACAGATATTTCAAAAGCTTGCAAGCAGCCATCTAGATGCAACGAAGATCCATCTAGAAGCAAAGAAGATTGAAGAAAACCAAAAATGCAAGGAAATAATTAATCCAAGGGACAGGTACACCATGCAATCCTCAGCTTTTATGACTATGGAACCAGAAGCACTAGATGGAGCCCAGCTCCCACTGTCAACCACTCAGAGGGGGATCTATATATAAGATTCTGGATAGAGTGGGAGAATAATGTGGAACAAAACTCAAAATCATAAAAAAAAAAAAGGACCAGGTTTACTGGTTTGATAGAGCCTGGTGAAACTCCTGAGACTACAGCCCCTAGCTGCCCTTCAGGTCTGGAATTGAACCCACTCCTGTGGCTTCCAGCCAAATAAAAGACCAGCATATGAGCTAAACATTTACATTGTTATGGCCATCGAGTTGGACCCGACTCATAGCGACCCCTCCTTTGGTTTCCCAGACAGTATCACTACGGAAGTAGATTGCCCAACCTTCCTTCCGAGGAGTGGCTGGTGGGTTTGAACTGCCAGCCTTCTGGTTAGTAGTCAAGTGCCTTAGGCACTATGCTACCAGAGCTCCTAACATTTACATTAGGTAGATATAATCCTTGGAGAGATCAATCATGGGAGAATAGAAGAGCTATGTATGCACAGGGAGACAGCTCGAGGGCAGGACAGCATGGGAGGAAAGGACATAGGGAAGAAGTAACTATGGGGAGGAACTGGGAAGAGAGCTGTACCACTGTGGGAAATTGCAGTCAATGCCATGAGACAAAGTACATGTGAACTGCCATATGGGAAATGAATTTGCTCTGTAAACTTTCACCCAAATCATAGTAAAAATTAAAGGAAAAAAAAAATGTCCAGGTTCTGTTCTATAGGCATTTTACATCAACCTGTGGAATGATGGTAGAATTTTAACATGAAATTTTTCCTTTTGCTTATGTGGACTTTCTAAATTTTATACAATAAATATATTTCTTCCTGTGGTTTTAAGATATTTCAATCTCTCTCAAAACATAAATGTACTGGTATGATATTTAAACTGTTCTGGCTCAGGAGGCCTAGTGCCTAAGGCATTTGACTGCTAACCAGAAGGCTGGCGGTTCAAACCCACCATACACTCCTCAAAAGGAAGGTTGAGCAATCTACTTCTGCAGTAATACTGCCTCAGAAACCCAACGAGGGGTTATACAAGTAAAAATAGTTGAAATGGCACATGCTGTGTTATATACATTTCACCACAATAAAAATTAAAAAAAAATTATGTCAGTTAAGGCTCCTAGGACGAGGGCAGAAAATATACAATAAGCCTGCAGTATTTTGTAGTGCCAGAAAGTAAGGAAGTGCTCAAAAAACTAAAGTATTAGGGTATGTCAAATGGACAGAGGAACCAGTAGAAAAAGCTCTCAACAGCCAAAGCTGGAATAATTTGAGCAATAATGTAAATACTGTAGTATTACATTACTACCCAAAGTATAAAATAAATATCCATGAGTTCATATTCATATAAACCAATGTTTGAATAAATATTTTAAATGGAATATAGACAAATCTCCCATATATAAGAATTTCAAATAATTATGTAGATATTTTCCCCTCAAGGCAGTGGAGCATAACTCCCTAAGTATGGGCTTTGGAAGGCAAATTCTTTCTAAAAAGTATAGTGGTGTTGTTGTTATGTGCCGTTGAGTCAGACCCGACTCATAGCGACCCCTCCTTGGGATTCCGAGGCAGTATCACTACGGAAGTAGATTGCCCCATCTTCCATCTGAGGAGTGGCTGGTGGGTTTGAACCACCAGACTTCTGGTTAACAGTAAAGTGCCTTAGGCACTATGCTACCAGAGCTCCCAAAAAGTATAGTGCGGAAAGTAAAGGACTCCCCAGGTGGCACAACCAAATAGTTTAAGCATCTGACTACTAGCGGATGGTTGGCAGTTTGAATACACCCTGAAGTGCCTCGGAAGACAGGCCTGGTGATTTGTTTCCAAAAGGACACAGCCTTGAAAACCCTAAGAAGCAGTTCTACTCTGCACACATAGGGTTGTGAATTAGTATGTGAATTACATATCAATAAAGCTATTATTAAAAAAAAGAAGCATAAGTATACAAAAAATTAACATACCATCAAAATGGGCAAATGATAAAAACAAGCATTTTGCAAAGGAAGAAATTCTCAATCTTGTTTATGGTCAAAGACATACAAATTTTAAATATGAAACAATTTTTTTAACTATCACTTTGGTAGGTAATAATTATCTAGGGTTAGTTAGGGTACAGGAAAACAGGCTTTCTCACAATCTGCTGGTATTGTTTTTTGAATATTTCCTGCAGAAAATTTCACAGTATTCATCAAAAAACTTGAAAAGATCTTTACCCTTTGACACAATAGTTCTCCTTTTAGGAAGTTATCTTAGGAACATAGTTGTGCATATACATAAATATTAATCTCTAAGGATATTCATTATAATATTTTTCTAATAAAGAAAATTGTTAAAAAGCTTAACTGTTCCATATTTGTATTGTATAACAGATTTGTTAGGGTAGATCTGTGTTATGGAGTTGTGTGTATCTCCCACTTCAGTCTCACAAAAAGGATTGTCTAAATGGATTAATATTGTACTCTGTTACGGACTGAACAGCATCCCTCCAAAATGTATGTTGGAATATTAACTCTTATTTCTGTTAATATAATCCATTTGGGAATAGTTTTCTTTGTTATGTTAACAAGACCCTATCAGTGTTGGGTGTGTCTTCACTGCAACCACTTTTCAATTATAAAAAGGGCAGATTAGGCACAGAACCAAGCAAGCACAGATGGGGAAAGATAAATGCCATGCCATATGAAGATCACCAAGGAATGGAAGAACAGAAGCTAAAAAGACAAGGACCTTCCTCTAGAGCTTCCAGAGAGCAAGAAAAACTTCCCATAGAGCTGGTGCCCTGAGTTCAGATTTCTAGTCTCCTAAACTGTGAGAAGGAGCTCTGGTAGCATAGTGCCTAAGGCATTTGACTGCTAACCAGAAGACTGGCAGTTCAAATCCACCAGCCACTTCTTGGATGGAAGATGGGGCAATCTACTTTCATAGTGATTTGTTGTTGTTGTTGTTGTTTGCCGTCGAGTCGGCCCCGACTCATAGCGACCCCTCCTTGGGTTTCCGAGGCAGCATCACTACAGAAGTAGGATTGCCCAACCTTCCTTCCGAGGAGTGGCTGGTGGGTTTGAACCGCCAGCCTTCTGGTTAGCAGTCAAGTGCTTTTAGCCACTATGCTACCAGAGGGTGGTGCAGTGCCTAAGGCATTTGACCTCTAACCAGAAGGCTGGCGGTTCAAACCCATCAGCCACTACTCGGAAGGAAGGTTGGGCAATCCATAGTGATACTGCCTCGGAATCCCAAGGAGGGGTCTGACTTGATGGCATACAACAACAACATAACAACAAACTGTGAGAAAATAAATTTGTCTGTTAAAGCCCCTCTTATGGTATTTCTGTTGTAGTAGCACTAAGAACCTAAGACATATCCCCAGCATCAAACACTGCCTCAGCACATAAAAGACCTTCATTTATATGTTATATATGCAGCCATTAAAAATAATATTAAAGAATGTTTAAAACATTAGAAAATGTTTAATTCATATTGTTAAGGGAAAAAAAAGCAGATTACTAAATAGTTTCATCCACTTAGTATCTATAAAGGCTAGCTGTATATACACTACAATGAGCTCCTATGTTGTTGTTGTTGTTATGTGCCATTGAGTTGGACCCAACTCATAGCGACCCCTCCTTGGGTTTCCGAGGCAGTATCAGTACGAAAGTAATTGCCCCATCTTCCTTCCGACAATGAGTTCCTATAGTTAATAGTCATTTATGAGTGGTAAAATAATATTTTTTTGTATTTTCTAAACTTTCTATAATAGATATTATTAGTGTTATAATTAAACATACAAAATACTATTTTAAAATAACATACTATAATGATTTTTAAAAAATATCTCTTACCCTTAATGTTACTACTCGTGCTTTAGGATTTCTAACAGATGGTCCTGCTGAAATATAATCAGCTGTGTCTATTTCAATTGGAAAATGCTTCTCACATTTCTCATCACTGTCTAGTGCAGTTGGCCACTCAGTGCAGAAATCTGAGAATTTAAAAATATTATCTTAATTATATTTTTGCAAGTAAATTCTCATTGTAAAACTAAATTACTGAGAGAGATCATTCTCAGTTTACATGAAATGAAAGTACAGATTCTCTTCTGTGCTTAACATACACATCATCATCCTCCATCCATTATCTTCTTCCAAAACCAAACCAAACTCACAGCCATCGAGTCAATTTGACTCATAGCGACCCCTCCTTTCAACCACCAGCATTCTGGTTAGTAATCAAATACCTTAGGTACTACACCACCTCTTAGATGAATTATAATTAGAGAACTTAATTGACTTATGATTTGGATATTCCAGGTCTGATGGAGAATGATATATTGAGTTAAAAGGGAATTGTGACTTGATAGGTGATTATAACTTTGCATATATCTATTATGGTACTAATTAATACCTCCTCCTCAACTAAAAGCAAACAGTTAACAGCATCTAGTGTTTTTGAAAGATAAAAAAGATCATATTAATTCACTCCCAAATGAAGTTTACTAAAGATCAACTGAATGGAATTGAAAACACTCTAAGAGAGACCTGAAATGTGGTTCCAGAAATTGAGTTGAACAGAGTCCCAAATGAAGTAGGTTCAAAAGTGGAGGTCATCCTTAAATGGTTTCTTACAGTAACTCATGCTTCTTTTATGTGACTTCTGTGCCAGTGAGGCCTAACAGAAAGAATAGCAGTCTTCCTATTTAGGTAAGACAGCTACCCTAGAGAGGAGGTAGAACTGGACTCTCTATCTCCATAGCCCAGCACTATAAACTCAGGCCCTAACTGGTAATAAAACTGAAGAGGAAAAGAGGTAGCTCCCAGCCTTTTTCAAGTGTTAGTTATTGATGTACTCCACAAAAGTAGGCTTCTTCCACCTTGCCCTATTCCTACCAAGTTAGTGTGGTAGAGAGTTCTCAGGTTGGGATGAAAACTTCTGGCACTATCAGGTTCCTCTCAGTGGAAATCTCATTCCTTAAATAGCCTTACTCCAAGAATAGCTAAATGTAATTGGCTACTTAGGTTAAACACAGTAGACCTCATGGACTTAAGCTTCCTTCAAAAAAATATGGCTGCAGGCAAGGCTGATCAAAATCACAGACAGATGTGGCAGCTCTTCTAGGTGATAAACTGTGACAGTGAAAGGTATTATGCCAACAATATTTCCCTGAGCTAACAATTTTCTTATAGTAGGTACTATATTTAGTGGCCATTTAGGTTTTAAAATCAGAGTCAGCAAAATGTCATTTTGAGTTAGAGACTCTCAAAGATCTGGAACTAAATACATGTTAGCAAATTAAGTATAGCTAACACCATTCCCTAAACATCCTGTTTAAGAGATCAATACTCAGTCACTTTGAGGGGAAAGAAGTATCTTTGCAATTAAGGACATTTTGACATGTAATATAAACAAAGCAAGATTACTAAGGTTGAATTTCATTCCCATTATGGACTTATTACAGTATCTTGCACTATAAGATGCATCACGACCAAAAAAGAGACTAGTTTTAAGAATGTTACAAGCTTTTTTGGGTTTATACCAAATCCTTAAAAAAAAACACAAAAACCTGTGGTTAAGCCATTTCAGTCACCAAAGGCTAATTATAGTTTTCAAATTAAATGACTTAATTATGTCTCAAAAATTACAGGCCACTAGAAAGTACATAATAGACCACCACTAGCCTTTATTCATCTGCTAGGTATAGTAATAGACTAGACTTTGGAAGACCTCCGTTTTTATTTCACTTCTTCTGCCACTGATTATTAAAGTTCTGGTAAATTACTGAACTTTCCTGTGTTTCAAATTTTCCTTCTGTAAGTTAGATATAAAATCTGAATTGACCTACTTTGAAAAGAAAATTGAGAAGAAATATGTGAAAAGCCTTTGTGTTATTTGTAAGATATAATCTAAATCCAAAAGCTGATGGAAGTGTAAAGGCAAAATTAAGAAAAGTTTAAAACACATGCTTAAATATTTTAAAATATAATGCTATTCTTTTCATTGTATTGTATGAAAGCCTTTCATTTCAAAATCAGAGCATATTTTTAAAAGATTTAACAAAAACACACAGTTTCTGGATTGGAGACATACATGTTCAGACAATGTTTTAAAAGTGAAATTTACCCTAGTATAATACATTTTTGAAAAGATCAAAAATTGATGTATGATTTGTGCCAAATAGGGCACAAAAATTCATTTGGAGTAGTGGTCAGTGTTAGTCCAATTTCAGGTATAAGCAAATATTGATTTGTATCTTCTGGAAAAACGGCAAATATTTTCTTCTGTTCTTCTGTCTTTTTATGTATGCTTTCTATAACGCATTAATAAATTCCTAAACTACCTGTGAGCAACTATGATTTGGTTCTGTTTATCATAACACTTTGTAGAATGTGATACAAAGATGTTCTTTTGAGGACTAAGGTGTACCTGACCTAAGCCACAGTATTTTTCAATTGCCTCATATGCATGTGAAAGCTGAACAATGAATAAGGAAGACCAAAGAAGAATTGGTGCCTTTGAATTATGGTGTTGGCAATGAATATTAAACATACCATGGACTGAGAGAAGAACAAACAAACCTGTCTTGGAAGTACAGCCAGACTGCTCCTTAGAAGCAAAGATGGCCAAGACTTTGTCTCATGTATTTTGGACATGTTATTACAAGGGACCAGCCTCTGGTGAAGGACATCATGCTTGCTAAAGCAGAGAGCCAGTGAAAAGGAGAGACCCTCAATGAGGTGGACTGACACAGTGGCTGCAATAACGGGCTCAAAGAGTGACAAGTGTAAGGATGGTACAGGACTGGGCAGTATTTTGTTTTACTGCACGTGGGGTCACTAGGAGTTGAAACTGTCTTGATAACACCTAACAACAATAAGAGTGGTCTGAAAAAAAGGTGCAGATTTTACATCTAACAATTCACTGCAATTTTAAAATTCCTTTAAAAAAAAAATAGAAACCAGTAATGACTCAAGAATTTAAGGCTGAGATTCCTCTATCAGTATATTAGAACTGAGATTCTCAATTTTATGTTCAAAATCAATATTAAGCTCACACACCTTTAAGTTCACCAATAGAAAGTTTACTTACCTTTAAGAGCTTCACAGTGTTTTTTAATTGCTACAGGGGTCAAATGCAGAAAATTGGGGATCTAAAATAGAGAAATTCGCAGGATAAATTAACCAAATGTATTAAAAACACAAAAAGGATAATTTTCTCATAAAAGTAAATCACAGGTCCAACAAACATTGTAGTAAATAAAATCTGATAGCTTTTTACAATATTAATACTTTATGTTACTGAATGAAAACCTACTGTCAAGTTGATTCTAACTCAGAGCAACATTATAGGACTGAAAAGAACTGCCCTATAAGATTTCCAAAGCTGTAAATCTTTATGGGGGAGCTCTGGTAGCATAGTGCCTAATGCACTTGACTGCTAACCAGAAGGCTGGCGGTTCAAACCCACCAGCCACTCCTCGGAAGGAAGATGGGGCAATCTACTTCCATAGTGATACCATCTCGGAAACCCAAGGAGGGGTCGCTATGAGTCGGGTCCGACTCGACGGCATACAATAACAACAACGACAAATCTTTATGGAAGCAGATTGCCTCACCTTTCTTCCACAGAGCAGCTGGTGGTTTGAACCACTTATCTTTTATTCAATAGCTGAATGCTTTAACCACTAAGACACCAGAGCTCCTATTATGTTACAGATGCTTTGGAGTCAAGAAATAAATTTCTTGAAATACAAATTAAGTACTCTGTACCTTATGAAGGAGCCCTGGTGGCACAGTGGCTAAATGCTCTGCTGCTAACCTAAAGGTAAGTGGTTCGAATCCACCAACCACTCAATGAAAAAAAGATGTGGCAGTCTGCTTCCATAAAAATTATAGCCTTAGAAAACCTATACCAGAGTCAACTCAACAGCAATGGGTTTAGATTTATGGGTACATTATGACAAAAATGGAAGCTCTGGTGATGTAGTGCCTAAGGCATTTGACTGCTAACCAGAGGCTGGTGGTTCAAACCTACCAGCAACTCCTCAGAAGGAAGATTGGGCAATCTACTTCCATAGAGATGCACAAACACAACACACTGCCATCAAGTCGGATCTGACTCACAGCAACCCCTCTTTGGGTTTCTGAAGTGATATCACTACAGAAGTAAATTGCCCCACCTTCCCTCTGTAGAGATATCGCCTCAGAAACCCAAGGAAGGGTCGCTATGAGTCAAATCCACTTAATGGCAGTGAGTTTGGTTTTGGTTTACGACAAAAATTATGTTGGATAAATAAACATCAGTATATAGTATTCTTTCTGGTACTAGAGCTATAGGCGTACATGGGTGTTTTCTCTTATAGAACTGAAAACACAACACAGTTCATTATTCTTTAGAATACATAACACAGTGGTACATTTCTACTTTATACTTAATAACATTTTGTGATTTGAAGGAATGAATAAATGCATTTGGTAAGAAGTTTTCAATATACTTATGACAACACATTAAAAGGCTACCTAATCATTCACAGGGTGAATGAAAATTTAGGAAAGATCAAAGACACTTCTTAATGATCTGAAGAAAAAATTTAACTTAATGAGACTCATTTGGAGAGAAAATCTTGCTTCAGAAAATAAAGAAGTTAAAGCTGATAGACTCTAACAGTACTACTAAATAATATTCTACCATTTCTACAGAGTTTTAAAATCTCTCTTAAAAGTCAAAACCTTAATTCTCAATTTTCAATGTAAACTAGGCTGTTTCACTTTTCTCAGGACTACTAGGCAGACATAATAAATACAGAAAACATACAGTAGAAAAGAAAAGGCAAAAAGGAAAGCAACTGGATCAATTAATTACATTCTTAAATGCCTAGGATTCTTCTACTCAAAATCAAAATATAACATTCATTACATGGAAAAAAAATTAAATTAAAATAGCATAGTGGCTAAGACACTTGCCTGCTAACCAGACGGCTGGCGGTTCAAACCCACCAGCCACTCCTCGGAAGGAAGGTTGGGCAATCCTACTTCCGTAGTGATACTGCCTCGGAAACCCAAGGAGGGTCGCTATGAGTCGGGTTTGACTCGACGGCACATAACAACAACAACAACAAAGTTTGTACATACTGAACCTTGAAGTATAATGGTGGAGGGAGGGAGTGGCAACAGATATTCAAGTATGATGTAAGTCTTAGCCAATGAACTGGCCACTTATCTTACCTTTAAAAGTTCTAGATTTCCCTCCTTTGCCATGGGCACTCCCCTCTTTACTGGATAACCCATTCGAACAGGAAGAGGTACTGCAGAGGGTTTAAATGGTGCTGCAACAGGGTAAACACTAGGCCAGTCTTGGTCAACAATCATTTTCTCTGTCCTAGGAGACAGTGCCTAAGGAGCATAAAATAGTTTAATATTTTAAATATGAGCAGGTTCTTTAATTTGAAAATGAAAAAGGCTGCAATTAAGAGAAATATAAGCATCTTAGCCATAGCCAACCTCCTTAAGGGAGCAAGTAGTTGGACCTGTGGGCTTGGGACCACGGTTACAGGGGACATCAAGCTCAACTGGCATAACATACTACACAAAAACATTTCCACATGCTACTTTGGTGAGCAGTGACTGGGGTCTTAAAAGCTTGCAAGTGGCTATCTAGATGCAACGATGCATATTTCCTCATCCAGAACAAAGAATGAAGAAAACCAAAGATGCATGGCAATAATTAGTCCAAGGAACTAGTAGACCATGCAATTCTCAGCCTATATGACCAACAAGACCAAAACTAGCTGGTGCCCAGCTACCACTGTCAAACACTTGCAAAGGGATCAGCGCAGGAGATCCTGGATAGAGTAGGAGAGCAATGTGGAACAAAACTGAAAATCATAAAAAAAGACCAGGTTTAATGGTCTGACAGAGCCTGGTAATACCCCCGAGACTATGGGCCCTAGTTACCCTTCAGGTCTAGAACTGAACTCACTCCTGTGGCTTCTAGCCAAACAATGGACAGGCATATAGGGTAAACATTTGCATACGGTAGATACACTCCTTAGAATCATCAATCATGGGAGAACAGAAAGGCAGTGTTTGTACAGGGAGATAGCTGGGGGGGTGGGGGTAGGAATGCACAGGAATGAAGGACACAGGGAAGAGTTAAATACAGGGAGGAAGTACAAAGAGAGCTGTTACGTTGTGCGGCATTGCAGTCAATGTCATGAAACAAAACATGTATGAACTGTTGTACAGAAAACAGGTTTGCTCTGTAAAATTTCACCCAAATCACAAAAATTGAAAAAAAAAAAAAACCAAAAGAGAGAGGGAAAAAAAAAAAAGCAGAGATGTAGGCTACATAAAAGATGACTCTACAAAGCTGCTGTTTAAATGAAAAACAAAAAACCACCACACCAAACGTACCTAAATATCTTAGCATTGTTTGCCCAAACCCTCTATCGAAGATATTTTTTTTCTTTTAATTTTTATTGTAATTCAGGTGAAAGTTTACAGAACAAATTCATTTTCCATACAGTAGCTCATACACATTTTGTCTCATGACACTGACCACAAATTCCCCACAATGTAACAGCTCTCTTCCCACTTCCTCCATAGTTACCTCTTCCCTGTGTCTTTCCATCCCATGTACTCCCACTCCCCCAAGCTGTCTCCCTGTGCAAACACTGCCTTTCTGTTCTCCCATGATTGATTGCTCCAAGTTCAAAGATACTGTTTAATATCACATTTCTTTCCCTAAAAACTTTTCTATTTAATTAGGCTTTAGCAAACTTTTTACATTTTGTTTATGAAGGAGTGAGGCAGCAATGTATTTTGAAATAATTTTTAAAACTTCTCTGATTGAAGATAATACCTGAGGTAACGCTGAGAGCTTGTAAATAAGAAATAATGAAAATGAAAGATAAGAATTTGGAGATACATAAATTAAGGTTAAATTAAACGAACAAATACCTAAGAAATTATGTATCTCCTATATGCAGAGAAGGGAGCTCTGGTAGCATAGTGCCTAAGGCACTTGACTGCTAACCAGAAGGCTGGTGGTTCAAACCCACCAGCCACTCCTCAGAAGGAAGATGGGACAATCTACTTCCATAGTGATACTGCCTTGGAAACCCAAGGAGGGGTCACTATGAGTTGGGTCTGACTCAACGGCATATAACAACAATATATGCAGAGAAAGGAGCTCTGGTAGCATAGTGCCTAAGGCATTTGACTGCTAACTAGAAGGCTGGCGGTTCAAACCCACCAGTCACTCCTTGGAAGGAAGGTTGGGCAATCTACTTTCACAGTGCTGCCTTGGAAACCCAAGGAGGGGTCGCTATGAGTCAGGTCCGACACGACAGCACATAAGAACAACAACAACATATGCAGAGAATAGCTGCTTGAAGCTAAGTCAATCTCATTAACATATATTTAATAGGAAAAAAAAAAAAAAAGCTGTATTAAGTAGAAGGAGACTGCCAACATATAAAAACAGGGTTTAAAGAGGCAAATTCAGCATCACCCATCTAAAAATCATCAAAGCCAGAGTGGCACGTGTCCCAGAGGCAGGTATCCTGGAGACAAGTAATATGCCGGTGACAATGACAGTTTCAGACTACAGTAGTTTAGTACCATTTAACTTCTAACTAATATGCCTTTTCTCTGGCTCCATGCTCATCAAGTGACCTTACAATTTGGATTCGCAATTAGAGACGCCCACAGGGTGACATTTAAATGGTGAGCCTGACGCATGTATCCCAGGCTGCATGACTGTTGTGTCATAAAAATTAATTCTATATTGTTGCTTATATATCTGTTTCCTGGGAGTATATGGTGAACCTACCTCTCAAGGATGATCCATATTTTGGGTACTGACAAAAACCAGTCAAAGACGAGACTCTGGCAGAACTGTGGAAGTCATCAAGTAAACATCACCTTATGAAGCCTTTCCTGGCAGCACCAGAAGGTGCTCATCCTGAATATATGCCCCATATAAGAGATTAACGGAAGGAAGTTTGGGCAATCCTACTTCCGTAGTGATACTGCCTCGGAAACCCAAGGAGGGGTCGCTATGAGTCGGGGCTGACTCGACGGCAAATAACAACAACAAATAAGAGATTCAGAAACTATTATAGGATACAGTATATTATATAGCATATACATTATATACTATATAATAAAGTATACAGTACAATATATTAATTGTTTACCTTTCTTCTCATCAGCCTTTCATTTCTGTATGTTTTAATGCTTTCTGTTGTACCTACAAGACAAAATAGTTACAGGGATTTTTATAATGTAGAGTTGTTCAACATCAATCATGATCCCATAATTCTAACACAATTTAAGGTATTCAGTAACATAAAAATGAATGACCCACTTTTTACAAGCTTATGAGTTATAATCCTCTTAATAAAAAGCAAAGGTCAGAAATCATTAGAAAATCCCATTATAATTTGAATACAAAGTTTATTGTGATTGCTGATATGATAAACTTATCATTTAAAGAAATATTTGCAATAATATTAGGGTTCACATTGAAATAAACTCTTTAAAGTATCTAGTGAGATGCAAGTATTTTGAATTTTTAAAGATATTTGGTTTGAAATGTCCTGATTATAAATGTATTTGCTCTTGTTTGGATATTTCTGTTCTTTATAACCTCCCCCCAAAAAAGACAATCCTTTAATTTTTCCTTTTCTATTATAAATTCTGATACACAATGGTTAGAACATTTTGCTGCTAACCAAAGGTTGGCGATTCAAACCCACCAGCAGTTCTACAGGAGAAAGACAGGGCAGGCAGCCTTAAAACACTGGATACCCTATGGAGCAGTCCTACTCTGTCCTACAGTGTCACTGTGAGTCAGAATTGACTCGATGGCAGTCAGCTTGGTTTTTTGCTTTACTGTAGAATAGAACTGCCAGTGCAACAGTAACACCAGTAACAAAAATTATATTCATTCCTAATAAATCACATGCCTGTAAAAGAAGGTAGATTATTCATGTGTGTGTACATAAACATAAATGTGTATACATAAAATATTACCTTATGCCTCTTTAAATAAATGTTTTTGCTATACTGAAATAATCACAACTCTTTACTGATGAGTTCCACATGCCAGGTACTGTGCTAAATGCTTTTCATCATATCATTTAATCTTATTCCTCACAAAATATAAGTACTAGTTTTATCCTTATTTTAGAGGTCAATAACGTGAAGCTGAAAAAGGTTAAGCAACTCTCCTAAGGTCAAATGCTACTATCCAGGGGCACAAACGGAACCCAAGACTGTTTAATTCTGGAACCTGTGCTCCTAAACACTGTACTACACTGTTTCCAATGGAAAAAGCATTATCCTAATGTTAGGTTAAGGAGCTCTCATGGTGTAGTGGTTAAGGCATTTGGCTGCTAACCAAAAGGTCAGTGGTTTAAACCCAACAGCCACTCTGCAGAAAAAAGACAAGGCAGTCTGCTCCCATAAAGGTTTACAGACAGCCTTAGAAACCCAATGGGGGTCACTATGAATCAGAATCAACTCAATGGCAGTGAGTTTTGTTTTTTCTTTTTTTTAAATGTTAGGTTTAATGTAAAAAACATTAGTATGGAGGGCTTTTGCTTACATCCTTAGTTAATAACGGATATATTTACCTTCCAACCTAAAATAACTGAAAATAAAGGGAAATATCCCTAATAGTTTTCAGACACTGGACACGGGGCATAAGAGGCTGATCTCTGAGAGAAGAGAAAGGAGCAAGGTAAGCGCAACATCTGACAATTGATTAAGCTGTTGCCTAGAGAGAATTTTTAGGCCTCCGAGCACTCACACAGAGCCCAGCAATCTCCTTAATTTAAGGAGGCAAAGTTGAGAATGTGGAGGCCAGTGCAGCTAAAATTGTAGTGTAGACTACCAGAAAGAAGAGTGTTGCACAGAAAGTGAGCTCCAGTTATTTTCAGAGGGTTACCCTTGGTCTTCAACTGAGTAATGACCAGCACGTGCGTGTGAAGAAACTACCTAAAAGGAGCATGTGGAACAAACATCAAAGCTCATAAATATATAGATAAATAGCTGCTGCCAAGTCAGCTCCAACTCATGGTGACCCTATGCACAACAGAATAAAGCACTGCCCAGTTCTGTGTCAACGCCACGATCACCAACATGTTCAGTCCACTGGTGTAGCTATAGTGTCAATCCATCTCACTGGAGGATTTTCCTTCATAATGAGGAAGAAAAAAAAAAAATCACTCAACAGAAAAGTAACCAGAAATCAAACCAACAACAGAATTAGTAGACAAGAATATTAAATATTTATAACTAAATTCTAAATTTTCAAAAAGGCAAAAGAAAGCATGAGCACATTAAGATGATCATGTTAAGGAGAGGCATGGAAGATATAAAAATGGCCCAAATGTTTAAAAAAGACCTAATTTGAACTGGTAGGCATAAAAATTATCAGGTCTAAAAATGAAAAATACACCGGTTATCTTTATGATGGATTAAACAGTGCAGAACAAAAGATAAGAGAACTTGAAAACATCACAATAGAAACTATAAAAATAAAACATAAAAATAGAATCAAACTAAAATGTGAACTGTGCAACAACCTGAAGCAGCCTAAAAAAGTGTGCAATTGAGTATCTGAAGGAAAGAAGAGCAGAAAAAATATCTGAAAAAATAATAGCTGATATTTTTCCAAATGTGAAGAAACCATAAAACCCACAGATCTAAGATATGCAATGAACTCCAAGCATGTGAAACACAAAATGAAGTACGCCAAAGCATGGGATGAACAAACTTCTCAAAAACTGTAGTAAACAGAAAATCTTAAAAGCAGTCAGAGAAAAAAATACATTATGGTACCCACCAAACCAAACCCATTGCATCCAGTGGATTCTAACTCACAGGGACTCCATAGGACAGAGTAGTACTTTTGCATAGGCTTTCCAAGACTGGTATCTTTTTGGAAGGAGATTGCCACATCTTTTTCCCACAGAGCAACTGGTAGTTTGAACCACTAACCTTTCTGTTAGCAGCTAAGAGCTTAACAATGCCACCACCAGGTTCTTTTTACTATGGTACAGTGGTACAAAAAGAAGGATAGCAGATTTCACACCAAAAACAATGCAAATGATGGGAAGCCACAATTTTAAAGTATTAAAAGCAAACAAACAATTAAAAAAAAAGAAAGAAAAAAAAACCTTGTCAACCTAGGATTGCATATCCAGCAAAATTACCTTTCAAAATTGAGATGACCTTCATTCAATAAAGGAGCTCTGGTAGCACAGTGCCTAAGGCATCTGATTGCTAGCCTGACTGCTAGCCGGAAGGCTGGTGGTTCAAACCCACCAGCCACTCCATAGAAGCAGACTAGGCAATCTGTTTCTGTGAAGATTTACCACCTCAGAAACCCAATGGGGGTCGCTATGAGTCGGAATCGACTTGATGGCAGTGGGTTTGGTTAATTTTTGGTTTTTCATTCATTAATAGGAGGCCCCCTGGTTGTGGTGTGGTTAAGTGCTCAGCTGCTAGCCATAAAGTCAGTGCTTAGAATTCACCAGCTGCTCTGCAGGAAAAAGACACAGCAGTCAGCTTCCAAAAAAGATAAAAATCTTGGAAACCCTGTGGGGAAGTTCTACCCTGTCCTACAAAATCACCATGACTTGGAATTAACTCGATGGCAATGGCTTTGGTTTTTTGTTTTTTTCCATTCAATAGAGATTATAAAGATGCCTGGAGGAGACTAGTGGAAATAACAGATTTGTAAACAGAAGTGCCATGTAGTGTGAGAGGTGTTATAAACCTTTTACCTCTGATTTTTTTTCAGATGACAAAAGCTGAAAGAATTCATCTCCAGCAGACCTACACTTCAAGAAATGTTAAAGTCCTTCAGACAGAAGGGAACTGGTAACAATTAAAATATGGATCTATAACAAGGAAACAATAAGCACATCAAAGGAGTGGCTATGTTTATATCAGACATAGATTTCACAGCAAAGAATATTACCAGGTAAAAAAGAAAGTAATGTCATAATGATAAAGGCTTCAATCTATCAGGAGGACACAACTATCAAAAATGTTTACACACCTAACAAAATAACTGAAGCAAAAATTGATAGAGCTATAGGGAGAAACAGAAAAATATAGAATTATAGTAGGCGATTACAATGATTACATTTTATCACATCCCTGTTCAAAACCCTATGTGACCCCAAACTTGTAACAAAATCTAAGCCAAACATCAAAATCAAATACCTATAAACTATCACTTATCTCCGAGTCTTATTCAACCACTCTCCCTTTTGCTCACTTAGCTCCAGCCACACTGGCCATCTTTCTGTACCTGGATAATACTCCTAAACCTGTTGTCACTTCTGGGCCTTTGCACTTGCAGATCCCTATGCAATAATGCTATCACCCCCAGATATTTGCATGGCTCTGGGATCTGCTCTAATGACACCTCTTGAAAGAGGCCTTTCCTGATTACCCCATCTTATCCTACCCTACAGCCACTACTCCCCTAATCCATCTATTTCAATACCCTGTTTTTAATTCATAGCATTAATTTGTATTTGACATTCTACTTAGTTACTTACCTGTTTATAATCTGTTTTCCCCAAAAGAATGTAAACTCCAAGAGACCAGGGACCTTGCTGTATGCATCCCCAGAGTTGAGAATATTGCCGTGTTGTTGTTGTGTGCCATCGAGTCGGCCCCAACTCATAGCGACCCCTCCTTGGGTTTTCAAGGCGGTGTCACTACGGAAGTAGATTGCCCAACCTTCTTTCCAAGGAGTGGCTGGTGGATTTGAACCGCCAGCCTTCTGGATAGCAGTCAAATACCTTAGGCACTATGCTACCAAAGCTCCTAGAACATTGCCTAGCACATAGGAATTCATTAAGTATTTGAAGAATAAATGATTAACAGACAAGTATTAAAAGTATGAAGAGCTACGTTTGACACATTAAGGAATTTATAATTTATCTTAAACCAATGGGAAATCTTTTATGTTTTGAACAAGGAAAGCCAGGTTAAGATTTGATTTTCAAAGGCTTTGCTACGGTTGTTGTGAGAATTCAATGTAGGGAAGCAAGAGAGGAAGAGGCACCAGTAAGGAAAGTATTGTAGAAGCAAGAGATGATGGGTGGGAGTGAGCTGTTCCTAGGAGTAGATTAAAGCCATTATAGAAAATAGCACAGATAAGACTTGGTGAATCAGTGAACGTGCACCTGAGCCTTTCTTGACTCTTGTCGATTTCTCCTCAATGTTCCCGTCACTCCATTTACTCTTATGTAAACACATGATACTAACCCATTTACAAAAATGTCTTTTCTATTAGAATCCTCCAAGCATTCCGATAATCTCTGTTGAATGAAAGTCACCTCAACAATGCCTGCAGAATGAAGGTCATTCCATTTGGAGGCATAACTATGTCTGGAATGCAGATCCACAGTTCAATCTATACGGCTGTATTCTTGTGTTAACAGTGGGGAAAATGAGCATCTCAACACTGCTCCACGAATATGACCGAGCACCAGTAACTGGAAAGAGACCCTGTGCCAGAGGAGGTAGAAGGGAACAACAGAACGTGCTGGCCACCGCGTACGGAGAAAGAAAGCTCGCTGCACCAGAACAGGACCCAGAGCAGAAACCGCCGCGAGGAACAGGGAAACATACATGCAGAGGATAAACCCCAACCCGCTGCTTCTACACCAAGAGAACAGGTAATGGGCGGGCAGACGACGTGCGGCCTTCCCCCGGGCGGCTCTGGCTCTGCCACGGCGGCAGCCATCATGGGTCCGGTAATCCCGCCCCTTCACCTACCCCAACTCCCGGAGAGGACGCGGCAGACACTTACGCGAGCTTGAGCTCTGTGTTCGAGTGGTCCGAGACACCGCGGTAGAAAAGGCACGCAAGGTCCTGGCCCCCGGCTGCAGGAACAACCACGCCGGGAGCCCGGCGGCCACCATAGCTGGGAAGACGGCAAGCCGGAGGGGACAAACGTAGTCCAGTGTCGGGGGGCGGATCTGAGGCCGCTTTTGCGCAGGCTCGCCCTCTTTGGCCCCCGCCCCCAGGGTTGGGAAACGGGAAACAGGTGGAGCTGTGAATTGGCGCCTGAGCCAAATAATGAAGGAGA
>NW_006921841.1:3826926-3856335 GCF_000298275.1 Orycteropus afer afer | reverse complement strand
GGAGAAATAATGACAAGGAAGCACATTAAAAAAAAAAAAAATTTGAAGCAATCAGATCAAATACAATTGAAGATAAGGACCAAAAAGAAAGAGGGAAACGGTGATTTAGAGAGGAGGTGTGGTCAGAGTAAGAAACTAAACTGACCCAGGAATAAGGCAGACTACTAGGAGTCCTTGGGTGGCGCTAATCGTGACCCACCCACTGCTGTGGAGTCGGATCCGACTCAAAGCGACCCCCTCCTTGAGTTTCCCAGGCGGTATCACTAGGGAAGTAGATTGCCCGATCTGTCTTCCCAGGAGTGGCTGGTGGGTTTGAACCGCCAGCCTTCTAACTAGTGGTCAAGTGCCTTAGGCAGTACACCACCAGAGCGCCCAACCGTGACTTAACTAAAAGGTTGACGGTTTGAACCCACGCAGAGACGCCTGGGAAGAAAGCCTTGTTGATTTACTTCTGAAAGTTCACAGCCGTGAAAACATTGTGGAGTTGAGTTCTCTGCACACATGGGGTTGCTATGAGTCAGCCCCTAATATAATCACTGGTGTCCTTAAAAGAAGAGGGAAATCTGGACAAGAGGCATAGACAAGAAAGAGCATCAGTGACCATGGAAGCAGAGATTAGAGTGATGCATCTACAAACCAAGGAATGCCGAGAATTGCCTGGCAGCTACCGTATAAACTAAGAGAGAGGCATGCAAAAGCTTCTCCCTCTTTGCTTCCAGAAGGAACCAAGTCTGCCTACACCTTGATTTCACTTGCTCCCGGAACCATGACACAATAAATTTCTTTTGTTTTAAAGCAGCTCTGCTTATGGTACGGTAGGTACTTTGTTATGATCCCTATGACACTAATGTCTCGGAAGGAAGGTTGGGCAATCCTACTTCTGTACTGATAGT
This sequence comes from Orycteropus afer afer, assembly GCF_000298275.1. Taxonomy (NCBI): domain Eukaryota; kingdom Metazoa; phylum Chordata; class Mammalia; order Tubulidentata; family Orycteropodidae; genus Orycteropus; species Orycteropus afer. Next base: position 3,855,442 of record NW_006921841.1, on the reverse strand, counting down.
GCCTCGGAAACCCAAGGAGGGGTCGCTATGAGTCGGGCCAACTCGAAGGCAAACAACAACATGACACTAATGTTGTTGTTAATTGCTGTCAAGTCGGTTTTGACTCATAGTGACCTTGTGTTCAACAAAGCAAAACACTGTCCAGTTCTACACCATCCTCACAGTTGTTGATAAGCTTAAGCCCATTTTTGCCGCTATTGTGTTAATCCATTTTGTTAAAGAGTCTTCCCTTTGTTTGCTGACCCTCTACCAAGTAAGATGTCCTTCTCCAGGGACTGGTCCCTTCTGAAAACATGACCAAAGTTTGAGATGAAGTCTCTGACCATTCTCACTTCTAAGGGGTATTCAGGCTGTACTTCTTCCAAGGCAGATTTGTTTCTTCTTTTGGCAGTCCATGGTAAATTCAATATTCTTTGCAACACTATAATTCAAATGCATCAATTCTTCTGCATCTTTCTTATTCATAGTCCAGCTTTTACAAGCATTTGAGGCTATTGAAAATACTATGGGTTGGATCTGGTGCACCTTAGTCTTCAAAGTGACATCTTTGCTTTTTAACACTTTAAAGAGGTCTTTTGCAGAAGATTTGCCCAATGCAATACATCATTTGATTTCTTGACTCCTGCTTCCATGGATGTTGATTGTGGACCCAAGTAAAATGAAATCCTTGACAACTTCATTTTTTCTCCATTTATCATGACGTTGCTTTTTGGTCCAGTTATAAGTTTTGTTTTCTTTATGTTGAGGTGTAATCCATATTGAAGGCTGTTGTCTTTGATCTTCATCAGTGCTTCAAGTCTTCTTCACTTTCAGTAAGCAAGGTTAGGTCATTTACATATCATAGGTTGTTTATAAGTCTTTTTCCAATCCTGATGCTGCGTTCTTATAATCCAGCTTCTCAGATTATTTGCTCAGCATACAGATTGAATAAATGCAGTGAAGGGACACAACCCAGGCACACATCTTTCGTGATCTTAAACTATGCAGTAATCCCTTGTTCTGTTCGAATGGCTATGTCTTGGTCTATGTATAGGTTCTTCATGAGTTACCACTGAGTGTTCTGGAATTCCCATTCTTTGAATGTTATCCAGAATGTGTTATGATCCACAGAGTCAAATGCTTTTGCATAGTCAATAAAACACAAGTAAACATCTTTCTGGTATTCTTTGCTTTCAGCCAGGATCTGTCTGGCACCAGCAGTGATATCCCTTGTCCCATGTCTTCTCTGAATTTGGCTTGAATTTCTGGCAGTTCCCTGTTGATGGACTGCTACAATTGTTTTTTTTTTTTTTAATTATTATTATTTTCAGCAAAATTTTACTTGCATGTGATACTAATGATATTGCTTGATAATTTCTGTATTCTTTTGAATCAAGACTCTGCTTCTTTGTGATCTTGAGCAAGTATCCCTAATGTCTCTGGGCTTCCGCTTCATGGAATATACATAGGAGTTACTGAGAACCACATAAATTTTCAGTTGGAAAGGATCTGAGGGGTTTAACAATTTACTTAAAATAAAATTCTTGTCTTCAGTCTTCATGACCAAATGATCCAACATATTGTAGAAACAGAGCTGACTTCATGGGCATGCAACCTACACTTAGAAGGGCCCTGTGCTTAGTTGAATGGTCTACTGGTACTATCTTGAGATTCTTAATAATTTCTAAATAAGGAACCTCACATTTTCATTTTGTAGTAGGCTCTACAAATTACGTAGCTAGTCCAATGAAGAACAGTTTTATGTGTTATGGTTGTTCACAGTGAGTTTTTACTATATTTAAAACCTAGATTAATTGAATGACTGTTAGACAACTAGTTTTAATCAAAATTAACTTTGTTATAAAAAGTGGTTGAATTATGTATATACAAGTATGACAAATAGGCACTTTTAAAATATCTAAGTACAAGGATGGACTTTGCAACCTAAATGTGTGTCAGAATTATTGATTAAATAAACATACAATAACCAGTTGCCTTTTGAGTTGATTCTGATTCATGACAACCCCATGTGTGTTAGAGTAGAACTGTGCTCCATAGGGTTTTCAATGGCTAATTTTTTGGAAGTGGATCACCAGGCCTTTTCTCTGAAGTGGACTCCAACCTCCAACCTTTCTCTAAGCACCCAAGTATGTTAACCATTTGCACCACTCAGGGACCCCACATATACAATACAAAGTACTGTAAATCTCCATCCCGTTTGAACATTAGAATCCTCACATAAGCTATTTTAAAAATTGAGTCCCCTCCTTCCAAGATTCCAGTCAATTGGCCTAGAGTGTATGGGGGCATTTTCTTTTCAAGCTACCCAAGTAAGATTGAAAACTACTGATGTCAGCCTTACATAGATGAAGTGCACATAAATGAAACAAAGGAAAAGAACCACAGGATCCTATCAGTCGATGCAGAAAAGGGATTTGATAAAATACAATACCCATTTAAAAAAAAAAAAAACAAAACCCTCTCAGCAAAATAGGAATAAAATGGAAATTTCCCAGCATAATAAAAGGGCATATACACAATACCAACAGTCAACATTATTCTCAATGGAGAGAGACTCAAAGCATTCCCGTAGTGAATGGGAAGCAGAAAAGGATGCCCTCTATCACCTCTTTTTTTCAACATGGTATTGGAAGTCCTAGACATGGCAATAAGGCAAGAAAGAGAAATAAAAGGCATCCTTATTGGCAAAGAATAAGTAAAACTATCTCTATTTGCAGGTGACATGATCGTATACATAGGAAGAACAAGAGACTCAGGAAAACTACCAGAATTAATTGAAAAATTCAGCCAACTGGCAGGATACAAGATCAACATAACAAAAATCAGTTAGATTTCTCTACATCTGGCATTTACAATAGCCACCAAAAAGATAAAATACTTAAGAATAAATCTTACCAGACACAAGACCTATGCAAAGAAAACTATAAAACACTATAAGGTACCTACTTAAATGGAAGACCATGCCATGGAAGACTAAATGTTGTGAAAATGTCAATACTACCCAAAGCAATCTATATATTCAATACAATCTCAATCCAAATTTCACCAACGTTCTTTAAGGACATGGAAAAACCGATCATTAATTTTACATGGAAAGGAAAAAGAGCTTGGATAAGCAAAGAACTACTGAAGAAGAAAAAACAAAGGAGGAAGTCTCACACCTCCTGATCTCGAAGCCTACTACTATACAGCCATGTTAGTCAAAACAGCCTGATGTTGGTACAACAATAGGCACATAGACCACTGGAACAAAATAGAGAATCCAGAAATAGATCCATCCACTTATGGACAGCTGATCTTTGACAAAGAGCTGAAACCCACTAAATGGGGGAGAGATAGGCTCTTTAGTAAATGGTGCTGGCAAAACTGCATATCTGTTTGCAGAAAACTGAAACAAGATCCACACCTCACACCATACACAAAAACAAACTCAAGATGGATCAAAGACCTATTTGGAAAAAGAAAAAAAAAAAAAAAACAACTCTAAAGTTCATCAAAGATAAAATAGGGGCAAACTTAGGGGACCTATTATGGCATAAATAGACTATAAAGCATAACTCAAAATGCACAACAGAAGAGAAACTAGATGACTGGGACCTTCTAAAAATTAAATTCTTAAACATATCAAAAGACTTCTCCAAAAGAGTAAAAAGAGAACCAACAGGTTGGGAAAAAGTATTTGGCAATAACATATCTGACAAGGGACTTATCTCTAAAATTTATAGAACATTTTGATACTTCAACATCAAAAAGACAATCCAATTCAAAAGTGGACAAAGGAAATGAAGAGACATTTTACCAAGGAAGATATTCAGAAGCCAGCACATGAAGAAATGTTCAAGATCATTAGCCATTAGGGAGAGGCAAATCAAAATAACAATGAGATATCATCTTACCCTAGCAAGAGTAACAAAGTTCAACAAGACAGAAAACAACAAATTCTGGTGAGGGTGTGAAGAGATTGGAACACTCATACATGGCTTGTGGGCCTGTAAAATGGTACAACTACTGTGGGAAATGGTGTGGCGCTTTTTTAAAAAGTTGGAAATAGAAATATCATTTGATCCAGGAATCCCACTGTTAGGAATTTATCTTAAGAGTTGAGATTTGGGACACAAATAGATATATGAACACCCATGTTCATGGGAGCACTCTTCCCTGTAACAAAGTGATGGAAACAACCTAAATTCACATCAACAGATGAACAGATAACAAAACTATTATATATACACACAATGGAGTACTATGCAACATTAAAGAATAACGAAGAATCCATGAATCACCTCATGACATGGATAAACTTGGAGGGCATTATGCTGAGTAAAATAAGTCAATCACAGAAGGACAAATATTGTATGATCCTGTTATTATAAAAAGTCAAAGAAAGGTTTACACAGGAAAAGAAATTTTCTTTGTTGGTTAGTAGGGAGGAGAGTGGGGGAAGGAAAATTGCTGACTACTTAAGAGACATATATTGATTTGGGTGAAAGGAAAGACAATATAACAGAAGTGTGTGACCAGCACAATACCACTAAGGAAAAGGAAGACACAGAGGTACACAAGAGGTACAGACAACAAAGGTAAATACTATTACATACACGATACTGCATTATCAGTAATAACAAACAGGTGGATAAATAGGTAGACAGGCAGGAAGATCAGGTATGGGTAGACAAATAGGAATATATTCATGACCATACATGGGTTTGAAAGACTATGTCTACATACGTATTTGTATGTGCTATAAAAATGTCTATATGCACTACAGAGCTAATGGGACAGAGCTAGAATAACCTCGTAGCCATAACCAAGTACCTTGAGGCAGTGAGTTGCTGGGCCTGTGGTCTTGGAACTATGGTTGTGGGGGACATTAAACTCAATTGCCACAACATAGTACACAAAAACACTGTTCTACATCCAACTTTGATTAGTAGTGACTGGGGTCTTAAAAGCTTGTGAGTGGCCATCTAAATGCAACGATGGGTCTCTCCTCCTCTTGAGGAAAGAACAGTGAAGAAAATCAAAGACATGTGGAAATAACTAGCCCAAGGGACAAATGGACCATGGGAACCTCAGCCTACATGATCCTGAGACCAGAAGAACTAGATGGTGCCCAGCTACCAATGCTAACCACTTGGAAAGAGATCAGAATTAGAGGTCCTGCAGAGTGTGGGAGAAAAAAATGTGGAACAACAACAACAAAAAAACCTAAAACAGACCAGGATTAGTGGTCGGATAGAGACTGGTAAACCCCTCCAAGGCTATGGCTCCAAGTCACACCTCCAGCCTGGATTTGGACTCACTCCTGTGGCTCAAATCTTAGCCAAACAATAGAGAGGACTACGAGCTGACCAACTACACCAGGGAGATGCCCTCTTTAGAACAGTCAACCATGAGAGATTTGAAGGGCAGCATTTGTGCAGTGAGAAAGCTAGACAGGCAGGAATGCATAGGTGAGAAGAACACAGGGAAGGGGTAATCACAGGAAGGAGGTGGGAAGAGAGCTGTTACATTTGGGGGTTGTAATTTGTGTTGCAAAACAAAATGTGTATGAACTGTGGAAAATGAATTTGCTTTGTAAAAAAAAAAATGGATTAAGTGGATATAAACCTATTAGCAGGGAAATAGCCACGAAAATGCTTAACATTTTTAAAAACTGGTTATAAAGCATTTGCAGATCATATGATCCCATTTGTATAAAATACTCACTTGCAATCTATGTTCTGGAAGGATAAACAGCTCACTGGAAGGAGTGGACCTGGGGTGGAAGTGTCTACTGAAGACTTCACTTTCTACACTTCTCTACTTGAATTTTTTACACTACGAATGCAGATTTTAAGAAATTAAACAAGAATGCAGTATGTTTAAAATCAGCTAAAGCATCACATTTATATTTTTAAAAAACACTTTAGCAAACCTTTGATTTATAACTTCCAGATGTTTATAACGTGGATGCTTATAATTTATGCAAGATTCTCAGACATTTTGGTAAATTGCTTAATTAAAAATCTTATATTTCACTACATAAAATATTTTCACAAATTTTGTCTTCTGGAATCAGTTGAAGTCATTTTGTGTCACAAATGTCACTTCTTTACCTTTCCTCGTCTACCCCCTTGGTCCAGGCCACTCTTTTCTCTCACTTAGATTCCTGTAATAGCCTCCTAGCTGCCTTCTAAGCAGTTTTGATGCCCCAGTGATTTATGCCCACCAGCCACTCCTCGGAAGGAAGGTTGGGCTATCTACTTCCGTAGTGATACTGCCTCAGCAACCCAAGGAGGGGTCGCTATGAGCTGGGGCCCACTCAACAGCAGACAACAGCAACAACAACAAGTGATTTACACATTCCACTGCTAACCAAAAGGTCAGAGGTTTGAAAGATGAGGCAGTTTGCTTCTACAAAGATTTACAACCCTGGAAACCCTATGTGACAATTCTGCTCTGTCTTATAGGGTTGCTATGAGTTGGAACAGTGGGTTTTGGTTTTTAGGTGCCCTCTGGGCCCTGCTGCCACTCTTTCCCTTCCACAGTGTATTCTCCATCCAGCAACCAATTGAGAATTTTAAAGTGTTAGGTCATCATAGCATTTCTCTCCCTGTATCACTCCAATTAAAATCCAGTGTCCTTCTGGCTTACAAGACTCTGTCTTGTCTATTTGCTAGCGACTTTAAGGCACTTGATTGCTAACCAGAAGGCTGGCGGTTCAAATTCACCAGCCACTCCTCGGAAGGAAGAGGGGGCAATCTACTTCCATAGTGATACTGCCTCGGAAACCCAGGGAGGGGCCACTATGAGTCGGGGCCGACTCGACGGCACATAACTTTCAGATCTCCTAGCTGAGTGATCTGTCATGCTTCCCCAGCTCACTCTGCTTCCTCCACACAGCCTTTTTTTTTTTTTTTCTATGCCTAAATATATTCTATCTACTCCTGTTTGTATTTGCAGTTCCCTCTGCCCAGCACTTTCCCCCAGATAAACGCATTGATGTTCTCTTACTTCATTCAAGTGTCCAGTTAATTGCCCCCTCCTCACTCAAGCCTTCCTCATCCATCCTTCACTCTCCATATCCTTACCTGTGGTTTATTTTTCTTTATAGAATCCGTTATTTACTTTTTAAAAATATACATTTTAAATAAACATACCTATATTTGTTTATTGTCTGCCTCCTGCCATTAGCATAGAAACACCCTGAGGATAAGGATTGTTTTGTTTTTTCATTGTTAGATACTCAAGGCATTAGACCACGGCCTACTATGTAAAAAAAAACCTTGTGAAAGCCAGAACCTGAATAAGGTGGAAACCTGCCAGAAAAGGAAAACTCAAATTTATTTTCCACTAAAATGAAATATTTTCTTACCACTAGAAAGTAGTAAAACTGTACCCTGTCAAAGGCAAAAAACTTGAGAAACCTGGAAAAATAAGGCAGTCCTGTCAAGTTCCAGCTCTTATAGGTTTCGCTGTAATAGGCATTCAGCAATTATGAGTGAATGAATTTAATTTCCACTTATACTTTCAAAATATGGTCATGCAGATCCTACTGGTTTATGAAGTTAGAATACTAACTCTCACACAAAACATCTGTTCTTCTCTAGGTCACTCTATTTTTTATATAGCTAGTCCCCGACTTACAAAGTATTTGAGTTACTATGAGCTGCAATGTGACTGTTTTTTGTGTGTGTGTGTGTGTGTGTCTATTTTTTATGTATGTATTAAAACATATTAGTAAATTTATATGTACTGTTTCCAAGACAAAACTGTCCCCAAAGACAAAGATCAAATTAATACTGATAATTAACCTTTCAGAGGTGAAGTGTGGGTTAGTAATAATATATTTAAAGCACCTAACATGGCATGAGTTCATTAAATGATGGTGATTCTTATTTTACTGTTATATTCCCTTGGCCTGGGATAAGGAAAGGTTTCATGATTATATGTGAATATACTATCCTTAGTGTAAATGCTAAATAAATATTATTACTATTACAAGGAATTGTTATAGGGATAACTGTTTAAATTATAGGTAAATCTAACTAACTCTCAAGCATATCCCAAAAAGAACCCCACCAAGATCATCTCTGTGCAGTACAAACAGCAAGGGATGGGGCTGGGAGTAACGGCAAGGTTTAGAGGAAAACGCAGAGTGAGGTTTTGTTTAGGGAGCCTGAGTTGAAACTGGTCTTAATATTATAACTGCAACTAAACCTATGATCACCTTACTCTATCCACCTCCTACCTATGGCAATAAATACATATTTTACACTTTGGAATGTTTGACTAGTTCAAAAGACACTTTAAGGTGGCTTTATTATCCTCTCCTACTTTTATAATTGAGTGAATGAACAAACAATTGATAAATGTTTTTTTCCTGAAATACAGCAAGAGTTTTTTCTCTTCACAATCGTGACACTAATCCTTTCACCCAGGAACCAAAAAGGAGGGGGAAATGTCCTGTCCTGGAATGATGCCAAAGAGATGGGTTTGTTTATTAGAATAAGAAAATTTTATTTTTCATCTTACAGGCCATTTTCATCATACATGTCCAGGTCAGAGGATATTAATATAAACCTTGCCCACCTCTCTCAGCCCATCTTTCTTACTCAGACAGTTTCCAAGCAGCTCTCTGATGGAGACACAATGTTTAGTTTCCAGGACAAATTGTACCACAGCATTCCCTCCTGGCATGTGGCTCCTTACTGTCTCACTTTTGATACTGTCCAGAACAACTCCTCTGATGTCTTTAGGCTTTCCTGGTACACCAAAGATGATAAAAAGGCCCAGACAGTCATCTCCTATCAAGTTACAGAATTCTTCCAGCTTATCAAATCTACTCTTTTTCCTGGAAGACTCCTCTGCTCCCGATTCTGGATTGGAGATATCACAAGGCTTGGATTCCATAAGAGGAAGAGAAGACATGAGCAGAGTCTGCACCGCCAGCTGAAGCCTTATTTGTTTGTCAGAGCCCCAAAAGGTCCAAATCCAGTCTGCCCCGAACAGTAAGGCTTGGTGCTTTGTCATCTTGGTAGTGGTAAGCCATTCGTCAATTCCCTTTCCTTTGCAGAAAGTGATGAAGTTGATCAAGAAGATTTCATTCAGAGTGTTTGGAGCTGGGCGGAGTTTACTCAGAGGATCTTCAAATCCAAGATACTCCTCCAGTTTCTGAGCTGCATAAACTATAGCTCCACTGACCACCTCAGAGACGCTGAGAAGCTCTTGGCTGTCCTTCAGAGTCAAATGTTGGGATGTTTTCTGCCCCATTTTCTCTGTACTCAATCAATATTGTTCCCAAATATCAAACATGTGAAACTCATTCAGAATGACTTCTTTTCAGAGTAAAAGTTTGGCAGCAATGTCACATCAGTCAATTAGTCACAGTGTTCCAACTCTGAAACATGTTTGGTGTAGCAGAGCATATATACCTAGAGCTAAAACAAACACAGTAGGCCTCCCTGTTTGTCCACTGGGTGTGTTCTGGTCATGCAGATCCTACTGGTTTAGAATACTAACTCTTACACAAAACATCTGTTCTTCTCTAGGTTATGTTCATTCTATTTTTCATATAGCTAGTCCCCGACTTACAATGTATTTGAGTTACTATGAGCTGCAGTGTGACTGTCAGTTTTTTTATGATTTGTGTATTTTTTATGTATGTATTAAAACATATCAGTAAATTTATATGCACTGTTTCCAAGACAAATCTGTCTCCAAAGACAAATAAAGATCGAATTAATAATGATAATAAAAGGCAGTAATAATGAAAACTGGTTAAAAAAAAAAAAAGGTATTCAACTTACATCAGAACTGACTTACGGAGTCACTGGAACAGAACGCCATCATAAATTGGGGACTACATGTATTTGGTAATCTCTTCTAAGATATGTTTCCTGTTTCCAAATTTCATTTAAAAATATATTTTGTTCTTTAAAGATCCATGTACCTTTTTTCACAACTTCTTCAAATCTGAAGGTGTGAGTCATTTCTGTTTGCTTTTCCCATGTCCCCTCCCTGCCGTGATCTGTCATCTCCTCCAGCTCAATGACCTGTTTCCTTTCATACAAAAATTCCTTAAACAAATGCCTCAAATTTCTATCTGTTCATGTATGCTATATATGCCCCACTCAAACAAATGTATGAGAGTCTGTGAAGTGTAAAGAGTTTGTGTTATTGTTCAGAAAGAAAGCCTGGCATTTATTCTGAAGAAAGGAAAATTAAGTAATAGACAATAGAAATATAAGGCAATTTTCAATTGACTTTATTTCCTTTCATACGATAATACCAGCAGTATATAATATTTTGTAAATAAAATATATCATCAAAAAATTTTTTTAACCTTATCATATATTTTATTATGTTACATTATCCTGAATAAAGAATATTTGGCATCTGTAACAGTCTCCTGATATTTTTAACCAGGTTCTAATAACAAATTGGGTTTTTGGAATAGTGACATATATTCACATTAAAATAAAACACAAATGACAGTACTTTCCAATGCTGCTGTTGTTAGTTACCATTAAACTGATGTCAACTCATGGTGACCCTGTGTGTGCAGAGTAGGACTGCACTCTGTCAGGTTTCCAAGGCTGTGACCTGTCTGGAACAGATCACCGGGCCTTGCTTCTGAGACAGTGAATGGGAGGGTTCAAACCAAAGGTTATTAGCATCAAATCATTTTAGTTATGAATAAATAGTAATCTAGTATTATGAGTTCTTTGCCAAATAGCTTAGTAATTTTCTGACAACCATACCACTGGCATTCAAATACAATGTACAACCAAGTCCAGTGGCATTTACTGAACTGCCCAGCCCCACCTCAATTTGTCAAAACCTGTCTTTTCCACAGTTGGCTGCCATGAGTAATCATGCAGTACTGAATAAAAATAAAATATTTTTGTAACATCCCTAAAATAATAAACACACTAACAATTTTGTTGTAGCTTTCTGTTTTCTTTATAAAGAATATTTGGGTCCTGTGCTATAGAAAAACATAAGCTACATTGTATCATCACAAAACAGCCATTATGAAACCACTTTGCAGCCTTGTAGTTATTCATTGAGACAAAATAGACAAATAATTCAGCTTTAAAAGGCCCATTCCTTGATAGTCTGAGAAATTTATAATTAAAAACATGTTTGTTGTTGTTGTTATGTGCCCTTGAGTCTGACCTCACTCATAGCGACCCCACCTTGGGTTTCCGAGATGGTATCACTACAGAAGTAGATTGCCCATCCTTCCTTCTGAGGAGTGGCTGGTGGGTTTGAACTGCCAGCCCTCTGGTTAGCAGTCAAGTGCCTTAGGCACTACTCTACCAGAGCTCCTAAAAACATGTTTAGGCAGACTGTAAGCATTTATATGTAATGATATATTTAACAAAAAGAAAACTAAAAGTTTAATGCTGTAAAGATTTTTGTTTTGTTTTTGCTTTCTTTAGAAATTATTCCCACAAATTCTTTTGGGACTTCTGAATGCATTTCATTCAACAGTATTTAATTGTCCCTCAAGTTCTTCCTTCTGAGATCAAAGGATCTGAGATTGAGGGTGAAATTCTTAAAAAAAAAAACAAAACACCTGTTCAACGATTTTGTGATATGTCATCAAAGAAGAAGTATTTCACATACACTAATTTAGCCTGGATTATCAACATTGTTAAAATTCAGTTGTGGAGGAAAAAAAAGATCATCTTGACCTCTCTAGGAATCAGCTGGTATTGAAAAATGTAATCATTGTATGTTTTTTAAAATGGTATAATTTCACTGTCTTCCTTATGTCACAAAATAAAAGTTCTATTTTCTATGTACTGTATATATACACATATTTAGAAAAATATATAAAAATAAGACAATAAGAGGCATATGGAGGTGTGGCTGGCATTTGGTGGGCACACTAAATGCTCAAGGAAATCCCATGTATTGATTGTGAGAGCATACCTACAGTGTCCTACATAAACGTGCTATGAATACTGACGTGATAAAATCATTCACGTACTGGTTGTTGCCCCCCAAATCTTCAATGCTGTGAATATGAGTAGAAATGCTATGGTAAAATACTCACCTTAAATGCAACCCTTTAAATATATCACAGATTTTTACATTAAATAGAGAAAAAAAAATAATATTCTCATTCACCAGTGTCTCGTTTTTCATGGCAACTTTCGAATAGGCATGTTCCCCCTGCTTTCCATTTCTACTTCAAAATGAGAAGTTGGAACTATAACCGATATGCAATCTGTTGCTCGTTGTATATACTGTGAGTGACGGAGAAATAATACAGAAAAAAGACTAAGGACTCCTCATGCTCCTCAGGTGCTGTGGTCAAACGTTTGAGTCTTCATCCGTAATGCTGGCACTCGGGGAACGGGCAGCAAAATCTTTAAACATGTCATCTTCCTTTAACATGTGCTGGAAAACAAGGAGACAGGGAGTCACACACACCATACACCAAGGGCTCAAAACTACACATTTTCCAACATACATGCAGTCCTTTGGGACTTACTTGAGAAATCTAGTGCTGCTATAACAGAAATACCACAAATGGATAGCCTTAAAAAGAAATCTATTCCCTCATGTTTAGGAAGCTAGAAGTTTGAATTCATGGCACTAGCTCTACGGGAAGGCTTTCTCTCTTTGCCAGCTCTGGGGGGAAGATCCCTGTCTCTAACATCTGTGGGCCTGGTGTCCCTTACAGATCTCCATGTATCTTGGCCTCAATCTTCCTCTGGATCTAGGAGGTTCTCAGTGCAGGGACCCTGGGTCCAAATGATGTCCTCCATTCCCAGCTCTACTTTCTTCGTGGTAGTCAGGTCTCTGCCTCTCTGCTCATGCTTCTTTCTCCTTTCATCTCTTACAAGATAAAAGGTAATGCAGGCCATGCCCCAGAACCTCTGCTTACATCAGATCAGGGCTATGATCTAACCCCTTTACAACTGATTGGCTGATCGCATCAGATCACATCATAGGGGATGATTACATAACTGCCAGATAATATCCTAGCTGCCAAACCATTCAGATCTGGCCCAGCCAAGTTGACATGTATTTTTGGGGGGCACAGTTCAAACCATGACATTCCTTTGGCCCCTAAAACTTCATGTCCTTGTCACATGCGAAACACTTTGACCTCATTATATCATCCCCAAAGTCTTAAATCAACTCCAAGTCTAAATTCAATCCTGGGGCAAAATACCTTTTCATCTGTGAATCTAGAATACAAGCTATCTGCTTCTAAAGTACAATAGTAGAACAGATACAAGGTAGGTATTTCCATTACAAATGGGAGAAGCTGGAGGATAATGGGCACCAAGCAAATAAAAAAACTAGCAAAATAATTTCCATTGGCTTGAAGGCTTGAAAATAATCCTGTGTTCTCTGAGACCATCTAGGCAATGGCCCTGCCCTCCAGACTCGGGTGTTGGCCATGCTCTCTGGATTCTGAGTGGAGGCCCCTCAGTGCTGAGCTACAGCTCCACCTTGTAGGACCACTGGATGGCAATTCTGTTCCCCAGGCTTTGGGTGGCCCCATTCTCCTAGTCCAACTGAATGGCAACCCCACCCCCTGGACCTTCTGCTTTTGGGCATGGCAGCTCACCCCATCAACTCTGGGCAGCAGATCCAGCCTCTTCTCCCTGGCACTTGTGAATGGGCAGCACATTCTGAAACCAAACTGGTGAAGATCTGACTCTTTGAGACCTAGGAGTCTGTGGCCCAAGCCTTTGAAATCCCAGAGGCATGGCCCCATTGTCTCAGACCCCATAGGTCATGGCCCTACCCTTTGAGACAGGTAGCTCTGTTCACATTCTCTTTCTCTCTTCGCCTTCTGCTTCCTGGTTCCTTGGTCTCTCAGTCACTTGGGCCTCTTGGGCCGAAGCCCCAGTGCTGCTTGGGCAAGTGTTACAAAGCTCTTTAGCTCTACTGATCAGTGCCCATTGGCACCCTACTGTGTCAGTAAGCTTCAGCCTGAAGGCATTCAGCTCTCTTGCTCCATGGATTGGCAAGCTCAGCTCCACTGATAAATACCCAGAAGCAATCTACACTAGGAAACTTCCTACCCAAAGGCACTCAGCTCTCTCACTCAGATGGTCATGCTCCCATGCTGTCTCGTGCCAGTCTCCTCATTCTGCTGCCGCCATTGCTCTGCTGCTGCTTCTTACCATCTGCACCATCTCTGGTGTTGTAGTTACTTCCTTCTGAGCCCTCACCAGAATTGCCTTTAACATCCATAATTCCACCAACAGTCTCTTCAAGGCAATCTAGGCTTTTACTGTTGGGCACCTTAAAAGTCTTCCAGTCTCCACCCATTACCTAACTCTGAAACCGCATCCACATTGTAGGTATTTGTTAGAGTAGCACTGTTACTTTTCAGTACCAAATTCCATCTCAGTTATCTAATGCTGCTATAACAGAAATACCACAAGTGAATCGATTTAACAAACAGAAATTTCTCTTAGTTTAGGTTAGAAATCCAAATTCAGGGTGCCAGCTCTAGGAGAAGGCTTTCTCTCTATGTTGACTCTGGGGAAGGTCCTTGTCTCCTTTAACATCTGTGGGCCTAGTGCCCCTTGGAGATCTCCATGTGCCTTGGCATCAGTGTTCTCTTGGATCTAGGAGGTTCTCAGAGCAGGAGTCTCAGGTCCAAAGGATACACTTTGCTCCCAGATCTTCTTTCTTGGTGGTAGCAAGCACCCTTCCTCTTTACTTATTGTGGTGGTTATGTTTTTGTGTCAACTTGGCTGGGCCTGGTTGAGTGGCTGGGCAGCTGGTGGTATTTATTCCTCACAATGAGACTGGCAATCAACTCCATGGTGGGATCTACCCCAAGCAGCTGAGCAGAAGCTTTGAGAATGGTCTCTAGCCTACGGCACGTTTGGACCCTGCATGTAGCCATGTTGTTGCTCAGCAGCCTGCTATGCTCTGCCGACCTTGGGACTTACAGTGGACTTAAGTTAATGGACTGCCGTGTGGTTTGGTAACATCGGGACTGTGCCTTTTTCCTTGTCAACCTTGGGGCTTCTCAGCCTCAGCAGCTGTCTGAGTGAAGATATGCCTCTAGCTTCTGTGGGCTGGGAGCAGGAGGCAGAGCTGGACCCCAGGTTGAGGGGCTTTCACCTAGCCCCTAGAGCTTGGCACTTTGAACTTGGACTTAAAGCCTCCAAATTGTAAGAATAAACTCCTGTTTGATAAGGCCATCACATTTGTGGTATATATTCTTGTCAGAGCAGCACTAGGTAACCAGAACAGTTATGCAGAGACAAAAGGTGATGCAGGCCACACCCCAGGGAAACTCTCCTTATATCAGACTAGGGCTGTGTCCTGAATAAGTGTGTTTCACCCACCCTAATCCCCTTACAACTGATTGGCTGATTATCAGAACACATCACAGGGGATGACTATATCATTAGCAAACTAAAACCAAATCCACTGTGATTGAGTCAATTCTGACTCACAGCTATCCCCACTGGGTTTCCAAGCCTATAAATATTTATGGATGTAGATTGCCTCATCTTCTTCCCGATGAGCAGCTGCTGGGTTTGAACTGCTGAACTTCTGGTTAGCAGGAAAGAAAATGCCTTACCCACTATGCCACGAGAGCTCCTTATATCATTACTTAACTGCTAAATTACATCATTATATAACTATCATCACCACTGAGAATCAAGGTCCAGCCAAGTTAACAACGTAGCTTTTGGGGACATAATTCAATCCATGACAGATACATTCAGAATAACATTTTAACTTCATTTTACAAACTTACTGTTAGATTGTTAATGCCTTCAGAGAATGCTCCTATCTGTCTCACTGTCCCTTCTGAATCTTCCATCTGCAAAGAACATGCCACATATTATATATTCCTTATATAATTTCAAGGACACAGCAACAAAATGAAAAAAGTCCAAGAAATAATGTATAATATTGAATGGGGTTAGGAAGAACACAGTACTTTTAAAAAAGAATAACACTTTACTAGCCTAATGCTCAGATTTTGACAATGGCACCAATGGATTGTTGATTAGAGGGCAATTTATGGCCCTATGAATTTGATCTAAAAAGTATCAAAGATAGTATGAGCCATCCATTCCTGGCTTGTGTTTAATACACAGATTTCCTGAATACAGAGACAGCACAGCATAGGTTAAGAGGATACAGGCTAGCACGTTAGAATCTCAGTTCTTCGACTAGCTCTGTGATCTTGGGCAAGTCACTTTTAATCTCTCTGTGCTTCAGTTTCCTTATCTGTAAAATGAGGATAACAATACTCCCTAAGCCTTAGGATTACTATGAACATTAGTAAATACCAAGTGCACAGAAGAGTGCCTGAGTAAGCAATCTGTAACTCTCACTATTATTTTATTATTATTTTTAGGGATTTAAGATAACTTCCTCAATTAGCAGACACAGTGTTTGAATCTGAAAGTTTAAAATAGTTACATAGTGTTGCATTCACCTGCTCTAACCGGTCCAAATCATCATCATCATACAGGCGGATGTCCAGTCCTGATTTAAACCCTTTTTTAGATGCACTTCCTGATGTCTGTCCCAATTCCATTGGACAAACATATTCTTCCCCATCTTCCTGTTTCTTCTTTCTCAGATTCCCAAAATTACTGAAGGTTAGTTTCTTTGGCTTTAAAAGAAGAGCAAACAAAAATATTCTGGACTTTGGTAAAATTCGTATGACAAAGGATAAGAACATGCATGATTTAATCAATCACCTAATCATATACAGAAAAGTAAGGAGCTCTGGTGGCACTTTAAGGCACTAGGCTGCTAACCAAAGGGTGGCAGTTGAAACCCACCAGCCATTCCATGGGAGAAAGGTGAGGCATTTCTGTTTCCAAAAAGATATGCAGCCTTGGAAATCCTATGGGGGTCGCTGTGAGTCAGAACTGACTCAATGGCAATTGGTTTGGGTTTATACAGAAAAGCAATTGGATAATTAAATTTGCACAACAAAAATAAAGGCATCATAGGGATATCATTGATGCATCCAAATTTGAACTATGATTCTTGTTATGAGTATCATAAGATTAAGCTTGTTTTCCTTAGTCACACTAGGTGAAAATTCACTGTGATAAGCAAAATAGGCTAAGAGCTTTTGTTTTGATTAAATAGGACTTAATGCAATGTGGCTGCTCAGGCTGAATCCAATTTTCCAAAGTTTCCCAACTTAAGATCAGCAAAAGAAAATGGTGTTTATTATTTGCATGAGGCTATGATTATTCTGTGTGCCTGTTACGGTCCCATATCCTAGATGATGCTTGCCAAAAGTTCTTTTCGAGATAAAACTTCCAGTGATGCTTGGAAGAGAAACTCCATCTTAGTCACTGGGTAGGCCTGAGACTATCAGTTAAAGAGATAGTGATCAGGCTGATGACTTGGAATTTCAATAGAACAAAGTCTCTCAGGCTTTTCAAATCTGGCTTATCTTTTAAGGGAGAAAGGGGCCTAAAGAGAAGGCACTCAGGCAGATACAGGGCATCAAACACACACAAAAAAGGCCTTGGTATATATTTCTGAAGGAGCCAGTAAACACTACCTTCATATTAAGATGGTTCAGGTAACTTGGAAGAGCTAACATAAGACTGATTTAGAAGGAAAAAGAGTAATCTGAATTTGGTATGACCCATGAATCCAAACAAATGAGGAAACAGCCCTTCTATGTTGGTCTTCCTTGCTTTCACCTCTTTCTTTATTTTTTATAAATAAGCCAGACACAAAAGGATAAACATTGTTTGATCCTACCGACATGAAACATTCAAAATAGGCAAATTCAGAGTCAGAAAACAGACGAATGCCTATTGAGGGGAGGAAGACGACAGAGAGTGAGTGCTCAAGGGGCACAGAGCTTCTGTTTGGGGTGATAAAGGAAGTCCTGGAAATAAAGCATGGTGATGGCTGCACACATGCACATGCGTAACCCTAAACTCACTCCAGCACTTTTCCCCAGTCCAACTAGAAACCCTTGCCATGGATTAGTGGAAAGAACTCAGGCCCAGAACTCTGCAGCCTGATGGAAATCTTGTTCCCTCTCTGGTCCTTAATGAGAATTTTAGAAGAGGGAGCTCCAGGCCCCTTAGGAAGTTCTATTGGATAGAACCAGATAAGGATATGGAAGCATGTGCCCAGAAGGTCTTGCTTCATTTCTTTCTTTCATAATAACTTTTTATTGTGACTTGGGAGAAAGTTTACAAAACAAATTGGTTTTCCATTCAACAATTCATACACATTTGTTTTGTGATATCGATTATAACCCCCACAATGTAATAACACTCTCCCTACTTCCTACTTGTGTTTACTGTTTCCATTCATCCTTCTTTCCTATCCTGTCTTACCTCCTGAGCTTTATCTCTGGGCAAATGCTGTCCTTTTTATCTCATACAGTTGATTGTTCTAAGGAGTGCTTACCTCTCTGTTGCTTCATTTCTTAAGTCAGTTTTTCAAACTTGCTGGATTGGTCAATTATGAACCAGAAAAATTAAAAAACAAGACAACTGTATCAATATTTGGGCCTAAGTCACAGCTTCTCTGCATCGGCAAAGTATCCATTATAGAAGTCAACATTACGCTCTTTGTTATCATTAACTCTAATATAGTAATTGACTTGAGCAAAGCTTTCTACTGTCAGGAACCTCCAAAAACGCATTTCCTTAACTACTTGTAAAGATATATAATAAATAATAGAAGACCTTAAATCCATCCACAAAATTTAGTAAGTCCTCAAAATGGGATAGGCAGGTAAAAGTGAAAATTGAGTCTTCGTTTCAGGCAATTACTCAATGGCATAAGTTTGAACCAACCTTCACTTTGGCAGTAGCTGTTAGGAGGACATAATCTGGTAACTCCATGGCATCACGCTTCTGGTGTTGGGCCTCTGCACCAATCAGAAGGTTGAAATGAGTGGCCAAATGTCTTCGCAACAACGTCTTATTTGGTGGTATGTTCAATAACTGAGCCATTGTTTCTACATTAAAACGAGGTTCTAGAACCTGTAAGGAAAGTTAAGAACTTTATTTATGGTGCTATAAGGCACCATATGTCATACATGTTTGTACTGGAATTTGTAATTTGCAAAACTCTTTCATTAAGGTTATCTCTAATGACCCTCTCAACAGCCCCGTGAGGTCGTTAGGGTGTGAACTTCCATCTTTAATTTAAGTATCTTTTCTTTATTTTGCCCAAGCTAGTAAGTAGTAGAGGGCAGTGGTGGTTTAGTGGTAGAATTATTGCCTTCCATATGGGAAACTCAGCTTCAATGAGACGAAGCACCTCATGCCTAGCCACCATCTGTCTATCAGAGAAGGCTTGTGTGTTGCTATGATGCTGAACAGGTTTCAGCAGCACTTCCAGGCTAACATGGACTAAGAAGAAAAGCCTGCAATCTACTTCTGCAAATCATCTGATGAAAAACCCTATAGATCACAATGATCGCATCAGTAATCCATCAGCAGGACTGGGTAGCATTTTGATCTGTTGTACATGGGATCATTGTAAGTCAAGGGCTGGCTTGACAGCAGCTAACAACAACAATAACAAATAAGAGGTAGAGATGGTCCTGAAACATAGCCCTCAGGCAACATGAAGTCAGGGTTTCTGCCTCTGTGATGCCTTTGGAAGCCAACTCCTTTTTCAACAACTGTATGCAGAAATGTAATCTGTTTCTTTGGGGTTTTAAAACATGATCTTATGAGAGGTAGTGGCCAGATACTATCCAACGTACAAGAGGACAATAAAAGAGAAATGTACATAAAACATATTTAAGTTATATGATATGAATAAAAAAATAAAATTTGGAAAATTTTTTAAAAAATTGTAAAACAATACTTTGAAAGGAAAGATTCACTAGAAACAGTGCAGGCAGTTTGGGTTAGATGACTGTAGGATGATAAGTAAACTGATAATATTCTACTCTTAGATTAAAGGGAACAAACTGGTAGGTCAATTTGAAATGATAACAAAGCTTTACCATGAGCCCACCATGGACACCACTGCCTCTGAGATTGGGGGCATATTCTGCCAGGTCCACTGAGCGAAGCCACTCCATCACACGATGATTGGTCCACTGCTGAACCTCTGAGGGGGTGATGCTATTCTATAAGAACAAACAGCCATCAACAGCTTCAGTTGCTGACCATGGGCTTCCAATTACTACACCCACGTGTTCTGTTTAAACACTCTACCCCCTCGAGCAAAGTTACTTGATATCCTACTAAATGTTCAGAGCAAAGGTTAAAAGGTGTTTGTTAATTTGAATTCTCTTTTAGAGAACTTAAGTCACAGTACTTCAAGCTTTTTTCTTTTTTTTAATTTTTATTATGATTTGGATGAAAGTTTATAGAGCATATTCACTTTCTATACAACAGCTCACATACACTGTCTCATGACATTGACTGTAATTTCCCACAATGCAATGGCTCCCCTCACTTCCTCCCCATAGTTACCTCTTCCCTGTGTCCTTCCCTCTCATGCACTCCTGTCCCCTGAGCTGTCTCCTTGTGCATACAAAGCCCTTCTATTCTCCCATGATTGATCTCTCTAAGGAGTATATCTACCTAATGTAAATGTTCACTTCACATGCCTGTCTTTTGTTTGCCTGGAAGCCACAGAAGTGGGTTCAATTCCAGACCTGAAGGGAAGTTAGGGGCCATAGCCTCAGTGGTTCCATCAAGCTCTAGCAGACCAGCAAACCTGACCCCCCTCCTTTTTTCTTTTTTTTTCAAATGATTTTAAGTTTTGTTCCACATTGTTCTCCCACTCTATCTAGGATCTCCTCCATAGATCCCCTCTGAGTGGTTGACAGTGGTAGCCAGGCACCATCTAGTTCTTCTGGTCTCATAGTCATACAGGGTGAGGACTGCATGGTGTACCAGTCACTTGGACTAATTGTTTCCATGCATCTTTGGTTTTCTTCATTCTTCTTTACTCTTGATGAGGGGAGACCCATCATTGCATCTAGATGGCCACTTGCAAGCTTTTAAGATCCCAGTCACTGCTCACCAAAGTAGGATGCAGAACTATGTTTTTGTGTAGTATGTTATGCCAATTGAGCTTGATGTCCCCTGCAACCATGGTCCTGAGCCCACAGGTCCAACTACTTGCTCCCTGGGTAGTTGGCTGTGGTGAAGTGATTACAACCTTGTCCTCAAGCTTTTTTTTTTTTTACACACATAAAGCTTTTCTTTACTAAAAGACCAAATCAAATGAAGGGAGGAAGTCTTTATGGTGATAATTAACTCCAAGGCTTAAGGAAGCAGGAAAAAAATATATCCAAGAAAAGGAAGAAGCACAAGAAAAGAAAACTGCCTGCTAAAGGGGCAAGGAGGCAGCATCTTCTGATCTCCTCTAACTCCATAAGAGGAAGACAGAATCACCATCAGCAGCCCAAGGCCTGAACTTATGAGGCCAGACATGTTGCCATCCTCCAGCCCTCTTACTAACCTTGTCACTAACTGTTCCTCCCACAGCACCCACTACCTCTCTGCTGAGTTTGATAATTTGCTGCAGTGGCCACACAGAACTCACAGATTACAGGGTTTATTAGGGAAGCAACAGACTACACTTCAAGTTCAGGAACATGCTCTGTCTCTCTCAGCTGGCCATCTCTCTCAGCCAGCAGTCTCTCTCAGCTGGCAATCTTTCTCTCAGCAGTTCATCTCTCTCTTCAGCAGCACATCTCTCTCTCAGCAAGGGTGCCTCTCTCAGCAGCAAGTGTCTCTCAGCAGCACGTCTCTCTCAGGGGTGCATCTCTCTCAGTCAGGAGTAAGAGGGACTCCTTCTGTCTGTAGAAGAGCTCCTTTTGAGCCTGGAAGAGTGGCAAAACTAACCAATCCCAACATCAGACTTCTACACTCCTGAGAGAGCAAACTTCCCAGATTGCTTCATGCTGCTCCAACAGGAATACACCAGGTAGATAACTTTAACAATCAGCTACTCAGTTGCTCATGGTAATGTGGGAGGTACAAAGACTATGGATAGAAAAGCCATACCATATAATTTACTACACCACACTGCCCTTGGCCTTAATTATATACATGGAACTATAATGGGGAAAAAGGGAATGAATATAGGAAAGCAAAGCCCAAGAAGCAAATGAGGTTGCATTTAAGGATCTGAGGAAATTATAAGTTTTTTCTGTTGACTCCAAGACTGAATGGGTCTGTCTTTTATATACATGGACAACTGCATGGATGGAAAGTGCCTGCTTGTGAACCTCAGTCTAAAATGCTACCTCATCAGATGGCCGTCTCCGTAGACAATTTGGTTCAAAGTTGTTTATCCTCAGGACCTGGATGGCCCTTTTGATACTAAGATGGTGCAGCACACTCACAACCTTCAAAGACAGTAAGTCATCCTGCAAAAAAGAACAAAAAGAGGAGCTCAATGTGCTGGCCAGTAGTGGGAGGACTTTATCAGGGAAATTTCAGAACACAGGAGTAAAAGTACAACCCCTATGCCAACATGCCCAAGGCCTTGTCAGCATAATCCTTTTTCCTGAACCAAATAAAATCCTCACAAGGGCCCCACTACATAAGAGAACTAAAATCAATGTTGTTCCAACAGAAGAAGACGTCCACCTAGTTTTCTTTCTGCCTGAGATAGGACTGTGGGAACCCAAGGCTCTGAGAATCACAGTTTGAAAAGCATTGGCTTCGTCACTACAAAAGGTGATTTGCTTTTGCTTGATTTGATAAGCAGATACTTATGCACAATGAAGGGCACAGGTCAAACTATCCTCTCTTCATCCTTTTAGCAGACAGCTAAGAGTGACAGTCATCTATAATCAAGACTTGGCTTTCTAAACTAAGGCACATCACAGTTTTGGGGAAAATCATGAGTATTACTGTTGTTATATTATCATCCTGGCTTCAAAATGTCCCTAATTCTAGATTATTATGCTTTATTTACCAAACACTGTGAACAAGTCTGGAAGAACTGACAATTGGTGCAAAGGCTTTGGTGAAAGTTAAGGAGAGAAGAGAAATGAGGGCGTGAGAAGTATGGACATCAATCGAGCCCCTCAAGGAAAAACTCACTACTCTGTGGCTACTAGAAACAATTTCAAACACCCAAACACACCAAAACAAATTATTTTAGAAGAAGGTGATTTTGGAGGCAGTATTAAGACAAGCACCAAGCTATAGTCAAACACACCCAGCAAGTAAACAAGGAAATATCCATTTTAGGTACACCTTACTGATAACACATTTCTTGTGGGAAATTAAAAAAAAAAAGAAGAAGAAAAAAACATAATCTGCTATGGAAATATGTTTAAGGTAAAAATAATGAACACCATTAGAGTTTAAATCCTTAAGGCTACTAACACAGCCAAAATCTATTTCCTAAATTTTTGCTGGATTAATTTCTTGAAGGTAGTATCTTGTGGTAAGTTAGAAAAGGCATTTAACATATTTTAATGTAAGATTGAGACACTCATTCAAGGCATTTCAATATAGGCTAATTTCACCTAACTAAAGTCTACCAGAGATTAGAAAAAATCTAAAAATATAACGCTTACAATCTAAATTAACTGTTATTTTTAGAAAAGCTCAGAGTTTGAGGTTTTTGTTTTAACCCAAAGCAGACTTTTTTTTTATTTTTTTTTATTTTTTAGAGTTTTAAAACTTTTCATTTCTAAATAATTTTAGACTTATAGAAGAGTTACAAAGATAATGTATATTCCACTGTTGAATAAGAATCTATTTGCAGAAATTATTAAAGATCATCTGACAAACAGAAGTAAAGAGAATGTCAACCAACTTATATAGCATGAGTGAGAAATCATTTTGTTTGGTGGATAGTATTTTAAAGCATTAATATTAAATTTATGATGCTAATTTTGTTTTTAAGGAACACAGTAAATAGATTGGTGGGAACATTTACTAAAAATAAAAATAAAATACCCACTGTCCTATATACATTTCCCTTACTGTTAACATCTTATATAACCAAGAAGCATTCATCAAAATGAAGAAAGTAATATAAACAACAATACAATTAACTAAACTACAGACTTTAGTAAGATTTCATGAGTTTTCCCACTAAGGTTCTTTTACTGTTCTAGGATCTAATCTAGGATACCAGTCTTTTTGTGACTTAGGACTTCTGGGGCCAAATTTTCCAAGGTAATTTACTCTGTTATAGTCATGAAAGTTAAATGTCTGGTGACTTTTAGGGCTCAACTTAGTTACACTTAGGTAGGCAAGCAAATATTTACTAAATGTGTTCCAGGCTATTAAGACAGGGCTCTAGAGATAGATAGCCTGGGTTTAAATGCTCTACCACTTTCTAACTGTGGAATCTTGGCTAAGTTACCCAATTTCTCAATTCCTTAGTTTTCTCACCTCAAAAATGGGGATGGTACTAACTTAAAAGGTTGTTGAGGATTAATTGAGTATTAACTTGAGTAAAGTGTTTAAGAGTGTCTGGCACACAGTAATTGTGCAGCATATGACATACATCAACTATTACATGTGGGTTTATATGATGTGCCCACCAGTGTAAGAGGAAAAGAGAGAAAGAGAGAGAGGGAGAAATCCCATGAATTAAACTCCAAGTATCTTTGATATTGAAAAACCCCCCTATTTAAGTTAGTTAAGTTATTGTTCAAAGCTTTCCATTCATTAAAATAAGAAGATGGTTATAATAGTTAAATTCATTGCCTAGCTCACTAACAGGCATTTAGGCAAAACAAATTAAGTAGGATAGCAGTAGTACTAGGGAACCTAGGACAAACTTCTCCAGGAATCCATCTCTCCCACTGTGTAAAGGTAGGAATAGTTCTTCTACCCACTCACAGAATTACTACACTAGACATGTGTAATAATGAAGGAAGCAAAGTGAAAATGTACCCTTCCCCTCTTCTCCTTTCCCCCAGGAAATCCTGCATCAGCCGAACTAGGTTGAAATGAGAAGGGTGGGAAGGTTTCAGGTAGCAGGTGACCAAAGTAGATGAGAAAGGAAAACACAGAGAAAAGAAAAGTCCCTATGGGTGTCAGGTCAAAAGGGTAGCCTTTCTGGATGTGCTTGTACATAGGAATGCATGCCTTAGAAACTGCCAGAGCTTCAAAATCCTTCATTTTCTACACTCTGCTTCTTTTTCACATCTTTGTGAGATATACTCCACATACCATAAAATTTACCCTTTTAAAGGGTAGGCCACATTTCAACATTCTTCTATTTGTATAAAATCAAATTTATGGGTAGCTTAGTTTAAATTAGGCTTCATTTAGCTTAAATTAGGTTTTCAAATTTTCCCAAGGTTGCCTCAATCACCAAATCCTCAAATCTCACTTAGTTCAAGTTAATAAGAGATACTCCCTCCCTTCTATGTGTGCTGAAGTAGTACCTTCAAACTCTCAAGGAATCACTGTGAAAATATTGTACTTTGCTTATTCTGTTATTTCTCGGGGAGGGGGTGGAAACTACCTCAAGCTCCATTGTAAATCACTTACAACAGTCATGTAATGCAGCATGCGACCATCTACCCGTCCTTCATCAAACTGCGTCTTATACTGGGGGAGGCCGATATCATCCAACCATCCTAGAGCAGAGAGATCAGGGCTGTTACCTTGCCACAGAAAACTTGATCATGCAATTAAAAAGAAAAGGAGGTAATATTTATTATTTTTTTATGAATAAAAACCTCTTACTAGTGACCCAGTTGAAATCCAGCTTTCCATGATTTGTTTCTTCTTCAGAACCCAGGGCTTGTAGTGCCAGCTGGAGTTTCTTTCGATGAAGTGAATGCTTGATTCCAAGTTCCTGGAAGAATAAACAGAAATACTTGTTTTATAACTCTGTCAGTATGGGCTGGATGCCAGTGGCAAAGGATGCAAGTTTTTTCCAAAATGAAGCTCACATTAAAGACCTAATAATTACATGAATTCCTACAACATGAACATTAACTCAGGCTAGTTAAAGTTTTGCTGGAGAAAAGGCCTCTAGAAAGCCGAGAGAACTGCAGTTAGTTTACCAGTGGGGTAGGTGTTCCCTACCAGGCCGATATCCTTGGCAGAGAGTAGGAAGTGTAGTATGCCTAATAGGAATCCTACTTTTATTTTGTACAAAATGCTAAATAATTGGAAAGAAGAGACTCTGGATGTAAAAAACTCCCCCACCTCCTTTTGAAAAGTGAAGTTGAATCTTAAAAACAAAACAAAACAAAAAAAACACACCAAACTCACTGCCATTGAGTCAATTCAGACTCATAGCAACCCTCATTGCGTTTCCAATGCAGTGAATCTTTATGGAAGTATATTGCCCAGGCTTCCTTCTGTGGAGTGGCTGATGGATCCGAACTACCAACCTTCTGGTTAGCAGTCAAATGCCTTAGGCACTACACCACCAGAGTTACAGATATTAAACTGAGAAGATGGGTCAATAATAAAGCCACAAAATGATTCTGAGAAATATGAACGTAAATCTTATTATTATGACTCTGCAGTTATTTTTCATTTAAAAATGCCCAGTGGCTTAAATGTCCATAAGGTCTCATCAAGACCAGGTCCTTCCTTTTCAGTCCATGAGACAAAACAAACATGGAGTAGGAAATCCAAACTTTTTCAAGAGTGATTATTGCTTCTATCCACTTTACTTTTTGGAATAATACAACAAGCCATGCATTCGTATTTTCTTTCTCTCAGTGTCCATTTTCTAAACAAAATAGGTAAGTAGTTACCTTCTCTAGATCTTGCTGAGAAGCCTGCAAAAGTGTTTGGCCAGATGCAATCCAGTGTTTGCCAGAATTCAGGTAGGACCCCAAGCCCTGTTCTACAAGCCAATTGCAAACCTGCTCTTTGGTCCATTTGGCAAATGGCATATCCAAGTCACTATAGAAGAATGAACAATTGTATGAAAAACAATGCAAAGTCAACCATAGGGTTTATCAGCAAAAGATACCACTAACTGTCATTAAATAGATACAGAATTTCCCTGTTGTTGTTTTTGTTATGTGCCATCGAGTCGGACCCGACTCATAGCGACCCCTCCTTGGATTTCCAAGGCAGTATCACTACGGAAGTAGATTGCCCCATCTTCCTTCCGAGGAATGGCTGGTGGGTTTGAACCGCCAGCCTTCTAGTTAGCAGTCAAGGGCCTTAGGCACTATGCTACCAGAGCTCCCCAGAAATTCCCTAGTGATACATATTTAACCATGAAAAGCTTAATATTTAGTACATATGTGAAGAAGGAAGAAGTATGAGAGCTGAAAGTTACCTTTAAAAACCCACAGTCTTTATTTCAAACAAAACCACAAAAAAACTCAATGGGATCTATAGAAAAAAACCAAGCTGAATCAACACAAGCCATCATCCTAATTTCAACCAATTATTTTCTGAAGAATGAATTTCCAAACAGGAATGAGAGTCAGGTCTAACTTGAATTAACATTACCAAAAACATGGTTTCTCTCCAGGTAGTAATCAACGAGAAGAAAGCAATATGTCATCACTGGGTATAGGGTAGAACAATCAAAACAAGTTTCTATTTTCTTTCGTTTGGACAAAGAAATAATGTTCCTGTTTAAAAAAATAAAATGGGGGAATGAATAACTGTATACAAAGAGAACATATGGTAAATGTGACTGCTTGGTATTTGAAGAAGGAGAAAGAGAGCTTCCTCTTTGTTGAACACTGTGTTCAGTGCTCAACCTACATGGGAAGGACTGTGTTTCAATGCCTTTTTATTTATTTATTTTTTAAGTTCATTATCTTTTTTAAAAGGTTTGGTATCAATGCCTTTTACTATATGTTTACCAACCTCACCCCTTTATGTTCAGCAGGTTGATATGGTAGTTCTGAAAGAGCATTAAACTTTGCTAAGGGTGTAGGAGATGATCTTAGAGTCTTAAGAGAAAAAAACAGTTGATAAACTTGAGAATTCTGATAAAATGTGTATTTTTAAGCATTTCCTCAGACTCCATTGACAAAAAACTAGTATTTATTGCATACTTATTATGTGTCAGGTACTCGGCACATATTAACTCATTTAATCTTTACAATCCTTTTTTGGAGGGAGTACTAATTATTATATTGAGAAAACTGAAGGACAGATGGAAGCAGTTGTTTATGGTCACCCAGCTTATAGGAAATGGTAAGGCCAGAAATCAAATCCAAGCAGTTGGACTGTAGAACCTACAATTTTTAAAACAATTTTTATTGTGATTTGGGTGAAAGTTTAGAGAGCAAATTCATTTTCCATACAGCAGTTCACACACATTTTGTTTCAAGACAATGAGTGCAATTTCCCACTATGTAACAGCTCTTTTCCCACTTCCTCCTGGTAGTTACCTTTTCCCTGTGCCCTTTCCTCCCATGTACTCCTACCCCCACAAGCTATCTCCCTGTTCAAACACTGTCCTTCTGTTCTCCCATGACTGATCACTCCAAGGAGTGCATCTACCTGATGTAAAAGTTCACCCCATATGCCTACCTATTGTTTAGCTGGAAGCCACAGAAGTGAGTTCAATTCCAGACCTTAAGGTTAACTAGGGGCCATAGTCTCATAGGGGCTCTGTCAGACCAGCAAACCTGGTC
>NW_006921841.1:3784135-3822730 GCF_000298275.1 Orycteropus afer afer | reverse complement strand
TCTGCTAGTTGGGGTTTAGTCCAAATCTGCATCCTTTCCTTCAAGGCTCAGGGGTCCAAGATTATCTTCTGTGTCTGTGTTAATTGGTTTCCCTTTTCTTAGTTGAAGAGGGTCTGTGCAATCCTTCTGCCTAGTCCGCCATCTTGCCTCGGACATTCTTACAGAACATACAAACACACATGTACAAACACTGTCTGCTAACCCTATACATGGTCATGGGTACACTCTCCCCTGCCAAGTCGTACCTGATCATTCAGCCTGTCCACCCATCTATCCACCCATAGATCAATGCTTGCCATCGCTGACAACACAGTACTGTACATGCAAAGGGTTCATCTTTGTTGTCTGTTTTTCCCATGTACCTCTCTATGCCTTCCTCTTCCTCAGTGCCACTGTGTTGATCACTCACTTTTGGTACATTGCCCTTCCCCTACCCAAATCAATACTTGTCTGTACCTATAGACCAACACAATAAATGGAGAAAAGATTGAAGTTGTCAAAGACTTTATGTTATTTGGTTTTACAATCAACACCAATGCAAGCAGCAGTCAAGATAACAGACAACATTTAGCACTGGGCAAATGTGCTGCAAAAGACCTCTTTAAAGTACTGAAAAGCAAAGATATCTCCTTGAAGACTAAGGTGCACCTGACACAAGACATGGTATTTTCATTTGCCTCATATGAATGTGAGAGCTGGACAATGAATAAGGAAGACCAAAGAAGAGGATGCTTTTGAGTTGTGGTGTTGGCGAAGAATATTGAAGGTACCATGGACTGCTAAAAGAACTAACCAATCTGTCCCAGAAGAAATGCAGGCGGAATATTCCTTGGAAGTGAGAATGGCCAGACTTCGTCTCACCTATTTGGTCATGTTTTCAGAAAAGACCATTCCCTGGAGAAGGATATCATGCTTGGTAAAGTGGAGGATCAACAAAAAAAATCCTCAGTAAGATGGATTGACACAGTGGCTACAACAATGGGCTCAGGTATAGTAAGGATCATGAAGCTGGCACAGGACTGGGCAGTGTATCATCTGCTGTACACAGGGTTGCTATGAGTTGGAGATAACTTGACAGCACAAAACAACAACAATAACAATAACAACAACCTATCTAGCAGTGTTTCCTTTCCTCCTCTTCCTTCCCTTTAACCAACAAAGAAAGTTTCCTTCTATATATAAACCTTTCCTCGACTTTTTATAATAATGAACTAATACTGTATTTGTCCTTCTGTGACTGACTTATTTCACTTAACATAATGTCCTCCAAGTTCTTCCATGTTATGCGGTGTTTTGCAGATTCTACATTATTCTTCAGTGTTGCATAGTATTCCATTGTATGTACCATAGTTTGGTTATCCATTCTTCTGTTGATGGGCGCTTAGGTTGCCTCCATCTCTTTGCTATTGTAAACAGTGCTGTCATGAACATGGGTGTGCATATATTTGTTCTTGTCCTGGCTCTTATTTCTTTAGGATATATACCTAGTAATGGGATTGCTGGGTCAAATGGTATTTCTAATTCCAACTTTTTAAAGAATCATCATACTGCCTTCTACAATGGTTGTATTATTTTACAGTCCCAGCAGCAGTGTATGAGAGTCCCAATGTCTTCATATCCTTGCCAGCTTTTGTTATTTTCGTTTTGCTTTTAGTGCTGGGGTGATATGGTATCTCATTGTTGTTTTGATTTGCATATCTCCAATGGCTAATGATTGTGAACATTTCTTGTGTTTGTTGGCTGCCTGAATATCCTCTTTGGTGAAGTTTCTATTCATGTCTTCTGCCCATCTTTGAATTGTATTGTTTGTCTTTTTGTCGTTGAGGTGTTGGAGTATTCTATAAATTCTAGAGATAAGTCCCTTGTCAGATGTCGTGGCTGAATATTTTTTCCCAATCTGTAGGTTCTCTTCTTACTCTTTTGGAGAAGTCTTTTGAAGCACATAAAAATTTAATTTGTAGATGGTCCCATTCATCTAGTTTATCTTCAGCTGTTGTGCATTTTGGGTTATGCTTGACAGTCTATTTATGCCATAAAGCAGGGCCCCTAAATTTGCCTCCATTTGTTCCTTGAGGAATTTTATAGTTTTAGGTTTCACATTTAAGTCTTAGATCCATCTGGGGTTAGTTTTTGTGTATGGTGTGAGATATGGATCATTTCATTTATCTGCAAATGGATATCCAGTTTTGCCAGCACCATTTGTTAAAGAGACTATCTTTTCCCCATTTAATGGATGTTGGTCCACTGTCAAAGATCAGCTGACCACCAGTGGATGGATCTATTTCTTGGTTCTCAAGTCTGAATGGATGACATGAAGTACTTACTGATGAAGATTGAAAACTACAGTCTGCAGTATAGATTACACCTCAACACAAAGAAAACAAAAATCCTCACAACTGGACCAATAAATGACAAATGGAGAAAATATTGAAGTTGTCAAAGACTTCATATTACTTGGTTCTACAATTAACACCAGTGAAAGCAGCAGTCAAGACATCAGATGTATTGCATTGGGCAAATCTGCTGCAAAAGACATCTTTAAAGTGCTGAAGAGCAAAGATGTCTCCTTGAAAACTAAGGTATGCCTAACCCAAGCCATGGTATTTTCAATCGCCTCTTATGCATGTGAGAGCTGGACAATGAATAAGGAAGACCAAAGAGAGTCGATGCTTTTGAGTTGTGGTATTGGCGAAGAATACTGAAAAGTACCATGGACTGCTAAAAGAACTAACCAATCTGTCCTGGAAGAAATGTAGCCAGAATGCTCCTTGGAAGTGAGAACGGCCAGACTTTGTCTTACATACTTTGGTCATGTTGTCAGAAGGGACCACTCTCTGGAGAAGGTATCATGCTTAGTAAAGTGGAGGGTCAATGAAAGAGGGGAAGGCCCTCAACAAGATGGACTGACACAGTGGCTACAACGATGGACTCAGGTATAGCAGGGATTGTGAGGCTGACACAGGAATGGGCAGTGTTTCTTTCACTTGTACACAAGGTCACTATGAGTCGGAGATGACTTGACAGCACCTAACAACAACAACAACAATTCTATTCCACTCGTCTATGTGTCTGTCATTGTACCAACACCAGGCTGTTTTGTCTTTTGTGGTTGCATAGTAGGTTTTGAGATCCAGGAGTGTGAGGCCTCCTAGTTTGTAGAACCTACAATCTTAACCACTATACTATCCCATCTCTCCAGAGCTAAGCTTTAGAGTAGTTCTAATTATTTGCCACTTAAAATTTACATTCATGAACCTTTCTACTACAGTTGTTGTTTAACCTTTAGTTCTGGCTCTTCACCTAGCTTACCTAGCTCTTATCTTTCACATAGTTGGTTCAGCAATTGCCAAACTGCACCACTTTAAAGATGATGGCCCTTTTCATTAGGCATGGTAGTAAGCAATGACTTTGATTGTTTAACATTCCAAGTGCTCATGAGACCTGACACTTGGGTAGAAATGCAAAAGCCCATTAGGTTTGGCTGTTCTTACCTGTTAGATTGTCCCAAATCTCGAGACCAACCCAACCGAGGCCCTGCAGTTGCTCTTGTCCCTCCTCTTTTGAATTCAGGTTCAGACATGTCATCTGGGTTGAATGTAGTTGACTGACTTCTTCTAAGTCTGAACAGAAGACACAATACATATTACCATGTATTATATCTGAGGTGGCCTTAGACTTTAGAGTTAATCATAACATTTTCAACTGAGACATACCTTGTAGCTATTTTTCTATGTATGCCATTTATATAGACATTTCAATTTAAATTTTAATAAAGATCCAGTGAGTTAATGAATCCCAAGTTACAATATTCTTCCATAAGAAGCATGCAAAAAAACTGAAAATTTTGTGCTCCATTTCAGCCAATTTTCAATTTATCCCTCTTCTACATTGAAGCAAAGTCCTCAAATATAGCAATGATTATGAGGATGGTGCAGGATTAAGCAGTGTTCAGTTCTATTGTACACAGTTTTATTGTACAGTTCTATTGTACAGCTGCTAAGATTGGAACCAACTCGACAGCAACTAACAACAACAACAACATTTAAGCAAGATAATATACAAGGACCACTCATCTCGGTCATTTTCTTACTTACTTTCCAAAGAGTTTCATGATACCTCTGGATTTCTTTTTGGAATCTGGAGATGGTGGAGATATCTGGAAGGGACTGCTGCTCTGCGCATCTTTTGGCTGAGAAGATATGCCAGCCAGATCTAGGTGTTCAGTTGCCTCCTTTTCTGTTTCAGCTATTCCAAGAACAAAGCAAAGCCTTGATGAATTATAAAAAAAAGTGTGAAATGAATGTGTCTAGATATTAAGCTGTTTGGTAGTAGCAACTTCTAAGCATTTTTGTTCTTGTTGGTCTATAAATCAGTGATTCACAAAGAGTACTCTCCAAATATTAGAAATGGAACACGAATGTATATTCTATCCAGTAGTCTATATTACAGTATGTGTGATAATGATTAATTTATAAATTAAAACCACTTTGAAAATATGAATCAAAAGTGTGCAAGGACTGCAATATTCTTTCCTGGGGTTTCTGAAATGCCTAATGAAATTATTCTCAATATTGTGTAGCACTTGGTGCTATTGATTACTTCCTGCTGTGTGCCGTCCAGTCGATACCCACTCAGGCGACCCTGTATGGCAGAGTACAACTGCTCCATAGGGTTTCCCAGGCTGTAATCTTTTCAGGAATGATTGCCAGGTCTTTTCTCCTGTAGAGCAGCTAGTGGATTCGAACTGCCAACCTTCCAGTTAGCAGGCAAGTGTTTAACCACTGCACCATGAGGGCTCCTTGACTATCTCCTACATCCTTCAAAATCATCAGATTTTTTTTTTTTTTTTTGGCTTTCAAGTCATAACCCTGTCCTAGAATTCTCATGAAAGTTTCTTTTTTGTTGCAGTACCTTTTGTCTTTTCTTCTTCCTCTATGCCACTCCACTCTACTTTATGCATCTCCCAAGATTCTATTCTAAGTTCTCACTGCAGGATCTCTTGACATGCTAATTCATTTTTTTTTTTTAATGAATAATACTTTAATCTGTTAACAGCAGATTTTAAATAATCCAATTTTCCATTAGGTTTCTCAGACTTTACTAGCTTTTCAAAATAAGGAGAAAAGCAAAGAAAAGGTATATTTTATTGGTATTTAGGACTAACACAAATTCATATGAAATAAATTGGAACACGGCAACTTATTCATTAATCTAATTGAATATAACATATAAACAGTTTTTTAAGTTTTTGCCTGTTTTACCATATGATTGTGTTCATGCAAGTACAATCATCAAAACAAGCTAATCCATTCTAAGCTCACCATTAAATGTAGGCTCTACTAATTTATACGGAGCTCTGATGGTACCACGGCTAAGGCATTTGGCTGCTGACCAAAAGGTTGGAGGATCCAACCTGCCAGCCACTCTGTGAGAGAAGGACGAGATAGTCTGCTTCTATAAAGATTTACAGCCTTGGAAACTATGGGGTCACTATGAGTCGGGATCAACTTGATGGCAGAGGGCTTGGGTTTGGGTTACTAATTTATAAGCAGATGGCATCCAAGTCTCGAGGCCTAATCTCTTTCTTTCAGCCTCAGTATCTGAATATCTGTGCATATTCCCAATTTAGTGTGTCAGGTACACCGTGGACTCAAAAAATCCATCCAGCTTCCCTGGGAGTCTTCTCTCTCAAATCTTATTGAACACTTCATTAATATTTTATTTAATATTTCTTAATATTAATTTTTTCCTGATTACTTCAGTTCAAACTCTTGTCATTTTCCTTTCCTTCCTTTCTCTCCTTGGCATTTACATCAAATCAGTTACCAAGTGCTGGCAATTCTTTATTCAAGAAATTTATCCCAACCTGTCAGGTTTTAGGCATTGACAAAACAACCTGGATGTATGTAAGTTTTTCTTCTGATATCAAATTAGTGCCTGATGATTTTGCCTTACAAGAATACCATCTACTTGTGCCACGCTTGGAATCCCAAACATTAGCTATCTCAGTTCTTTTAGCTGTCCCTAGTGAATGATGCCAAACTAGCAACAACAAGGACTACTCCTTCCTCAATGTCACATTTTACATTTTATAAAGGAACATAAGAATTGCACAAAAATGACGGAGCAGTGTTTCAGCAAGATAAAAAGTTGCAGAGACTGACTTTTCTATAAAGCAGAGCTGTGATTATAGGTTATAATAAGCAGCATTTGCCTCTTAGCATTGATGACATGTTTCTTCTAAGAAAGATGTAAAAACATTTGAAAGTCGTTGTCTGAGAAGATCTATTTATTTTATTTATCCCATATTCCCTTTAGATGCTTAAGACTATGAAGACAGATATCACCCTTGCTAACTCAGGTGAGTAAGACTCATAGGTAAAAGGTAACAGAACTTATTGAAGACTCCAAAGGAACCTTTCCATTCAACACATATGATGGGTAAGGGTTTTTATGAAAATGTTGCTGAGCCCACCCTCATTTTAAAAGCATAAAATTTTGTTTTTCATTTTTACTTTCAGGATTTTTCCCCCTATAATACCCGATCCTTTAAAGGGCGGGGGGACTAAGCTTCCCCTCCCCTAAAATCACTTTGAGATCAAAAGAAGGCCTTACTTTTCTCATTTAACTTAGTATCAGCTCCTCAGATAACATGTAAAGTTTGCTCTGATGTCACTAAATATTACCTCCATCGTCAGAGCAAAAAATGTCATAGAATTTCTCCCTAAGAAAAGTAAGTCTATAAATATCATCTTTATTGTCTTCTACAAACCTCTCTACATGGCTCATAACATTTGCTATTAGAGACTGAGGAAAACAGACACGTGAAGAAGGGACCTGGGAGTTAGTGTGTGACAATATGCATTTAAAGGGTAAAAAGAGCTGGAAATTACAGTGCCAGGGATGCTATGTACTTGTAGGTTCTCAGACCCACTCACAAAGCCTCACTAGCATTGGTTAAAACAGGGGAAACAAAGGCTCAATGAGAGTCTCTTTCAGCAGAAGGTGGAAGGAACATACACTCTTGGTAAAAAAAAAAAAAAACCCTGCACTTTCTGATTACTGCCAGCTCACTTTCTAGAGATCATAGATGCCAAGAGCAAGGGTTAGCTTGGTTTGGAGCATGGCACTGGCGAAGGCTGGCATGCAGGGGTACAATACCTAAAGTGGGTGCACTGGCACTTCGTTTACGATCTTCAGATATCCCAACAACGCACACAATCACACGCAGCCCAATGGAGAGAACACAGGGGAATGACAAAATGAAACACAAATCAAACTCCTACTCACAAAATACACACAGTGGAAGAAAGGCATGCATCCCCGTGTCTTTGATGTTACACACAGACTTCATTTATCCACCATCAAAACAGGCAGGAAACTGTGTATAATGAAGTCAAAGACAATCACTGTTTTAGCTCTTTCTGCTAAGTTTACACCATAGAACACAGCAGGGTAAGAGTCTATGTTCAGAGAACGAAGTGATATTCACACAATGAATTAAGTCCACTGGAGCATTTTTTGCTAACTTTCCCTGATTCATTTGCTTCCATTTCTGAGGAACAGAAGTTTATAAACAGATGAATAAGAGAAGGGAACAGATGGATCTTTTTCCTCATTCTGAAAAAATTAAGGCAAAGGCATCATGGCCATACATACCCAGGTTTGGTGCACTTGCTGTCCTCTTGTTACTCTTTATTTTAAAAAAGCCCCGGCCAAAGGAAGATCTGGCTTTTCGAGTGCCAAAGGGGTTGTCATCCATGGAGGCGTTATGTCCCGGAGCCTTGGGTGGAAGGCTCCCTAACGTGTTACTTTCTCCTGGAGCTTTACTCTACAAGATAAATAATAATGATGACTAACAGAGCTAATACACATAATCAGTAACACATGCCAGGCTCTAGGCTAAATATGTGACAGAAAAGGATAATTAAACTAACACATTAATTACCAATGTCAAATATAATGTTGTTGTTGTTACGTGCCATCGAGTTGGACCCGACTCATAGAGACCCCTCCTTGGGTTTCTGAGGCAATATCACTACAGAAGTAGATTGCCCCATCTTCCTTCCGAGGAGTGGCTGGTGGGTTTGAACCACCAGCCTTCTGGTTAGCAGTCAAGTGCCTTAGGCACTACGCTACCAGAGCTCCTAAATATAATATTAGAAGTTAAAAAACTCAACTCTGAAACTCACTTAAAAAATAACAACATGTTCATCACTAATCTATAATTAATATGTTTAGAGCTTCAAATAGGATAAATATAGAAATTATCTAATTTTATTCCCTTCATTCCTCAAATGACATAGGGACAAGATATTACATACACAACTAGTGGAGCAGATTTCTTACTTTTCTAACAGTTATGACACAGATCTGCCTACAATATGGTTCACGATCCTTATAAAATAACTCCATTAAGAGAAGTTCAATATAATATAATGAAGGTACAATCAAAAACTAGTTTTTGTTTTGACATGAATTCTGAGATATATTCATGTCTTGCCTGCAAGCAGCCAATCATACATTACCAATTTTCAAAGACTGTGATACATCTGGAGCTCTGGTGGTGTAGTGGTTAATGTACTTGGCTGCTAATCAAAAGGCAGACAATTGAAACCCACCAACCATTCCACGAGAGAGGGATTTACACAATCAAAAGGCAGACAATTGAAACCCACCAACTATTCCATGGGAGAAGGATTTACAGCCTTGGAAACTCTATGGGGCTGTTCTACTTACTCTCCCCTAAAGGACTGCTATGAGTCTGAATTGATGCAGTGGCATGGATGATACATTCAAATACACTTAACATTAAAACTTAACTGAGTGTGATTAAATTTTTCTTTGTTGCTTCATTGCTTCAGAAGCCCCTTTAGATCTCTATAGCATTTCAAGGTCTTGATCAAGAATTTAAATTGTGATTAAATAAATCATGCTTTCAAACACTGCTTATTTTAAGCTTTTTTGGTTACTTAGAATTGGCAATTAAAAGTAATATGCTGAGTGTTATATTGTTTTAAGTATCATACAAAGGTGCTTTTGTTGGCATATTCTCATTTCTCTAATATTTGTTGCCCTCTGTTTCTTTGGGGGGAAGTGAAGAGAAGGGGCAAGGCATACAGGCTTTTATGGTGGTTATTTTATTCTACATATCTATGCTTATAGCAACTAAAAGTTTATATATGCTACAATTTAGTGGTTCTGTTATCTATGGCTAAATACTGATGTCAAAAGCATTTAACCATTTATTGAGTTGGCAAGACAGAAAGAACAGAGGATGATTTTAATTAAAGCTGTCGCCATTAATGGTGCTTTTCCAGTTACAGCCTCATTATGACTTAGGCACTAGGAATCAGCTGTCCAGAGATTTTACCTGAAAGTGGCCTGTCTACCGACTGTAAATTTTACAAGGCTAACAAATCAGGGTAAAGAAGAATTGGAACACCTGTCGATGATGACTTAAAAATACCAAAATGTTTGCTTCAGACAGACAGTGGTGGTTGAATAAAATAAACTGCTGGTGATCTAAGAAGGGTCTTTTTTGAAGGCTAAGGAAGATTCCACTACCTGCCTGTCACTTTGTCGTACTACGGTAGCTAGCATGTTGCTATGATGCTGAAATGCCACCAGTATTTCAAATACCGGCAGGGTCACCCATGGGGGACAGGTTTCAGCAGAGATTCCAGAGTAAGACAAACTAGGAGGATAGGCTATCTACTTCTGAGAATCAGCCAATAAAAACCTTATGGATTACTAGAGACTGTTGTTGTTGTTGTTGTTATTTGCCATCGAGTCGGCCCCGACTCATAGCGACCCCTCCTTGGGTTTCCGAGGCAGTTTCACTACGGAAGTAGGATTGCCCAACCTTCCTTCCTGACCAATATTGTGCTGGAAGATGAGCCCCCTGGGTTTGAAGGCACTTAAAAAAGTACATAGTGGCCACAATAACAGACATGAGCATCCCATCCCAATGATCATGAAGGTGCCACAGGACCAGGAAATGTTTCATTCTGTTATATGTAAGGTTGCCATAAGTGGCAACTAACAACAATGGAAGGCCAGTTGTAGCCATTAAGAACATAAATAGCATGATCGAGGGTTTTTTTTTTTTTTTAGTAAGCTTTACTGAAGCAATCTATCTATATTAGGAATCTAAAACATTTTTATATTGCAATAAGAATTACCTCTGAAGGCTTCTGAATAGATTCCTTTTCCTGTTCAAAACAACAATAATATTATTTAAGGTTGTAGGAATCCTTCAGATATTCAGCATTTGACAAATACAATCCCATATATTAAAAAAGAAATCTACATCTACTTCTAAACTACAAAATTTCAGTTTCATTTACTTTCTATGATATTTAATTAAAGTTTCCACTTTTGGTTTTATGTACTGCTTTTAATCCTTCATATTTGTATTTCCTAATATTAATCATGAACCATGGCATCTAATAATTTTCCATCAGAGAAACCAGTAACTCTTTTTATAAGTTTTATTTGCAAAACAGGAAAAGATGAAGATCTGTAAATATTTTCTTCCCAAGGTAACAGACAGAAAAATCACAGAACCAACCCCATCTGATGTCTCTTTCTTCAGATTACCCAGACTGGTGGATTTCTGTAGACTTGAAGTTCTAAAAATAACAATAATAATAATTGATATTAATAATAAGTGACTCTGGTGCCACCAATTCTAAGTAGAACATCTTGGAAAGAAACTAAAATTGTATGTGGGTTGAATCCTGGTAATAAAAGAAAATCTGGATTCAGGCAGTCACTTATGTGCTTAAGTAAATTATAACATTCAGTTCTTTTAAAAGCAGAGGTGGTTAACTGTCCTGCCAATAACTCCAAATGTCCTGCACATGTTAGAATAAGCTGAATTAGTTAGAATACAAAAAAGTTTTTAAATACTCACAAGTTATGTCTATCTAATCCTTCTAATTAAAATAAAAATTGAAAGTTTTACTTTTCAATTCACAAAGGAATCAGTCTGCCAAAGCAAATCATTTGATAATTCTATCAAAGCATTTTCGAGGAATCCCTGCTGCCTCCTATAATATTTCATTTGTTATCCTAGTGAAGGCAAAGTGACACTGTAAACGCGTGTAGACTTCCTCTTTCACATAATTAGCATTCAATTATACAGAGCTGCTATTACTCCAGAACTGAAGGCAGGAATGGGTGATTAGTTTAAAAAGGGAGAGAAGAGAAAAAACTAATGTCTTTGTTGTATGACACGGGATAATATAAATATGTGAACAAACTTTTAAAAGGCATTTCTCCTGTATTTACACATATACAAACTGCTAAAAGTAGTCAGCCACCAAATAAAGTAAAAGATAATGATGAGAAAAGACCTCATCTTTGAGTACTGCTCTGAAAATAGATTTTCCTAATTTAATCCAGACTTTAACTTGGATAAACATAGATATTAGGTCAGTTTATTAAATTGAAAATGCAAAAATACATGTCAGTCTTTCCAGTCATCACATCATTTTCTGTGATTCTTTTCTACTAGATGCAAAATATAAGTGGGTATAAAAATTAAGTTAAAGCATTGGGCTGCAAATAAAAATGGATGAAAGTAGGCTAATGCTTGGTACAGAATAATGATCAATGAACAAGCACTTCTTTGTAGTGGACCCCCTGTGTAGTGCAACAGTTAACATGCTTGGCTGCTAATCGAAAAGTTGGAAGTTCAAATCTACCCAGAGGCATCTCAGAAGAAAGCCTTGGCAATCTACTTCTGAAAAAATCAGCCATTAAAAACCCTATGGAGCACAGTCTACTCTGACTCACATGGCTGCCATGAGTTGGAGTTGACTGGATGGCAATTGGTTTTTTTTTAAGTGTATAACCTTCCCTCCCACACATCGCCCCCACCCAAACATTACAGTTGCATTAATTTACTCAAGCTTCAAAGTCATTCAATGTTAATATTGGTTATTGTTCATATAACTGAATCCTCCTCTCTCTCAACACCCCATCACATTTTTCACATTCAGTAAAATATAACTTACAAAGAACTATCACACAGTTGGGTTTCAACATCAGCACCAAGGATTATTTTTCCATCACTAAAATGTGGGAAAAAAAAAAAAGATATTTATGAATTAAATGAATAAAAATCCATATATAACCTGTGTTAAAAGATTTATTAATAACAAAAATTGTGTACAGTATGCTATTCCTCTTTTTTTGATATTTTTATTTGGCCAAGTTATAAAATTAGGCAATCAATCTGGGAGTGTGTTGGCAAGAAATTATATTTGCCTAAGAAGGAAATTCCATAGCTCTGTCTCCATAGCCATCTTCCATGTGAGTGTTACCATCCTGTTTACAACCCTTTGATGGATACCTAGGATATAAAATCCAGGTTTCTTAAAATCCTCCTATAGCCTGATCACTCCAATGCCCTAGCCTTGTGTCCTGTTACTTTCTGCTTCATATCTTTTATTTTAATAATATAGTACCCCTGGCACATGTCTTGCTGTTTCTTGCTTCTCTGGGTGAAAAATGAATCTGTAAGTAAATGCAGTGCACCCTTGTTTTGGTTGATCTGTTATTTTGAGCGATTATATTCCAATGTTAGGTCAAAAATGACATACCTCTCTTCAAATGATGTCTCTAGTTTAGGAGGCAATTTTGCTTTTTCAGAAGTTTCCAAGCCTTTAGAGGCCGGCAGCAGTGAAGGGATTGAAACTTGCAAGATGCTGGTGTGGAGCTGTAATTTAAATATAAAAAGTCCAAAATCAATCAAACAAATAAACACAACACAAGCCCTAAAGTAACAAAATAAATAAATAAGGCAATTTAAAAGATCTATCAATAAAATTCCATATACCTATATTCATAACTCTAATACACTTATAAAATGATTTCAGAATATAAACAACTACATAGAAGAAGTGTTAATGAGCGAAAACATTCTGAAAAAAGGTAGTTTTTAAACTTGGTTCTGAATAGACACTGAATACTGTGACTAAGGTAATAAATACCAAAAATAATTCCTAACAATTCAGCATTGAGATTTTTGTTTCAGATACTGAGTAGTGATAGGATTCCCTGACACTATGAAAAGCTATAAAATGTAGGTCACATTATTTTAAAATAGGAGATTATATCACTATCAATTTCTTACATTTTGAATCATCATGATTAACCTAATGCAATATATATAGCCATCCCTGTTTCCTGAAATTCTTGTATCTCCTTGGGTTCCTATCATGGGAAAAAATCAGCTACACTAGCAGAACCATTTCCTTGATCTTGTCACAAACTTCAGGTCTTTAACTCAAACCCTGTATCTCCCTCTGTGATCTTTAAAAATATAGCCAAACTTCCTCAATCCTTACCAAATAATTCTTGTTCCAAACTAAACATCCATCATTAAACTACAGTGCACACAGCAAAGACTTTAAAAGGAAATGAGGTTATCTGGGTGTATCTTAAATGTAACAGCAGCCCTTCTCTACACATATAGCACATTCATTAGCTGTCAAATGTTATTTTCCCTTCAACATAAATATATATTTAATGGTTAGGGAATTTTTTTTCCCCCTCTGAACAGTTTCTTATTCTTTAACTAATTCCTTGATTAATTACACATATTTTAGTTTTCTCCTACACTTAAGAGAGAAAAGTTGTTTTCTCATTATATAATCATCAGCAGCAGATATAAAGTAACGATGTCTCTTGGCTTCATCTTGCTCCCTATAGTAAAATATAAAAGGAAAGATGACCAAAGAAAGAATTGTTAATTTTAAAAGGAGTCAAGATTGTTTTGTTCAAAAATAAAACTGTTTCCAATGCCTATACTCTCCCGATAGCAAATTATATTAAAATTAACAAATGGTTTCTGAGCAAAGATAAAACCCAGGTTCCGTCAGGAAAACATGATCTTAGGATGAAGACAAGGGTGTAGCTGTAAAACCCTTTGTTAAAACCTCAGGAAGATTTAAGGGGGTGGTGTGTCACTGAAACTTTCAAAAATAGATCAAAAGACACTAAAAAATCTTAAGGGCATACTCCACAGCAGTCTTACAGAAAACTGAAAGAAGAGAAAGGCTTATTTTAAAGATATTTGTGAATATGCTTTTATCAAAGGCAGTGAATTACAAATTGAATCATAAGAAATCCCAAGAGTTTTTAAAAGAATTGCATCAAATGAGATTGAAAAGGTTAGAGACAGTACAAAATGAAAAGAGGCTTTTGGCCTCTCAAATGTCTACAGGCACAAAGCAGGCAGAAAAAACTACTCAGTTGCAAATATAGCCTCCATGTTTATGGAAAAGGAAGGATGACTGGGAGGGAAGAAACAAGAGCCCAGAGGACTGGACCCTAATAAAGAAATGGCACTCTGTTCTAGATTGGATTTCAGAATGGCTATAGAGCAGTGATCACTGTGTGCCTTCCATTCTCCGCCTTTTTGAATGGGAATGTCTACAGCAGTAATTCTGTGCCTGTTCTACCACTGTTTGTTGGGTGTATAGGGGACAGGCAGCTTATCCTTTACATTTCCAATTCTTTAAATCAAAAAGAATGGTAGTCAAGAAGCTACACCCAAGGAAATGTACCTGTGCAGCTTCCCTTACACCTTGACCTGATGTAAATGACAATATCATGGGATACTGAGGGGATGAGTGTATTTTTTTTTCACAGGACAGATGTTAATTGTTGCAGTCAGCAGGTAGAGTGGAAGATTCTATTTTCTAAATACAGCTACACCAACATATCCCATGCCGCATCTTACAATGTAATGTTGCCACTCATCCATCAAGAAGCAAAGTCTATGTTCTTTCTCCTTAAACCTAAGCCTACAACAACAGTGAAAGATATGCTACATGGCTTCTGAGAAAACTCCTAAAAGGTGATGCCATTTTGCCTGGTTTTCTAGATTGCTTGTCTTTAGGACCCGATCACCACACTATGAGGAAAGCAAGCAGTCACATGTAGTTATTCCAGACAGGGCCCCAGCTAAGGTTCCAGCCAACAGCCAGCATCAATTCCAGACATATGAGTGAACAACCCTGAGATGACTCAAGCCCTTACCCTTTGCATCACACCAGCTAATACCAAGTGAAGCAGACATGTTCCTGCTGTGCCCTGCCCGCATTACAGATTTATCAGCAAAATAAATGTCATGCAAGCCACAGAGTTTTGGGGTAGTGTGCAATAGGTAACTGAAATAGATTTTGGTGCTTGTTTGTTAGAAAACTAAAACAAATGAGTTGTTTATTTCTCTCCAGTTGCTTTTTCCAAGTCTAAAGAAAAATCAGTCAACCTCAGAGTGACTAAACGAATTTATTTATATAATCT
The DNA here is from genome assembly GCF_000298275.1 of Orycteropus afer afer. Classification (NCBI taxonomy): domain Eukaryota; kingdom Metazoa; phylum Chordata; class Mammalia; order Tubulidentata; family Orycteropodidae; genus Orycteropus; species Orycteropus afer. Next base: position 3,807,409 of record NW_006921841.1, on the reverse strand, counting down.
CACTTTACCTCTACTTTATCCATTCCCTGATTAAAAAAATAAAGTAAGTAAACTGTAATCTCTTATTTAAGATGGCACTTCTCTTCAAGGGATTCAAATGTTTTCCCTGAATTATGTAAGCAATTTGGATATTGCCCAAGACCTTTATTAAAGAGAGGGGGGAAAAAAGCCCACACAGTTCAAATAAAGACCTCTTAGACACACAAATCCCAGAACAAACCAAATCACTAATCAAACTGAGAAAAGAACTCTTTCTTTCATGATATGAAGAGTGTTGTAACTATGAATGACAGTTTCTTAAATATGAAGAAAATAATGAAAGTGTGTAGATACCTCTTCTGGAACACTTGTGTTAAGAGGGTCACAACCAGGAGATCCCATTCCTGGAGTAGGTGATGGACTTGTGTCCAGGTCACTAAAGCCCTGAGCATCCAACAAAGTGGAGATGGAACTAGAGTTGAGCAAATCTTCATATTCACCATCTTTGCCTAGAAAAAGACAAAGCAAAATGAGGATAACAGCAGCTTTTCATTTATATTTCATAAGATAGGAATTCGAAGTATGTTAAATGTAAGCATTTTTCTGATCTCTAAAATCTAAGACTCAACTTTTCCTAGCATCACTTGAAAGAATACAACATGGGACCTAGAACACAACACCTTAAGTTTGTGAGTAGCAGACACCTGGGGACTCTTGGCCATGTTGATGTACCAGCAGTAGTATTCATAAAGGAAGTCCTAATTGATAAAATTAGACTCACTGGATTAGAAGAAAATTAGAAATAGTTCAACAACCTCCTTCCTATTTGTTTCAAAATTGGAGGTTTATAAATTTAAGTTTAGAAATAACCACAGCAAAGAATATCTGTGGTACAAAGAACTGATTCTGAATAACAACATAAGTCACCATGTAAAAAAAAGACATAGGAAAAAAAAAGGCAGATGGCCTTTTCATCCCTCAAGGGGATCTCTTTATGTCATTTTAAAGTAGAAAGAATAGCCCAATAGAGAAAAGCAACAAAGCATCTAGCAAAGCAGCAACTATGAGAACTTGGTTGCATTTCTAGAAATGAGAAAATCAAGTGCTGAACAACAGTGCCAGATAGTCTTTTTTAACAAACAGAAAGAATGTGCTTGAAATGCTAATCTCTGGATAATACTAAGTGGCAAGTCATGCAATTATTTAAAGATCTTAACTAGACAAAACCTCTTCATTTAGGTTTTATTAAAATTTTATTAGTATCTAGGTTTTATAAAATTGTATGATAATTAAATAAATATAAATCTTAGTAAAAAAATCTCTGTTTATACAACTCTTCATTGGAATGGGACATAATTTTCAGTGGTTAATGACAATATATGTGGCTTAAAAACTATCTTTTTAAAACCTATGTGTTTGAATGCACAGAAAAAAAAAAGACTAGAAAGAAATTCACAAAAATGCCAGTAGCAATCATGGTCAATACAATTATGAGAGACATTTTTAACCTTCTCTATTTTACAATGTTTTTAAATGATCAGCAATGACAATGGTTGGGAGCTCTGGTAGCATAGTGCCTAAGGCACTTGACTGCTAACCGGAAGCCTAGTGGTCCAAACCCACCAGCTACTCCTCGGAAGGAAGGTTGGGCAATCTACTTCCAAAGTGATGCTGCATCACAAACCCAAGGAGGGGTCGCTATGAGTTGGGTCCGACTCCATAGCACATAACAACAACAATAACAACAATGACAATTGTTACAAGTTACTGTGATAATTAGAGGTTCCCTTGCTCATTCACATATTTATAATCTTAATACATGCCAGGCTCTGTGAACAAAAAGATAAAGTACCAGTTCTTTTAAAAATCCTGATCCAAAGAGGATCCTGTTTCTTTCTTTGTAACCTCATCATATTAAAATTTCAAAACCTCAGTGTCTCATGGATACCTTCCAAAAGATTTACTTATTTCCAGTGATTATCTTTTGATATGGATTGAATTGTATCCCCCAAAAATGTGCTGTAAATCCTAACCTTATACCTGTGGTTATAATCCCATTTGGAAATGGGTTTACTTTGTTAGATTAATGAGACAGTATTAGTAAATATAGGGTGTGTCTTAAGTCAATCTCTTTTGAGATATGAAAGAGATTAAACAAGAAAGGGAATAAGCAGAGATGGGGAAGAGAAATGCCAAGACAGGAATGTCACCAAGGAGCTGAGGAATGTCAAGCCTACAGATGACGAAAAGGGACATGGACCTTCCTCCAGAGCTCACAGGAAAATAACGTCTTTCCCTAGAGCCGTGCCCTGAATTCAGACTTCTAGGTGCCTAAACTTTGAGAAAATAAATTTGTTTGTTAACGCCTCTCATTTGTGGTATTTCTGTTATAGCAGCACTAGATAACTAAAATACCTTTGGAGAAAATAAGCCTACCTGTGCATTGCTAACAGAAAAAAGCTCTTTTAAAGTTCTTAACATTTTAGTTCATTTTAAATGACCCTCAAAACTTTTCTATACTTGAAGATAAACTACTGGCCCATCAGCAAATAAAAGAACTATCTTTACTTAGATGTCTCACAGATGTTTTGAACTTAACATGTCTGAAGCTGAACTTAATCCCCCTTACCCACACCAATGTTCCTTCTTAAGTCTTCCCCATCATGTGGAAATGGAACCATCATCCACATAGTTGCTTTAGTCATAAATGGCTCTTTCTTGATTCCTTCCTCTTCTTCACTCTCCTCATCTAATTCATCACCAATCATCATGTTGATTCTATCACCAAAATATATGCTACCATATTTTTTTCCCTTGGAATACTTAAAGATTCCTGACTGTTTTTTTTGTTTCCAATACTGCTCCCCTCCCTCATGGTCCATTTGTCACACAGATCACATTACTGACTGGTTAAAGCCTCTGTGCTTAAGAACAAGAGCCAGACTCCTCACCATACCTAAAAACGCTTGCATGACTTAGTCCTGCTCACCTCTGCTTTCTCATTTCACCTCACTCTCTCTACTGCCCACTATTTTCCAGCCACTGGTCTTGTTTTTTCCCTAAATTTTCCCCTAAATACACCAAGTCCTTTTTCCTCCAAAGTCCCTTTTGTAATACTACTGATATCATGCTTGGTAAAGTGGAGGGTCAATGAAAAAGGGGAAGGCCCTCAACAAGGTGGATTGACACAGTGGCTGCAATGATGGGTTTAGGTACAGCAAGGATCGTGAGGCTTGCACAGGACCAGGCAGTGTTTTGTTCTGCTGTACATAAGGTCATTATGAGTTGGAGATGACTCGATGGCACCTAACAACAACACTATTCGTTTTCTCTAGAATGTTATCTAATCAACTCCTTAGAGAAGGTCTCCTTAACCAACCAATTTATAGGTCATTCATCAGCCTGTACATTGAATAGGTGTCCAGTAAATATTGCTGAATGAACGAATAAGCTACTTGATTTGGGACAATAGATGCAGTCTGTGACAGAAACTGAGGCTAATTGTATTAAGTTCATAGCCACTGAAAATCAAGTAAAGCAGAAACACTTTTAGAGCAACACACTACCTTTTTTACCTTGAGCTAGTACTGCTGTGTCTTGCATTTTCTTGTACCTGTTCAGGCACTGTCGAAGATCTTCTATTTTCTGATCCTATTAATAAAATAAATCGTCATCTTTACTACTATGATTTTAAAATGGTAAAAGTAAATCTGACACAAAGAATAAGTAGACATGGATTATTTACATTTTTTTCAAAGATTATGTTCTAAACTTTAGTAAAAATGGTAATATCTAGAGTAGTTTTCCTACATACATTAGAGACATGGAAAAAGTACCTCTAAAATTAGAGCTCCTATCCTTCAGCTGCCATCTTTAAAAAACAAAAACAAAAGTAATAAGATACAAAACAAAAAACCAACTTTAATGACTCTCTTCTCTAACTTCACCTAGAAATCAAGAGGCTTGAAAGAAAGATCTACACCTGCTGTCTTTATCCATTGTCATTAATCACCATCTGATCTTTCTCTTCTCAAAACACTTCGTTAAAGTTGCCTTGATTAGTTATTAGTGACATCCTATTTACTAAAAGCAATGAACATTTTCATTATTTTTTCTATTTTGACTTCTATATATCACTTGTCTGACCCTACTCTTCATCCTTTCACTTCTTTTCTATTTGCTTTCTTCTATTTTGATTTCTTACTTCCTTGACCACATAGATATTCTACTTCTATAAACATCACTATCTTCTCAACTCCTACCATTAAATCTTAGAGCTTCAAGGTTTGTCTTCAATGCTCTGCTCTTTCCCCATTTCCTCAACTCTGGAAGATTGTAAAAATGGCTTTCCTAAACCTTTCCGCACTGAGCCTGAGCTTGGCCACGTGACTTACTTTAGTCAATGAGATATCAAAATTCATGATTCAAGCAGAGGCTTCAAAAGTACTTACACACTGGGCCTTGCCCTCTCTTACTGTTCTAGGGAAACCTGAGATCATCATGTGAAGTAGTCTAGGCTAATCTACTGGAGGATGAAACCATGTGGAACAGGGATGAGTCATCTCATCAAGCCTAACCTAGACCAGTCTGTCAATCACCAGACATGAGTTACACAATCCTAGACTATCTAGCCCCAGCTGAGATGCCAGCTGACTGTGGAGCTCAGCCAAACCAGTCCAGACCAGAAGAACCAGCCAGCCAACCCACAGAAATATGAGAAATAATAAACGTGGTTAGTCCTGAAGCAAAAGCTAACTGATTCATCAACTCTTTAAAAAAAAAAAACACTGCCACTAACTTGATTCTGACTCAAAGCAACCTTATAGGACAGAGTAGAACTACCCCATACAGTTTCCAAGGCTGTAAATCTTTATGGAAACAGACCATCATCTTTCTTCTACCGAGTGGCTGGTTTGAACCACTAACCTCTTGGTTAGCAGCCAAATGCTTTAACGACTCTGCCACCAGAGTTCTTTCATTAACTCTTAGACCCCACTAATCTACAATTCTCTCTCAATCCTAAAATTCAGATTCAATTTCCAATTTCCTATGAGAAATTTCCTTTTAAATGTCCCATAAGCACATCAAATTGAGCATCAAAAAAAAGCACATCTTTTTTTTTTAGTGATTTGGCTGAAAGTTTACAGAGGAAATTCATTTTCCATACAGCAGCTCACACACACTTTGTCTCATAACATTGACTGCAATTTCCCACAATGCAACAGCTCCCCTCCCACTTCCTTCTCATAGTTACCTCTTTCCTGTGTCCTTCCCTCCAATGCACTCCTGCCCCCCAGCTGTCATCCTGTGCATGCACAGCCCTTCTATTCTCTCATGACTGAATACAACCACTTTTTTTTTTTTTTCCTGAATACAATCAATTCTTATTTGTGGTAGTTACGTCCTATAAAGCCAGTGTCAACACTGAATTGGTGAATACTCTTACAGTTCCTATAAGCCTCTGGTCATGATATTTTCATTGAGTAATCAATATATAATCTTGTTTTATATGTGTTTCTGTTTAAAGACATCTTATTTATATGTTGTTGATCCATTAACATTGAACTCATGCCAGCAACACTATAATCCATGCCTGGATGACAGAATAATGAATAATGACTGTTAGATAGTAACATAAACATTTTCTCCTGAAGGCAGATCATTGCCTTCTTATACTTAGACACACTAGACAGCACTTCAGCACTACACTTGGAGGTACTGTAAACAGTGAAATCTCTATTAAAAAGCACAAAAATGCAAAAAACATGGCATTAAACATACCACAGAATCCCTGGTGGTTAAGCACTTGGCAGCTAAGCAAAAGGTCGATGGATCAATTGGAGAAAAGATCTCACCATCTGTTCCCGTGAAGATTACAGCCTAGAAAACCCTATAGGTCTACTATGCCCTATAGGGTCACTGTGAGTCAGAATCAATTACACGGGACACAACAATAACAAGCAGATTGTGAAAAAAAGGTATTTGTTTACAGTATTAGAACTGAAACAAGAAGGCAGAGTACTATTGGCTTGCTTGATCTGAGCTGGGAATGTGCATGTTGGATGACTAAAATTTTACATCACTTTGCACATGCTCGTGAATGAATGTGAAAGCATTGAGAAGTATTGATTTTGGGACTACAAATAAATTTTAGCAAGTAAGCAAATTCACATTAAAAATTTATGAATAATAAAGTTCAACTCTGTGTCTAAAATTAAACTCATTATTTTCCCCCAGTGATTGAGCCTCTGATCGCATTATTTCACTCTTTACCAAAAAAAAAAAAAAAAAAAACCAAACCAAACTCACTGCCATTGAGTCAATTCCGACTCATAGCGACCCCTCCTTGGGTTTCCAAGGTAGTATCTTGTCTTGTTCTTGGGATCTCTCCTACCATAAAAGTAAATGAAAGCTGTAGGAACAATTTCCTAGCTTCATTGGAGAGCTACATCTTCTCATGCTACTGAAAGGAATAAATATGTTTAGAGACTGAAAATAAAATGAATTGGTGAATATAAACCTGTATTTATTAGCATTGCATCACTTCATTTTTTTACATTAAATATAGCCTGTGCAGCTTTGGTTTGCAAAACCAAAAAAAAACCAAACTCATTGCCATTGAGTTGATTCTGACTCATAGCGACCCCCTTTGGGTTTTGAGGTGGTAAATAAATCTTTATGGAAGTAGATTGCCCAGTCTTCCTTCCAAGGAGCAGCTGGTGACTTTGAACCACCAGCCATCTGGTTAGCAGTCAAATGCCTTAGGCACTACACCACCAGAGCTCCACTTTTGTTCCTCAAATATTCAAACTAAAACCAAACCCACTGCCAGTGAGTTGATTTCAACTCAGTGACCCCGTAGGATGGAGTAGAACTGCCCTATAGAGTATCCAAGGCCATAAATCTTTACAGAAGCAGACTGCCACATTTTTCTCCTGCGGAGCGTCTAATGGGTTCCAACTACCAACCTTTCAGTTAGCAAGCAGGTACTTTAACCACTATGCCACAAGGGCTCCTTCAAATATGAAGACCTTTAAATCTTATCAACTCCTACATTTCTCTAGAATCTCTTACCTCCTTGCTTTATCATGCCACTGCCCTGTATCAAGCTTTCTTCATTTCTCATCTAGGCTATTTAAAACAAAAGCAAAAAGCAAAAAAAAAAAAAACCCTGTTGCCATCAAGTTGATTCTGACTCATTTGATCCCATGTGTTACAAAGTTCATAGGGTTTTCTTGGCTGTGACCTTTAAGGAAGCATGTGGCCAGGTCTTTCTTCCATAGTGCTACTGGGAGGGTTTGAATCACCAAATCACCAACCTTTAGGTTAGCAGTTGAGTTCAAACTATATAAGCCATCCAAGGAAATTTAGACAATTTTAATATCTTCTTAATTGCTCTGTCTTTAACTCTCCGTCCTTAATTCTTGTCTCCATTATACCACCAGAGTTAGCTTTCTAAAATGTCAATTTAATTATATCACTGCCCAAGGACTTCAAGCTAAGACCCTAAATCATTAGCCTAGCATATATGGTTTCCTGCAGCTCTTCTGTCAGTCTCACACACTTCCACCACCTAGATATCATGCACCAGCATTTCCCAGCATGCACTGGGCTGTCTGAAGCCTTGGTTTTCAGACATGTTTTGGTTCGTGGGCTCTTCACTTAGAAGCTCTCATTTTTCTGATGAACAATTCCTGGTCTTCCTCAGAATTTGCTCAAATACCCCCTTCTATGAAGCCTTCTGGAAGCCCCAAAGAACACATGCCACTCTTCATGCTACTTAAAGAAAGACACTACACAAAATGAATTTCACTGATTCTTTTAAAAATAAAAACTATGGAGGCAGCATGATAGATAGTTTTCTTTTTATCCAAATGTGAGAAAAACTAGCCAAAAAAAAAAAAAAAAAATCCTAAACATAAAGTATGATTGGGGTTGGGAGGAGGGAGACAATAAATTTATTTCCATGGATAAAAGAACAAACAAAGAGAATGAAAGGCAGAAATAAATAAAAGAGATAAGACAGACATACTAGGTAAGAATTGGAAAAAAGAAACTGAAGATGATAGAAAATGACTAAGCCAAACTTCTTTAGCATTTTGTTGTTTTGAACTTTCTTGAAATCGCCCTTTTCTTGGGAAAATGCTCATTGTTTTATTCTTAAAAGGAAAACAAGGAGAGAGTAGTCCTGAGGCCATGAACTGCCTAAGCAGGTAAACCATGAAGAAACACACTGCCTTAGTATAGGGTAACACACTGTTCTTAGAAGATGAAACACCAGATATGGGTGAATCAACTGGGGAAGAAGACCCTGAAGACCTGGTATCAGGTCAGTGTAGTTATAACAAAGCCTTGGCCCATTTTAAATTTCATAGTTCCTGTGCTTCTGTTTTCTAGTATCTCACCTCTCAGGAGAGCAGAGACAAATCCAGAATTAAAAGAGGCCAGGAGTGTAAAGGAAATAATATGTATATGGAGAAGAAAAGTGCCATGACTATGGAATTAAAGTTGTCATAGGCTATTTCTTTTAGAATTCACATGAATTTCCAGTGACCACAGAAAGGAAACTATGGAAGATACCTTTTCTGTCATTAGTCACCTGAATTATAGCACTGATCTGATAGCTTGAACACTGTCTAAGTTCACAGGTAGGAGGGGGGGGCAGTTTCTCAGGTAAGAGCAGAGCCAGTGCTGCTGGTCCCCATTCCTGGTCATACAGCTACAATCACAACTGCCACCACTGAGATGTACATATTTGGAAAGAGAGAGAGAATATCAATAGTGTTTTAGGTATATTCTTTCAAACTGGGATATCTTCAGAAAACACTTGGAATAATCAAAGTGGTGTTATAAAACATCCAAATAAATTTCATTTGGATACCTTTTCTTCATTTGCTGCCATCAAAGACTCCACAGCTTTTTTCATTTTTTGTACTTCAATATCTGGAAAGAACACAACACCAAATCAGAAGTCAGTTAACACGTGCCAATGATAAGAAGTTACATAGTCTTCAGAAGAAATGTTTTAAGGTAAAGATGTTAATAACTTGTTATGTTTTTCAAAAAAGAAGGCACATTTAACACACATGTTCTCTTTTAGGTAAAACCTGAAAAATTTGACTGCTAACCAGAAGGTTGGCAGTTCAAACTCAGCAGCCACTCCATGGAAGGAAGACTGGGCACTCTACTTCTGAAAGATTTACCGCCTTGTAAACCCAAAGCGCGTCACTATAAGTTGGAATCAACTCGATGGCAGTGAGTTTGATTTTGGTTTACCTCACCTAAACAGTCCTTATTCCAGAAAGAGTAATAATATGTAAGAGCTAATTACCCTCTCTCTCTGAGGAACAGCATCCTCATGAGATTACTGAAAATGAAATTTGAGTGCTTTAACAATAAAACCATGAAGTTTTCAAAATAAATAAATGAAAGAAAACTATAAAGCAGTGGATGACAGCAATGAACAGTGTACTTAATGGTAAAAGCAGAGAAAATGACATTTAGTTGTAATCAAGATGGAGGCGCACATGGAAAAGCCTGATGGAGCATGATGTTTACATGAGTAGTCATGCTAAGAAGTTGGTTGTCGGCTCCATAGAGATGGATAATAAGTACTTTGCTTCATCTATAAACTTCATTTCCAATACTATTTTAAAACATTTTGAGACCTAAAAGCCAAAGAAAGCTGAATCTGATTTTCCTTAAAATGTGAAATTCAAATACAAAAGCATGTTACCTTAATAATAAAAGAACACATACTTTCAAGAAAAGTCACCTCAAAGTGAAACCACAAATTAAAAATGGAAACTGAGAAGAACCTATCAGTTACAGTTGCTTGCTTCTGAGGAAAAAATATATACTACTTAAGATAACTGATGCATTATTCAGCACTGATAAAACATTTTCATCATTCAGCACTGATAAAATATTTTCAATTAAGGGGTATTCTTCAGAAACTGATGCTCTGACCTTTTTTTTTTTTTTTTTTTTTTACAGGTACATTCCCTTGATTGAAAGATTCCATGTCTAGGGGCAAGATCCCACCAAAGATTTATCTTTATGTTGCATTAAATAATTCAGGCTTCATTAACAGGCCTGGAGACAATCTCTTCTGTAACACCAAAAATACACAGGATATATTCAAGGTGTTGTTGTTGTTATGTGCTGTCGAGTTGGACATGACTCATAGGGACCCCTCCTTGGGTTTCTGAAACAGTGTCACTATGGAAGTAGATTGCCCCATCTTCCTTCCCAGGAGTGGCTGGTGGGTTTGAACCGCCAGGCTTCAGGGTAGCAAGTGTCTTTTGTCCTGCTGCAATTGAGTCGTTTCTGACTCATAGTGACCCAATAGGACAGATTAGAACTGCCCCACAGGATTTCCAGGGAGCTCTGGTGTAGTGCCTAAGGCATCTGACTGCTAACCAGAAGGCTGGCAGTTCAACAGTTCAAGCCCACCAGCCAATCCTTGTTAGGAAGATTGGGCAATCTATTCCTGCAGAGATACTGCCTCAGAAACCCAAAGGGGGGTCGCTATGAATCAAATCAACTGGACGGCAGTAAGTTTAGTCTTTTTTATAGGGTTTCCAAAGCTGTAAATCTTTACAGAAGCAGACAGCTACATCTTTCTCCCACAGAGCGGTTGGTGGGTTTGAAACGTCAACCTTTTGGTTAGCGGCTGAGCACTTAACCACTATGCCACCGGGGTCCTTTTTTGTGCCTGTTGTAGACCTCAACCAACAGTGGGATTCAAAACACCGAAAAGCAAAAGAAAACTTCAAATTGATCTTTTAATGTTGGTAAGCCTTAAGAAACCAAACTCACTGCCATCCAGTTGGACAGCAACCCCTTCCCTTGGGTTTCCGAGGCGATATCACTACGGAAGCAGATCACCCAAACTTCCTTCTGAGGAGTGGCTGGTGAGTTTGAGCAGTCAAATGCCTTAGGCACTATGCTGCCAGAGTTAGCAGTCAAATGGCCTACCAGAATCAGCATAGTGCCTAAGGCATTTGAGTGCTAACCAGAAGGCTGACGGTTCAAACCCACCAGCCACTCCTCAGAAGGAAGGTTGGGTGATGTGCTTCCGTAGTGATAGTGCCTCGGAAACCCAAGGAAGGGTCGCTTTGAGTCAGATCTGGCTTGACGGTAACGAGTTTGGCTTTTTTGGTAAGCCTTAAGAATGGTGAGTTTTCAAAAGAGTATAATCGCTATTTGCTCCTCTGACCCTGGACCTCTTGGACCATAGTAAAAACGTTTTTCTCACCTCCACCACTCTGAGTGGACTGTTGTATCCTGTGGAGCAAAAGAGCTGAATCAGAGAAAATCTGCAAAACAATCTTTTACTCCTCATTCACTCTGCATCTTTGCTTACCCTCTGTTTTATACACTCTAAAGAAATGGAGGGCTTATCGATGAAGCAACTTTACGTCTTTGGTGAGAGAAATGTTTTAAAACACATGCAAACAGCAGTCCAAGTAGCACTTTTGATGAATGTAAAGGCTGATGGAAAGACATCAAAAACCTTACTTTTTTCTTTGAGCTTCTTTTTAAAATTTTCATCTGTGCAGGAAAACCCATCGATTTGGAAGTTAGCGTACATTATTACAACAAGAAACGGTATTTTGAAAGCACTATTATTCAGTCTCTATTTACCTATAATAAAGGGACTCTAATCTCATAAGGACTGGAATGTAAGCACTGTTGTGAGGCATTAGGACTGGTACCTACAACAAAAAACGCCCTGTGTGAGACTAGAAAGAGAATCCTAAGTAAATCAGAAGACTCAAATTCTAGTGCCACCTCTGTGACATCATCTTTTTGCACATTAATTTATTTGTATCAAAATTAGGCCTTTGGAGTACATGTGCTTCTTATGCTATATTTGATGAAAAATGAGGTTTTTTTCTCCTTTTACATTTTCATCACACTATATTTAGTGAAACTAATTATTATTGTTTTGGCTTTTTTATATTCATTATACTCTATTTGGTAAACACCCAGGTAGAATTGTCTTTGTTTTTTTTTTTTTAAACATTCCTGTCACAGTCTGATATGTGGTCCTCTTGTATGTGACTAGTACACTGCTTATGTCACGGTCAACTCACTACTCTAGTTCAATAACACTGAGCCGGTCTATCTTCTCAGTGAGACAAGTACACTGACCATGCAGTTAGAAGCTATTGTAATAGCAGATTGCCCTGAAGTTTCTAAAAGCTTGCTCTCAAACCCTTGTGCACAGCAACAAACAGTCTACAGACTAGTTGCCAGTCCGTGGGCCAGACTTTGGGCAACTCTACTCCAATATATCCTCCTCTAGCCTACAAGTCCAATGACTCTATTTGGGTTTAGAACCCTAAAAACATGATCTGTTTCTGAATTTCCTTTAAGAAAACACAATTCAACATATGCCAAAATATAGGAGAATCCATTTCTCTCAGTAAACTGAGTTTTTCTGATCAATAGGGAGTTGTGATACCTACAGGTATATAACATCATCATTGTATTCTAGTACCAAGACAGACTTTAGAGGTAATTTAATTCAAGTCCCTCATTATCCTTTAATGTTACTAACTCTCACATAATAAAAATGTACCAATGTTACACTAAATGGGATTTGTTCTGTCTTGGATGAGTCACAAGTATTTTTTTTTTTTTTTGTATCTTGTAGTGTTCACAGTCACAAAGAATTTATAATCACAAAGAAAGATTGAATTCTAACTAGCATTATCAGACATAATATGCATTACACTTTGAAATAAAACACATTTTATTCAAGTTAGTTTATATTAAACATAATCTACTTTATTAGAAGCCTCTGCCAGTATGGAAAAAGTTTTGGATACATTCATACATCTTCCCCCAAAACCAAATTAGCCTATTTTTGCTTTCTAAAAGGTTGAGGGTTCAGTCTATGGTAAGAAATATTTATTGGTTTTTCAGAGATACAGAACCATGTATACTTATGGGCCTTCTCTCAGAAGGGCAGGATAGGTTTCTGAATAGTTCATCTTGACACTCCTTGTATTGCAATTCGGACAATAATAAATAATGAAGAAAAGTTACAATTTAGTAATCTAAAATGAACACCCAAAAAAGTACAGAACTGTCCTTCTTCAGCTGCTAATAGATTCCCAATCACAGTAAACAAGTCTCTGAGAATTCCCTGTGGATCTGGGCCTAGATGGCTGCTGATACCTTTCCCCTTCTTTGATGCTAAAATTGCATACTAATTAACATCAGATTCTTTTATAGATCTTTAAGAATTTTAACAAAGGAAGATAGCAAGTGTCAAATAAATATTCTCACCTCTATCAAGAATTTCAATCCCTTCTCCTTTCATCTTGCAAACCAGTTTTTCTTGTAGCCTTTTTACTTCAGATTCCTTCTCTGCTAGTTGTTCTTTCAGAGATGCCAATTCATCCTACAAATTATAAATCCATTTTAAAACAGTACTTTATGACTAAAAGGGAATTTTCAGAAAGCACATTACCTTACTTAAATCAGTAATTCATTTTTAATGAATGCAACAAAAATCTGTAAGAATTTAGACACACACTTCAGAAATCAGACAGTGGCAATGATAAGCAGGAAGATGATAAAAGTCTAACTTATAATAATGATGGTACAATTCTTACATGTTTCTTTGAGAGCAGAAAAACAAGAAACAAAAAACGTACTTCTTAAAGTGTAATTGGGATTAAAATAGCTCTAAGGTTGGAATATTGTGTTAAATGGAAAACCTGACCAAGTTAATCAAGGAAGATAATCAAATTAGATGTGTAGTGTCATAAAAACAAAATAAAATGCAAATTGGAGTATGTATTAACACTCATTTGACGTTTATTCCTCATTTCAAGATGCTACTCATGCTCCCTCTATAAGCATAGAGCTTAATTACTGGGTAAATTAGCAGGTCATGAACAACTTTAGCCAAATCATGGGACTAAATAACTTACTCCCATGACTAAGATAAAAGGACATAATCTCCTCCAACAATGGAAAAAAAAATACATTTAGAGAACAGATATTTAAGCTCTGTATCTTTACATTACCATATAACTCTTAAAGATTCCAAGCCCAATGTTTTATATATTTACTAATTTTTTTTATTTTGCTTCATTTTGGTAAAGAATATCTACTTAGCTTTTGCAGACTGAAGGAGCTCTGGTGGCCTCGTGCCTAATGCATTTGACTGGTAACCAGAAGGCTGGCAGTTCAAACCCACCAACCACTCTACAAAAGGAAGACTGGGCAATCTAGTTCCATAAAGATTGACCACCTTGGAACCCAAAGAGGGTTGCTATGAGTCAGAATCAACTCGATGGCAGTGAGTTTGTTTGTTTTTTTTTTTTTTTGGTTTCACAAACTGAAGCTGCACAGGCTATATTTAATGTTAAAAAAAAAAAAAAAAAAAAAAGGAGCAATGCAATGCTAATAAATACAGGTTTATATTCACCAACACTTTTATTTTCAGTCTCCAAACATATTCATTCCTTTCAGTAGCATGAGAAGATGTAGCTCTCCAATGAAGCTAGGAAATTGTTCCTACAGCTTTCATTTACTTTTATGGTAGGAGAGATGCCAAGTACAAGACATCTGCACTAGCATTGCCTCTAAGCACTGACTTCTGTTCACAGCACCATGGAGTTAACTGCTGTACACATTTCCCTTTTAGAAAATCCTGAAGGAGGAAAACACTGTCTACTGCTGACAGAAAACAAAGTTCATTCATAGGTGAACTTTTACAATTATTTTACTGTGGTTGGGTCTCCAACAGTCTAAGATAGATAGATTTAATTTGTAAACTAATACTTTTACTTTACCTGTTTATTACTTTTCACTAATTATTTCATACATTTCTGAAAACAAATAGTAGGGTTCACACTGTCCCTTTAATTGGCTTTAAAGAAATTTTTAATAAACAGGTGACACACATACAAAATGAATGCCCATGCTTCTGAAAATAGCATCACAGCAAAACAACACCAGGCAGAGAGCAACAGGCCACAAGCCCCATCACCCAGGTCTACTGCACCTTCAGTGACTCCCATTTTTGTTCCATCCGCTGCTTTTCATACTGCATCTGACCCACTTTGATTTTCATGCTAGAAAGTTTGGCCATTAAAGACTGGTAGAGAGGCAGAGGAGAGAAAGAAAACTACAGGTAGAAAAAGATACGCTAAATAACCAAGAAAATAGTTTTAGCTTACAAAGAGGGTAAGATAATTCAGAGAAATGACAGGATATGTGCTATCAGATTAGTTAAGCCCTGGTTTTTACTCAGAACCGTAGTATTTATGTTCAAAGAGGTTTCCAGCATGCAGAAACACTTTATTCACTTGTACAATACGTTCTTTATCATATACTAAGTAGAAAATAGATTATATATATATATTACTGATCATAGATAAGTAGTGATGACATTTGCTCAAAGATTTTTACTGGTGAGAAAACTTACTTTGGTTGATTTAAGCTTTTTTTCATATTGAAGTCTTTCACTGTCCATTTCACTGACTCTTAACCTCAAATCATTGATCTCCTGCATTAGTCCCTGTCCAAAAGGAAAACAAGGAAACACATTAGGAAAACAGATAATCAGGTTGCTGTCAAGTCTACTCTGACTTAGGACAACCCCACGTGTGTGAGAGTAGGACAGTGCTCCACAGGGTTTTCAATGGCCGACTCTTTGGAAGGAGACTGCCAGATCTTTCTTCTGAGGCACATCTGGGTGGATCTGAGTCATCAGCCTTTCAGTTAATAGCCAAGTGCTTAACTATTTGCACCACCCATAGCAGCTTGAAAACCTTAAGAAGTCAACAGCTTCTAGGGCTAACAACAACTAAAAACCAAATCCGCTACCATAGAGTCAATTCCAACTCACAGCGATCCTACAGAACAGAGTAGAACTAAGGACTACAGTTGCATTAATTTGATCAGAGATAGATGGAAATAAATATATCTCCTTGTTAGTCAAAGCATCTCTCCAGTTTAAAATATTGCTTTAAATTT
Organism: Orycteropus afer afer; assembly: GCF_000298275.1. NCBI lineage: Eukaryota > Metazoa > Chordata > Mammalia > Tubulidentata > Orycteropodidae > Orycteropus > Orycteropus afer. Next base: position 3,791,425 of record NW_006921841.1, on the reverse strand, counting down.
TCAATGCCTCCACTCTATAATGATGGAATGATGAAAAAAAAAGTGACTCTAATTTTTATGAAGAAAAGTAGCTAATCACTTGCTCTCATTTGTCAGATTTTTATAGATGAAAAATGTCTGTACGAATTCTGTCTTTAAAAATAAACCACAGACATTTTCCTTTGTAAAGACTTTTACTCGTATTGCTTTGTCAGTGATACATGAATATTTATTACAAAAACACAGATTGTTCAACCCAATCTGAGAGAAGAGAATATAATTTAAGTCCTTGAAATCAAGGGTTCTCAACTTGAGTAGACTGACGGCAAATACACCCACTCCTCACTTGTCTCATGGTTGTGTCCCAAAGACCAGGTTGTTAAATGAGACTTGGCATTATGTGAGAAATGCAGGATGACCACGTCAGATCACAAAATGATAATCATTATGTAACTGCCAAGCCACTGAGAATCACGGCCCAGTCAAATGGACACAAAACTTTAACCATCATGGCCAGCATTACATTTGCCTCACACCTTGGCATTTGTTACTGCCAGACATATTGCATTAATATGCAAAATAGTTGGGCAGTAGATAATTTTCACTATTGTCATAAATGCTAAATGCCTGATAACAAGATAGGCGATACACGAGGAGGTATACATATTCAATATCAATACAACTTTGTATTTGGAAAATAAAAATAAAACAATCCTAATGTCTTTATAATACAATTGGACAACTTTTCTACCACTACTTTTTTTTAAAATTAATTCTCTGTTTAAATTTGATTACATATTTTGAGAAATAGTGGTATATTTTTTTATCTAGCATCCAGAGTAGCAAAAAGAAGTAATGCTAAATGATATCAACTCATCAAAAAGAGAAGCTCAAGTAGTCTGTGAAGATGATTTCTATTACTATAAGCCTGAAGGTGCCTTCAATGATTACTGTGTTTACACTCTTCCATTGTCCAAGACAAATTCAAAGACTACAGAACAGAATTATGCAAAAATGTCATTTAAAAAGCAGAATAATGTTATGTTGTTGTTATTGTTAGGTGTTGCCAAGTCAGTTCCGACTCGTAGTGACCCTATGTACAACAGAACAAAACACTGCCCGGTCTTGTGCCAGCCTCACAATCCTTGCCACACCTTGCAGCCACCATGTTAATCCATCTTGTTGAGGGCATTCCCCTTTTTTACTGACCCTCCACTTTACCAAGAATGATATCCTTCTCTAAGGCATGGTCCCTTCTGATAACATGACCAAAGTAGGTCAGATGAAGTCTGGCCATTCTCGCTTCTAAGGAGCATTCCAGTGCACTTTCTCTAGGGCAGATTTGTTCATTCTTCTGGCCGTCCATGGTACTTTCAGTATTCTTCGTCAACACAACTCAAAAGCATCAGCTCTTCTTCAGTCTTCCTTGTTCATTGTCCAGCTCTCACATGTACATGAGGTGACTGAAATTACCATGGCTTGTGTTAGGCGCACCTTAGTCTTCAAGGAGACATCTTTGCTTTCAGCACTTTAAAGAGGTCTTTTGCAGCAGATTTGCCCAGTGCAATACAGTGTCTGATGTCTTAACTGCTGCTTCCATTGGGATTGATTGTGGAGCCAAGTAATATGAAATCTTTAACAATTTCAATCTTTTCTCCATTTATTGTGATACTGCTTAGGCTATAACAATAATGCTACAAGAAATAAAAATTTATTAACTAGGGATTATTCTAAATTTCCTAGTGTGATTATTTAAACTGACAAAGACTAGAGAAAGAGATGCTATAATGAAATACACTTCCCAAAAAGTCCACATGCTTTTAAATTGTGTCTTGTAAAATAGGAAAAAATATGAATTCTTACCTATTATTATTATGTAACAATTACTTATTAACAATCACAGTGCCTCAGAGTATATCTATTTTGTCCTTTTTACATAGGAGGCAGGAAATTGTTTTACATCATTCAGTGACATTTAGTTGTGACTCCAACTGAAGTCCCAGTTTCTCCCATTCATTTAAATTATGAGCCCTTCATGATCTTCCTTTATCAATTCTGTCTTTTATTAGCTTCTCACGTTCTCACTCTTAAGAAACAGCTTTGAGTTCCTACTTGCTATTTTATTTTCCCACTTTAGAAATAGTGGCAATTTTTTAAGAAGAAACAATTGAAGAAGATGAAATTATAATATGGGATCATTTTTCTATTAAGAAAACATCAAAAACAACCATTTTCTATGGCAGGAGCTCTGGCAGCATAGTGCCTAAGGCACTTGACTGCTAACCAGAGGGCTGGCGGTTCAAACCCACCAGCCACTCCTAGGAAGGAAAGTTGGGCAATCTACTTCCACAGTGATACTGCCTCAGAAACCCAAGGAGGGGTCGCAATGAGTCGGGTCCAACTCGATGGCACATAACGACGACAACAACAATCTTCCATGGCAACACTAAATAGGAATTCAATCTCCAATCTGAAAGAAATCAGAGTCCTTTCATAACGCATGCTGGAAAACCTGGAAGTAGCTCCTTTGACCTAAAACTTTAGAAAACGGAATACAAATTATTTCAACTACTTTCTTAACAAAAGTGCAGTCCTTTTTTAATAAAAGAAAATCCAGGTTTGTTTCAGAACTCTCTGGGCTTCTATTACTCAATTTCTGACAGCTATACCTTGACCACAAGGGGGCAGTATTGAATTACACCAAACACTTCCTATCAGCAATTCCTAGGTCAGGCAATCCTGAATCTACCAAGGTTTACAGACTTTCCCTCAAAACCTTTAGGAAATATCACTATTTATTCCCTACTTCAGTATTTTCTTAGATATTGCTATCCAAATGATCTCATATTCTAAGACAAAGTTAAAGGATTTCAGGTTCATGAAATAGCCAGGTACCCATTTTATTTTTATGAAGGGAACAATGATAAGAGGAAAAAGAGGTTTTATGTTTTAATTATTTATACATATACTATCACAAAGTTTATTAAAAATCCTATGATCTGGGTGTGTGCATAATACCTTTTACCAAAAGTGTTAAATATTTATTAGAAAACTATCAGAGATTATGTTTACTGGCAGTTTGATTATAAGAGAGTTTTACATATATTTGAGAATACATGAGTGAAGTAAGGAAGCACTGGTTAAAAAAAAGAAAAGTTCTATACAAAATTTAAGGAGACTTGGGAGTGCAATAGTTAAGCACTCAGCTGCTAACCAAAATGTCAGTGGTTTGAGCCCACCAGCCATTCCACAGGAGAAAGATTCGGCTGTAAAGATTATAGCCTTGGAAATCCTATACAGCAGCTGTACTCTGTCCTATAGGGTCACAGTGACTCTGAATCAACTGGACAGCAATTGGTTTGGGTTTTGGTATATAAAATTTAGACAGGCTGAAGGGACATAAATACTGCTTTAAGGTCTAACAAAAATCATAAAACATTTAGTGCAATTCAGTCCTAATGTTTAGTTAACACGCAGTACTCAAATTAAACTAACTGTTGTACACGTTAAGACTTCCTCTAAATGGATAGCCTTTCTCCCCTACCAACAAACCAACATATATACAAACTAGATCACCTGGATTAACAATAAAAGAAGAAGAACAAACAATAAAGTTTATTTAGCCACTAAAATAACTATTACAAGTTACAGAATCTATCCTGAATTCCACAGTAGTATGTATTGTTGGTATTCCAAAGCAACAACAAAAAAACCAAACTCATTGCTGTGCAGTTAGATCCAATTTATAGAGGCTTCTTCTTAGGTTTCCAAGGCTATATCACTATGGAAGTAGATTGCCCAACCGTCCTTCCAAGGAGCGGCTGGTGGGTTTGAACCGCCAGCCTTCTGGTTAGCAGTCAAATGCCTTAGCACTATGCCACCAGAGCTCCTGTTGTTGTTATTGTTGTTATGTGCTGTCGAGTCAGATCCAACTCATAATGACCCCTCCTTGGGATTCGGAGGTGGTATCACTATGGAAGTAGATTGCTCAGCCTTCCTTCCAAGGAGTGGCTGGTGGGTTTGAACTGCAGCCTTCTGGTTAGCAGTCAGGTGCCTTAGGCACTACAGTGCCATCAAGTTTGCTCCAACTCATAGCAACCTTATGTACAACAGAACAAAACACTGCCTGGTCCTGTGCCGGCCTCACAATCCTTGCTACACCTGAGCCCATCACTGTAGCCACTGTGTCAATCAATCTTGTTGAGGGCCTTCCTCTTTTTCACTGACCCTCCACTTTACCAAGCATGATATCCTTTCTTCCAGAGAATGGTCCCTTCTGACAACATGACCAAAGTAGGTCAGACAAGGTCTGGCCATTCTTATTTCCAAGGAGCATTCCAGCTGCACTTTATCCAGGACAGATTTGTTAGTTCTTTTGGCAGTTCATGGTAGTTTCAGTATTCTTCGCCAACACCACAACTCAAAAGTATCAACTCTTCTTTGGCCTTTCTTATTCATTGTCCAGCTCTCACATTCATATGAAGCAAATGAAAATACTATGGCTTGGGTTAGGTGCACCTTAGTCTTTAAAAAGACATCTTTGCTCTTCTGCACTTGAAAGAGGTCATTTGCAGCAGATTTGCCCAATGCAATATGTTATCTGATATCCTGAGTGCTGCTTCCATTGGTGTTGATTGTGGAACTAAGTAATATAAAATCTCTGACAACTTTAATCTTTTCTCCATTTACCGTGATGCTGCTTATTGGTCCAGTTATAAGGATTTTCACTTTCTTTATGTTGAGATGTAATCCATACTGCAGACTGTAGTCTTTAATCTTCATCAGCAAGTGCTTCAAGTCATTTTCATTTTGTGTCATCTGCATGTTGCAGGTTGTTAATGAATCTTCCTCCAATCCTGATGCCATGTTCTTCTTCATATAGTTCAGCTTCTCAAATTTTTTTGTTCAGCATACAGATTGGATAATTATGGTGAAAGGATACAACTCTGATGCACTTCCTTCCTCATTTTAATCCATACAGTATCCCCTTGTTCTGCTCTAATGACAGCCTCCTGGTCTATGTACAGGTTCCTCATGAGTACAATTAAATGTGCTAATTCCCTCTTCTCAGTGTTATCCATAATTTGTTATGATCCAATTAAATGCTTTTGTGTAGTCAATAAAACACAAGTAAACATCCTTCTGGTATTCTTTGCTTTCAGCCAAGATTCATGTGACAACAATGATAACTCTCATTCCATGACCTCTTCTGAATCCAGCTTGCATTTCTGGAAGCTCTCTGTCAACATACTGCTGCAATTGTTTTTTAATTATCTTCATTAAGATTTTACTTGAGTGTGATTAAAGATACTGTTTGATAATTTCCACATTCTGTGTGATCAACTATCTTTGGAATGGGTACAAATATGGATCTCTTCCAGTCAGCTGGCCTAGTAGCTGTCTTCCAAATTTCTTGGCATAGCACAAAAGTATGTTGTTGTTGTTATGTGCCATCGAGTCTGACCTAACTCATAGCGACCCCTCCTTGGGTTTCCGAGGCAGATTCACTACGGAAGTAGATTGCCCCATCTTCCTTCTGAAGAGTGGCTGGTGGGTTTGAACCGCCAGACTTCTGGTTAGCAGTCAAGTGCCTTAGGCACCTTGCTACCAGAGCTCCCAGCACAAAAGTATAGTGAGCTTTATTAATGATTGTTGTTGTTGTTAGGTGCCATCGAGTCCTCTTCAATTCATAGCAACCCTACGTACAGCAGAACGAAACACTACCTGGTCCTGGAATGATAAAGGTTTGTAATAGCCCCAAAGTCAAAGGCCAAATAAAATGACCTCAAAAAAGCACTGTGATTTTATGATTAGATAATTTAAGCATAAGCATATTCTCTATACATATAACATGTACTCACTCATTACATAATAAATAATCAGTGTATCTAAATAATACCTAAAATCAGGCACTTAAACCTACTATTTACAAAATTAGGAAAATCAGCATGGTCAGATGGATAGATAGCTGGATGAATACTTGGGTGGATGTATAGACAGATAGATAGCTGTTTCAAATATCCTGAAGCCAAAAGTATTTCTAAGATGAATAATATTTCATAAAAGTCTCAAGATTAAAACTGCCATTAACATTTATGTGATAAAAGGTCAATGCAATTTAAGTTTATCTTAAAAAGAAGCATGGATGAAGGCATATATTAATTAACTGCTGCCCTGTTACACCTCCAAGGAATTTCAACTTTGCTCTAGGAATATGTGTGTGTGTGTGCGCGTGTGTGTGTATGCATGTGAGAAAGAGAGAGAGACCAAAGAATTTCAACTTTGCTCTAGGAGTATGTGTGTGTGTGTGTATGTACATGTGAGAAAGAAAGAGTGGAGAGACAGAGAGACAGTGTCACTTACCTCGGTGTCTCTGAACCTATCTTCATAATCCAATCTATCCTTCTCTACAGCAGTCAGTTTTAACTTCAAGTTAGATATTTCAGCCATCAGATCCAATTTCTGAGTTTCTAAAGATGTCCTGCTCAGAAGCTCCTATTGAGAATTTAAGAGACACAATCATAATTTCATTATAACCAGTCATATGCACATTTGTCTGATTTATGACTGCAAAGTAGCAACTACCAAGTAGTGAGTGAAGTACAATTATTAAATATACACACTTCAACAAAAATATTAACTTTAGCTACCTTCCTTGGAGCAGAATAAAACACATGTCTATTTATTAGAGGAGACATATATAGATACACACACATACATAAACCCTACATATTCTGAAGCCCAAAGACAACAATAATAGATGATGATGATGATACGATGTTTGCTATGTGCCAGATACCCCACTGGAGGCACTTAGTTATACCAAGAGATTTGGAAAACAGCTACCTGGTCAACTGACTGGAGGAGATCCATATTTGTACACATTCCAAAGAAAGGTGATCCCAAAGAATGTAGAAATTATTTTTAAAAATATCATTAATATCACACACAAGGAAGATCTTACTGAAGATAATTCAAAAATGATTGCAGCAGTATATTGACAGAGAACTTCCAGAGGTGTAAGCTGGATTCAGAAGAGAACATGCAACAAGGGATATCATAGCTGCTGTCAGATGGATCCTGGCTCAAAGCAAATACCAGAAAGATTTTTACTTGTGTTTTATCAACTATGCAAAGGCATTTGATTGTGTAGATCATAACAAACTGTGGATGACATTGAGAAGAATGGGAATTCCAGAACACTTGATTGTGCTCATGAGGAACCTGTACGTTGACCAGGAGGCTATCATTCATACAGAACAAGGGGACACTGCATGGTTTAAAATCAAGAAGGGAGTGTGGCACAGTTGT
>NW_006921841.1:3757160-3783616 GCF_000298275.1 Orycteropus afer afer | reverse complement strand
CTGAAGAAGAATTGATGCTTTTGAGTTGTGGTGCTGGTGAAGAATGCTGAAAGTACCATGGACTGCTAAAAGAACTAACAGATCTGTCCTGAAGGAAGCGCAGCCAGAATGCTCCTTGGAAGCGAGAATGGCCAGACTTGTTTCACCTACTTTGGTCATGTTCTCAGAAGGGATCATTCCCTGGAGAAAGATGTCATGCTTGGTAAGGGGTAGGGTTGACAAAAGAGAGGAAGGCCTTCAATGAGATAGATTGACACAGTGGCTGCTACGATGGCCTCAAGTATAACAAGGATCATGGAGTTGGCGCGGGACCAGGCAGTATTTCATTCTGCTGTGCATAGGGTTGCTATGAGTTGTACACAACTTGACGGCACCCAACAACAACAACAACGTGCCAGGCACTGTTCTGGCATATAGGGAGTGGCTGAATCTCACAATAATCTTAAAAACCAAAACCAAACTCATTGGTGTTGAGTTGATTTCACTCACAGTAACCCCTCCTTGGGTTTCCAAGGCGGTTATCTCTATGGAAGTAGATTGTCCCATCCTCCTTCCAAGGAGTGGCTGGTGGGTTTGAACTGCCAGCCTTCTGGCTAGCAGTCAACTGCTTCAGGCACTACACCACCAGAGCTCCTGCAATAATCTTATTAGGTAGAAATTTTTATCATCCCCCTTTAACAGATGAGGAAGCTGAGGAACAGAAAGTTAATAAGAATTTGCTAAAAGTCACACAGCAAGTAAATGGCAGAGCAGGGATTCAAACCTAGGTGGTCTCATCCCAGTTTGCACTCATTACTGTTGTCAGCTGCTGTCAGGAGACCCTTGACTCATGGCAACCCTGTGTGTTACAGAAAAGAACTGCTCCATAGGGTTTTCTTGGCTGTAATCTTTACTGAAGCAGTTCACCAGGCTTTTCTTCTGTAGAGCTACTGAGAGGGTTCAAACCACCAACCTTTAGATTTAGCTGTCTGCAAACTGTTTGTACCACATTATATTATGAAGCCTTTCAGATATGAGTACAATATCTATATCCATATGTATGTGTGTCTGTATATTAAGAGTTTTTTCCCAATAAAAAGTCATATGTGACTTCTGGTAAGATGGAGGAATAGGCAGACAAGCCACACAGACCCTCCTCAACAAAGAAAAGAGAAACCAATTGACAGAGATACAGAAGATAACCCTGGAGCCCTGAGCTTTGAAAGGAAGTATACAAAAGTGGATTAGGCACCAACAATTAGTGGAAAAACCTGAACGAAAACAGTGAGTACAGAGACAGTCGGAGCGGTGAACTGCCAGCTATTCTGATGGGACCAACAGCCTGAATATTTCCAAGTGGTGTTGAGACGTGAGAATCGACCTCAAGATCAGCCCTGTTGCCAAGGGCTGCAGGGACAACAGCACTGGTAGCCTGTGACAAGGAAGGGAAACAGCAAGGAGGGAGACAACCTCAGCTGTTGACTTTTTGCTTTCCGGAGGGCGCAGCCATTTTGATTGTTTATAAGTGGTGGCCATTTTGGATATTTAAAGTGACCAAGGGCACAGCCATTTTGGATCTTAAAGTGACAGCATTCTCATTAGGATTCCTAGGATCTAAGAATGGGCTTTGTTTGCCACGGATGGCAGGGACATATGAGACACTGACAACAGGAAAGGAGACAGACAGGTGGTGAGTGTATAAGTGCTGTCAACTACTGAATAGAGGAGCACAGCACAGTACCCTGCTTACATAGATAACATACAAATAAAACAATGAAAATGAAAATCATGGGCAAGTCACTCCAACGTACAATCACCGATTGAATATAAACACAAAAGGTCACAATGCCTCAGAGACAACAGAGCATCACAGTCTACACAAGGAAGCAAGATAAAGCAGGAGAACCAAGGGAACAGTATACAGAACCAAAACACATCCTTGAGGAAGATGCAGCATTGGAACTCCCTGATAAAGAATTCAAAAGAATTATATTTAGGTTATCTTCAACGAATTGAGAGGCAGATCAAGGAAAACACTGACAAAATTGAGGAAAACACAGAGAAAACTCTAGAACAATTTCAAAAGACAATACAAGAACAAAATGACAAAAATAAATGAAAAATCAGAAATGACACAAAATCTACATACAGAAATCCAGAAGACAAATACTAAATTTTCAGAAATAGGTAAGACACTGAACAGGCAAAGGAGTAGAAGTGAATCAATGGAAGACAGAATTAGTGAGACTGAAGGCAAATACCTGAATATTTCTTTGGAAAGGGATCAATCAGAAAAAAAGATCAAAACAAAATGAAGAAAGCCTAAGGTTCATGTGGGATACCATCAAAAGGAATAACCTACATGCCATTGGAATTCCAGAACAGGAAGAAACAAATAAAACCACAGAGAAAACTGTCGAAGATTTGTTGGAAGAGAATTTTCCTGGTATGATGAAAGATGAGAATATATCCATTCAGGTAGTCCAACGAACCCCAAACAGGACAGACTTCAAAAGAAAATCACCAAGACATATCATCATCAAACTCACCAAAACCAAAGACAAAGAAAGAAAGCATCCTTAAAGCAGCATGGCAAAAACAAAAAGTTACCTACAAGGGGTAACCCTAAGACTAAGCTTGGATTTCTTGGCAGAAACCATGCAGGTGAGAAGACCCTGAAAGAGAAAAATTTCCAACCAAGAATTACGTACCCACCAAAACTGTCCCTTCAAATATGATGGTGAAATTAGGACATTTCCAGATAAGCAGAAATTAAGGGAATTTATTAAAATCAGACCAATCTTACAAGAGATGCTAAAGGGAGTCCCTTGGACAGAGAACCAACAACAGCAAACAACAACTGACCATTAATACACATGATGACATAACCCAGAAACCAACCCAGCTATGGAAGTATCCAAAGTAAAAAACTCTACAAGATTGTAAACAGGGAACCCGATACATCATTTGACAAAGGAGGACAACTACAAACCAAAAAGAGGGAAAAAACTGTGTTGTTACAGAACTTCTAGACAGTAGGGAAGTCAAGACAACTACAAGATAGAACAGACTGTTCTAAACTTGGGAAGAAAACTATAAATCACAGGGTAACCTCAAAGAAAAATGATAACCCTTCAAATCAAAATAAAAAGGAGGACCAGCACAAATATTTAGCAAATACTAAAACAATAGCAACGAAGGAAGTGATAACATGATTCATAAACAAAACAAGCTCAGCACAGAAAATTATATGGAACAAAGAAATCAACAACAAAAATGACAGCAACAAATTCATATTTGCTGATAATTAATGCTATGCAGCAATAAAGAATAATGTACAGTCTGCAAAACACTGCATAATATGGATGAACTTAGAGGACATTATGCTGAGTGAAATAAGTCAATCACAGAAGGACAAATACAGTATTAGTTCATTGCTGTGGAGGGTCAAGGAAAGGTTTATATATGGAGGAAAACTTTCTGTTAGTTGCCAGGGGTGGGAGGGGAGAGGAGGGAACACTGAAAAAAAAAAAAAAAAAAAAGAAATGCATTGACCTAAAAGAAAAAAAAAAAAAGAAGTCCTATATGACACTAATATTTTTTCCTAAATATAAAATATATGTACTTCTGATTGAAAGAAAACCATAGGAAAGCTTAAAGAAAAATGATTAAAATTACTCACAGCCCTATTAATATTTTATTTCAAATCCTAATCCCACAAACACTTGATGTTGTATGCACCCAGAGTAGCAGTTCTGAGACAGTGCTACTCTCGATTTTCACTTAACACTTGCCAGTCTAAGTGAATCACAAAATCCACCACTCCTTCAGAGCTAACACAACATATAAACACAGCATGTTAAATAGTTCAGCAGAAACACCACCTTGGTTCCTGCTTCTGTACATACCTGCTGCAGCATTTCTTCTGTGGCATTCAACTTCTCTCTGTGCTCTTCAAGACAAAACTCCAAATCTCGAATCTTCTCTCCCTGAGCCTCTACCTGGTCTGTTAACACACTGACCTGCATTTAGAGCAAAATACTGCAGTGAGAAAGAATTCTGGATCTCCACTCCATACTTTATTTCTTTAAATAGAACAAAAATTAGAATAATCTAGCCATTCATTTGGTTGAAAACAAAAACTCTGACAGTTAATGAAAAGGCAGCAGTCCTTCACATTCTTATTTACACTGCTTTTTCAACTAAAGGATTCCTCTTCAGTGTGTATACAAATTATCTTCTTGGCAGGTTATAATATTGGAAGTTGAGAGGAAATGAAGTTAATACTTAAAACAGAAATTATCAAGGGCTGTTCAAATTTCCTACTTTAAGAAGAATAAAGAAAGAGACCCAGGAAACTCAAATCCCATGAAATCTTTTAAGATCAAACTGTTTACAAAAATCTGCTCAAGAAAACTCAAAATCATAAAAAAGACCAGGCTGACAGGTCTGATGAAGACTGACGGAACCCCCGAGACTATGGCCTTTAGACACCCTTCAAGCTAGGAACTGAACTTAACCCCCATGACTCAACTGGCAGCCAGACAACAAACAAGCGTGTAACGTGAACAGGAATATCAGGAAGGCATGTACTCATCAGAACAATCAAGCATATGGGATCAAGAGGACAGCATCTGTCGATCCAGGGGTAGAGCTAGGAAGGCAAAAGTAGATGGGAAGGAGTAAAAAAGGGAAGAACACTGCTGCAGTGTGGGGACTGCAGTCAATGTAACAAAGCAGAATGTGTACAGACTATTGAATGGCAGCCAATCCGCTCTATAAACCTCCACCAAAATCACAATTTAAAAAAATAAGAAAGAAAAGAAAATCTGTCCAAGGTCAAGGTATAACTTATCATACTCTAGTAGGGAGCTCTGGTAGCAAGGTGCCTAAGGCACTTGACTGCTAACCAGAAGTCTGGCGGTTCAAACCCACCAGCCACTCTTCAGAAGGAAGATGGGGCAATCTACTTCCGTAGTGATACTGCTTCGGAAACCCAAGGAGGAGTCGCTTATGAGTCGGGTCCGACTTGACGGCACATAACAATAACAATAACAATAACAACAGTAGTCCATGCGGAACCCCCGGGTTAGCTCTTAATCTTTGGTATTTACTGAAAATCACTGTGAGTTTTTCCTCTAAAGATCACCAATCTACTACCAGCTATAGTTTAGTTCATGTATCTCAAAATATCAAAGTGAAAATATTTGTCAAAAATTTAAAACAGACTCTCAAATTTAGCCTATAAGCAAGATTTCATTCTCAGTAGTATTCTGTTTGGTCTACAGTATCATTTGAAAAAAATGAAAAATCAAAAAGTATGTATGTATTTTTATAAAAACCTGATTTTCAAAAAACTTTTTATTGTGATATGGGTGAAAGTTTACAGAGCACATTTGTTTTCCACTCAACAGTTCATAACACAATTTGTTTCATGACATTTATCACAATCCCTACAATGTAACAGCTCTCTTCCCACTTCCTCTCTGTAGTTACCTTTTCCCTGTGTTCCTCTTTCCTATGCATTCCTGCCCATTGAATTTTCTCCCTGTGCAAATGCTGCTCTCCTGATCTCCCAAGGGTGATTGTACTAAGGTGTGCACTTACCTGGTGTAACTGTTTACCTCGTAGGCCTATCTATTTACTGTTTGGCTAAAGGTTAAGCCATAGGAGTGAGTCAATTCAGGCTCAAAGGGTGACTTGGGACCATAGATTCAGGGGTTTCACCATTCTCTATCAGACCAGTAAGCCTGGCATTTTTTATGATTTTGTGTTTTGTTTCACACTTCTCTCCCCCTCTATCCAAGATCTTCAATTTTTATCCCATTCCATGGTTGGTACTGGTAGCCAGGCACCATCTAGTTCTTCTGCCCTCAGGGTCATGTAGGCTGAGATTCCCATGGTCCACTAATCCCTTGGACTAATTGTTTCCACGTGCCTTTGATTTTTTTCACTCTTCTTTGCACCAAATGAAGAAATATCAGTAGTTATAGCTTAGATGGCTGCTCATAAGCTTTTAAGATCCCAGCCACTACTCACCAGAGTAGGGTGCTGAACGATGTTTTTGTGTAGTATGTTATGCCAGTTGTGATTGACGTCCTAAAAACCTGATTTCCTAATATTAAAAATCAGATCAGATGACATACCTGTATTCAGAATAGCCGCTTAAGAACTGAGGCTGACTGGGGTCCCTTTAGACTAGGTGTATACAATTTCATTCTGCCACAGTCCCACCCACTCCCCATTGTGTAAAGATGGCCTACTGCACTTAGTTCTGTTAGCAGTCTGGTTTCTGGAAGCCATCTCTATGTAAAATAAAATCCTTGTTAGCATGCCATTAGGAAAAATCAACATTTAAAACTCACTTACCTGAAGGACAAGGGATTCTTTATCATTTTCTAAACGTGAAAGCCTTTCTTGATACACATCTCCATTCCCAGGTAGGTGTCCATTTGTCTGAAAAAGAAAATAATATGTGTAAGGCTAACTGTCTTTAAAACTGATGAACTATGAGTAAATGATAATTGCCTATGTTTTGAAATCCAAGGAACCTGAACTGAACACAGCTGTCACTGGCATTAAAACAAATATGAGAATACAATTTGGTTCATTTATCTCAAATAGGTAAGACAGGCAGATTAGTCATCTAGGAATTTTTTCAACAAATGAGGCAATTTCTTTTCTTTTCTTTTTCTTTTTTTTTAAAATTGTGATTTGGGTGAAGATTTACAGAGCAAATTCACTTTCCATACAGCAGTTCACATACACTTTTGTCTCATGACATTGACCATGGTTTACCACAATGCAACAGCTCCCCTCCCACCTTCTCCCCACAGTTACCTCTTCCCAGTGTCCATCCCTCCATGGCCTCCTGCCCCCTGAGCTGTCTCCCTGTGCATAAGCAGCCCTTCTTTCTCCTACGATTGTTACGAGACAATTTCTTATGAAGAAGCAAATAATGACCCACAAGGAACAGTGGCTCTGATATTCTTCACTGACAACAGATGCATATGCAAAGATATGCAAGAATGTGTCCAGGGTACACCATTCTTATTTTCCCCAAAAGTTCAGTACCATTACTTCAGAGTATGTGTGTGCTGGGAGTGGTGGGGGAGATGACCTGTCCCACCCTTCTTCCTCCTCTCTTCCCCGGAGTTCCATAGCCAGAGGTGTCAGTGCCTGCCCTTAAATGGGAGACCGCAGGGGCAGCTCACACCATAGGCTTCTTTCTGTCTAAGTCTCCAAATCACAGGACAAGGCTTCCCTATGTCTTTGAAGGCTGTCTTTCTTCCCCCTAAAACTTAAAACACTCCAGTCCACAATGACTTCCCCTGATAGCAATGACTGGCTGTGCTTCTCAGTGTTTTATCACTTTCTTTCTTGAGTGCATTAACTTCTTGTGAGTTTACTTGTTCATATAATGTTACGTGAAGCTTCTGGGTAGCCTATAAACCAGTACTGTCTTGCAATCTTGACAGCATCTGACCCAGTGTTTATATACGGATGCTCACTCTTTTTTCCATCCTTCATATCTCTCTTTGATCAAATTTGGGTATATTTATGCCTGGAATGGGGTTCCTGGACGGTGCAAATGGTTAAAAGGTTGGAGGTTCAAGTCCACTCAGGGGTGCCTCAGAAAAAAGCCCCGGTGATATATTTAAAAAAAAAAAATCAGCCACTGAAAACCCTGTGGAGTGCAGTTGTATTCTGATACACATGGGGCTACTATGAGTAACAGTTCACTCAAGGGCAACTGGCTGTTTATGCGTGGTGTAAATGCCAACACCAAAACCAAACACAGCCACCGAGTCAATTCCGACTCATAGTGACACCCACTGGGTTTCCAAGGCACTAACTCTTTATGGAAGTAGATCGCCCAGTCTTGCTTCTATGGAGGGGCTGGTGGGTGTGAACCACCAGCCTTCTGGTTAGCAGTCAGATGTCTTAGGTATTCTGCTACCAGAGAACCTTATAAATGTCAAAGGGAGTACAAATTGGAAAATGAAATGCAGAATTTTTTCTCAGCTGTCCTATATCTGCAAGTCATTAAGACGACACATGAAAAGGTTCCTAGAGAGTGAAAACATAAAAACATCATTTTGAAATACAGTAGTATATGTGATATGTTCTCTTGTTATCTCATTAAGTAGTTCATAACCACAATATGTAATCCTAACAGAATTTCCTGATTCCTCATTCAAATACAATGGAAATAAAAGCCAGTTGGTGTCCAACATGGTTAAATGGGGCTATTCAGAGTTCATCTGAAAAAGCAAATAATGCCTTCAGATTTAGAACCAGAGAAGATACAAAATATACATTTTTAATCCCCAGGGCATATCTGATGGGACACTTGTTTATTTATTTTCATAATTAACTGGTATTATTGTCTTACCTCTCTAATTAATGCATTTTCCAGTATCAATTCTGGAAATAACAAAGTTATGTGTTGGGAGGAAAAAACAGACAAAGTTTAATGATAAAATTCCAGGATATTTCTTTGAAAAATTTAGATTCATTATCCCTGGATACATTTTCCAAAAGACCACAAAAGAAGCAGAAGCTAATTCAGTAAGTGTGCAATGTGTATTTAGAGTGGATGAAATTTTTAACATAAACTACTTGACAACATGCCTGCACAATTATCATAGCATAATTCTGTTCATGGTACTAAGTGCAGTGTCCAGAATCAAATTATAAGTATTGTAGAAAGTCTGCTGGAATGAACTGGATGATTATCTTCTCTGGGGACTACCAGGAAAATGAAATTTAAATAACTTCTGGAGGTCAGGTTTTTGGAAAAGAGCCAGGATGTATAATGCATGTTCTCAGTCTCAGTAAGTTCTGAGCCTGGCCCTGTACTACTTTAAAGTTCTCATTTTTATTATGAACATTAACAGCTGTTTTAAAAACTCCATACAAGCAACGTTTTATAAACAAAACATATATGGTGGTTCAAACCCACTAGCCACTCCTCGGAAGGAAGGTTGGGCAATCCTACTTCCGTAGTGATACTGCCTCGGAAACCCAAGGAGGGGTCGCTATGAGTCGGGGCCGACTTGACGGCACATAACAACAACAACAACAACAACATACTTCATTAGACAGAAAAGTTTTCTGCTCAGTGAGGACAAGAAACAAAACTTGCCTTTCTCCTGACTGAAGGAAAATAGCAAGATAAAGCCGTGTTTCTCCCCAGGCTACTCCATCTGATGTAGAAATGAGACATTTTCCAAGATTATCCCAAAATAAAAACAAGTACTGAAAATTAATCATGAGCATACTTAAGTTTCTTAACACTGTACTGATATTTATAAGAGTGCATCATGCTCAAGGTTTATTATTTTAAAACACTAAGCCACTAAAGGAAAATAAAGCAAAAGTTAAGTGTCACTAATGGAACAGTTACATACTTTTAAAGCATAGGTTAACTTATTCAAGTAGGTAAAGGTCTATTCTTTCTAAATATTACTTATATTTCAAAATTGTTAATAATTTTGTTACCTTCCTCTTTAAAATGTCAGAGGGAAGTAAAATGCATCAGGCAAATGCCCTGTTACGTTGTTATTAGTTGCTGTCTAGTTGATTCTGATTCATAGTGACTCCCTTTTTTTTTTTTTTTTTAAATTGTGATTTGGGTGAAAAGTTTACAGAGTAAATTCACTTTCCATACAGCAGTTCACACACACATTGTCTCATGACATCAACTACAATTTACCCCAATGCAACAGCTCCCCTCCCACTTCCTCCTCATAGTGACCTCTTCCTTGTGTCCATCCCTCCATGAACTCCTACCCCCTGAGCTGTCTCCCTGTGCATAAACAGCCCTTCTTTCTCCCATGATTGTTCTCTCCAAGGAGTGTATCTACTTCAGGTAAATGTTCAACTCATATGCCTGTCTTTTGTTTGGCTGGAAGCCACAGGTGTGGGTCCAATTCCAGATCTGAAGGGCAGCTAGGGGTCATAACTCAGTGGTTCCATCAGGCTCTATCAGACCAGCAAACCTGGTCCATTTTTTTTTCCCCCAAATGATTTTGAGTTTTGTTCCACATTGTTCTCCCACTTTATCCAGGATCTTCTACAGAACTCCTCTGAGTTGAGGCTATCTTGCATAAGCTCCCTAATATCCTTTCTTTTGCATTACACAATATTATATCTTCCCTCTTACTTCTTTCCTTCTTTTCTTCTTTCTAGTCTCAAGGGAATTGGGTCTTAATGTCTTCTTAAAAGCTTAGCATTCCACTTCTGCTTTTGAACCTTTATTTTCTGTTCCCCTGAGACCTACAATCATTACCTCTATCCTTCTTAATGAAATTTTTTCCATTCTCCTTTCCAACATCAACATGCGCCTCCCACTGCACTTATCTCCCACTCACCTCTGCCTATAATAAACCTACCCAACTTTCATGACCAGTTCCCACTCCTTCCTTCTTATATTATGCCAGTCTCTTCTCCTTTTCTACTGGCTGTCTTTCTGTGTTTCAATCAAAGCATGTCTGATCTCACTCAGTGCCGTTGGGTCAGATCAGACTCATAGAGACCTCTCCTTGGGTTTACGAGGCAGTATCTCTAAAGAAGTAGACTGCCCAACCTTCCTTCCAAGGTGTGGCTGGTGGGTTTGAACTGCCAGCCTTTTGGTTAGCAGTCAAATGCCTTAGGCACTATGCTACCAGAGCTCCCACGTCTGGTCTATACTACACAATTTGGTCCTTCATCATGTTCTGCATAGTGAGTAGCTCCACAGTGAGTTTATGTGAACTGATCATTTATTCTTCCTAATAGTTTCTCAGTGTAAAACTAAGTCTTACATTTCTTTTCACTCTGGCATGATTTTATAAAATTCTGAGCACATAATTAGAAGTGTACTTATTTATAAACTCTTGTTGAGTCTTTTTGACTTTAAAAGCATTTAACACCAGCCTAAATTACTTTAACTACTCAAAATCCTAGAGAGGCCTTCAAAATATCTTTTCACCACAGCTTATGATGAAACCTAGTCACTGATCACATTCAATCCAATCAAAAATTTAAGTCAAAATTGGAATCAACTTGGTGACTTGTAGTGTATCCATCTAACAGTGTGTGGGGAGGCAGGGGTCGTGGCACACACTGGAGGGCCAAGTCAGGCAATTCAGCTCTACTGTAACATCGATCATTTGATTTAATTAAGTTCATGAGTTTCACCAGGTTTCCCTGGAGTGATGGGAAAAACATGTCGAAAAAGCTTATTCTTCATAAACTTATAGAATCCTAGACTTAGTCAAAGGAACTCTAGAGGTGTAGTAGTTAAAGCATTCGCTGCTAACCAATAGGTGAGTGATTTGAACACACCAGCCACTCTGTGGCAGAAAGATGAGTCAGTCTGCTTAGAAACCCTATGGCGCAGTTCTACTGTCATAAGGCCAGTATGAGTCAGAATGGACTCTATGGTGGTGGGGGTGGGGGTGGTAGACCTAGTCTGGAACTACACCTGGGAACAGAAATTGCCTGAACTCACATGGCAGGTGCTACATGTAATGCTAGAGTATCATCTACTTTACCCATCACCATTTAAGGGGTAGCTCTTCTTTTTATGCCAGTGTCCTAATTATCTAATATTACAAACACATAATCAAGTGTAAAGAAAACTATGGTAATCACCTATACATCTGTACCCAGATGTAATAAATGACAATATTTTCTCTTTTGTGCTTCAGTTTTTAAAAAATATTTTATTATGGAAATTTTCAAATATGTATAACTGTAGAACATCTAGTATGATGAAACCTCCTGTATCCACTATCTGGTTTCAATAGTTAATAATTAAAGTAGGTGGGAACGTTTTACCCACTAAAACCAAACTAAATCCACTGCCTTGGGTCAATTCCAACTGATAGCAATCCTAGTGAGCAGTGTAGAAATGCCCCATATGGTTTCCAAAAGCAGACTGTCCCATCTTAATCCTGGCTGGTGGGTTTGAACTGCTGACCTTTTGGTTAGCAGCTGGGTGTTTAACCATTGTGCCACCACAGCTCCTTTCTTCTAATACTTTTACGTAAAGCATCATGTTGTGCTTTCCTTTGATATTCTTGGCTCTGTTGGTTTGTGTGAGTATACAGTTGTCTCTCTTCTTTCCTCAACCTTCATTTTGCTTTGCTTTACTTTCCTGAGAATTTTGCCCTGTGTAAATCAAAACAAACAAAGCAAAAGCACCAGACAAATAGTGATCTGCTACAAACATACCCATTCATTTTAAAACACAGAAGGTCATTTTGAATATATTTCTAAGCCAGAATGTTGAGTACCCTAACATCCACCTGCACTCCCCAATGCCCTCAGAAAAACAAATCCAGTGCCACCAAGTCAATTCCAACTCATGGTGACCCTTTCAGGCAGAGTAGGGTTTTCAAAGCTGTAAATCTTTGCAGAAGCAGACTATCTCATCTTTCTCCTGTGAATCAGCTGGTAGATTTGAACCGCCAACCTTTGGTTAGCAGCAGAAAGCTTTAACCACTATGCCACCATAGCTCCTTAGAATGGTGAGTAGCTGAATTATAATGGGGAAGAAAAAAATCAGCCTAATTTTGTAAGGACAAAAAGTGTTGCAAAATAGTTGGACTAATACTATTATTATATACAAATACACAAAAGTCATACAATACCATACAGCCAATATACTTACTTGACTTATATTTAAAAGTAGTTTTAAAAACTGTCACCCAGTCTAGATTTCATGACTCTGTTTTTTAAAAAAATCAGTATCAAGAAAGGAAAAGTAAAGCTCAGTCTACTAAACCTCCTTTAGTTAAATCTTATCTGTAGCTACCAAAAGAAATACCTAATGGTAGGTTCTTCCATATTTTTATCAGCATTGTAACACTAGCCTACATGCAAACATTTATTGCATGCTGCTGTCCACTACACACTGTATTAGGAGATGAGATTGAGGCAAGTGTTGGACCCGTTAGACATGAGTCATATTTCATCTGGGTCAGACTCTACAATAAGGCATCTCAAAGTACTGCTGTCCAAATCACATCAAAGAACGTAATACTAATGATGTTCAAAATTAAGCCACCAGACATGTGCTTTGGTCCCCCGTCCTCTCACCTAATGTGATGGAATGAGTGAGGGGAATCTCCTCTCAGACTGTATGTAGATAATGATCTCTGGGCAACACAAGCCTGCATTCAAGCATCCTCCTGACTTATCTTAGTGTTCTAACAGGACCTTTGACTCTGAACCAACAATCTTGCAAACACTGTACTTCCTTTTTTACTTCCAAATTTCTGTTCTATGTAAAAGGGGAAATAAGATCTCAAGGCACCAAGGATCTTTTCAGAGAGACTGATATATAATATCTTGTTTCCTCTGCTCAAAAAGAAAAGCAAAACAAAATCGCATGTGTGCTTCATCCCAACCAGTCAAGACCCTGTTCTAGCAGAACATCAATTTATTAAATGTCAGAAAGTGTGCCAAAGACCAAAACTTGGAATAAGCCTGAATATATTCTGTACTTTCACAGTCAAGACAGCACATGTGGTCTGAAAGAGCCTGTGGTTTTCATTTCAAGGTTCTGTTTTCCTCAATGTTTATTTTATTTTTTAATTAATTTTAGTTTGGTGTTTATTTTTAAGAAACAGAAAGTATCTTCTTGATGAAATAGCCAACTGGAGAAAAAGCAAGTGCTCTGGATTAAGAATGATCAGAGCAGTAGACCAAGCTCCAGGATTTAACACTCCAAAAGATTAACCACACCTGAAATGCTGGCCCGAGCAGCAGATGCCAAGGGCTTTCACCTGCCAGTCTCACTAGAAATATCCTGAGAGAACTTCCTCTGGAGCATTTGGGTATTCTGTTGCCACCCCACCCCCCAAAAAAAACCCCTCGCAATCGCTAAGACATCCTGGTTATCCTGAATACACTGCACTTCCTCATTTCTGTATACATGGTCAATGCAGGGTGAGTCTTTAGAGTCTCTTAAAAGGTTCAGTGAAGATGGGCTCTGGCGCCTCCTCACCTTATTTTCATGCACATTACTACGTTCCCTGAAGCTTCTGTGGTGGGGAGAGAGGGATATATCGAGACTACATTATTCCAGGCATAGATATGCTTCAAAGTCCCCTAAGTTACAGGATAAAGCTAAAAGCTAAGCCTCCGTTCTAGTCTAGCAGTGTACTCATTCACTCCCTCAGTATTTATTGAAAGCCAACTATGTGACAGAATGCTGTCCCACATAGTGCTGGAAGATGAGCCTCCTAAGTTGGAAGGCATTCAAAATACACACCTCAACAGTGGACATGAGGGTCCTGTTCCGGTTACCCAGTGTCGCTCTGATAGGAATATACCACAAATGGGATGCTTGAACAAACAGGAGTTTATTCTTACAATTTGGAGGCTTTAAGTCCCAGTTCAAAGTGCCAGGCTCTAGGGGCTGGGTGAAAGACCCTTGACATTGGGCTTCAGCTCTGCCTCTTGCTCCCAGCCCAGTGAAGCTAGAGGCATCTCTTCACTCAGACAGCTATTGGCTGCTGAGGCTACAAGCCCAAGATCGACAATAAAATGGCACAGTCCTGATGTTACCAAACCGTACATCAGGCCATTAATTCAAGTCCATTATAAATCCCCAAGGCGGCAGAGCATGGCAAGCTGCTGAATAATGACACAGCTACATGCAGAGTCCAAGTGTGCCATAAGCTAGAGACTGTTCCCCAAGCTGCTGCTTATATGCGGGAAGCAGACCACATCCCTAAAGCAACTACTCAGCTGCTCCAATACATTCCACCATAGAGTTGATTACCAATCTCACCATGGGGAATAACTACATCCAGACGCCAGACGCCCAGCCACTCAACCAGGCCCAGCCAAGTTGACACACAAATTTAACTAACACAGATAACAACAATCGTGAAAATGGAGGTGGACTGGGCAACATTTTGTTCTGTTGTGTATGGGGTCCCTAAGAGTTGGGGTTGACTCAAAGGTAACTAACAACAACTGTGTGACAGGCAGGTTGCTCAAGCATGTAGATACAAAGGGAATCAATCTTTTATTTTAGGAAAGATAACATGAGATCAAGAAAAAATCCTCTGTCTGCTTTTCTTGCCATGTGTTCTTTTTGAAGTAATTTTCAAAAAGGAACACAGAAATCTCCTTCAATTCAATCCTAACAAATATGAGTTGCCTGAGACTCCATTGAAAGCACATCTCTTATCATTCTGCACTAGCCTCCCTAAAGTAGGAATTTGGTTGTTTTGGTTGTTTTCCTGTACCTGTGGACACCCTTCATGGGGTTTAGTAGCAGACTAAGGAAAAAGCTACTTTAATTTTAGCCAGGATGTCTCTGGAAGGTACTCCATTATTCAGACAGCTGTGACCACATATGGGAGACAATCTGAAGATGTACTTTGTTTGTCAAGGCCCGACACAACATTCCCTGGAAGCTCACATGAAAAGAGAAACTGATCAAAGAGCAGCAGGGATCAGAGGACAGAGGGATTGGAATAGATAGTATGACAGGGAGTCAGTGACTTGGGGACAGCAGTCACAGGCCCTGGGCAGAACATGATCCACATCTGAACTCTTCAAATCATGAGTATTTCACTTCTTTTTTTTTAAAGAATTATTTACTTTTATTGAAAACTTACAACAAGACATTCACCAACATAACAACTTCCGCATTTACAGCTCGGGGACATTGATGACATTTTTCATGTTGTGCCACCATCATCGCTATCCTTCTCTGAGTAATTCACATTTTTACAGAAACCTTTTAAAACGTTCATTTTGGATTAATACCTGATTTTTAAAATGTAGGAATGGTTACAAATGTATTATGATGATTTAACAGACCAGAAATCAGTCAAGAATGCTTATTTCCCCATTTTATACTCCACATATCTCATAGGTTATGATGCCTGACTTGGGATATTACCATTAGAGGTTTTACTCCCTTTGTTGAAAATTGTATTTTTGTAATCTCTGCTAAAGTTGGGATTGCCTCATAGTAAAAACTGCCAAATAATCAGACATTTGTGAGATTTCATTACCTGATTGCCCTCAGATGTGGATCAAGGTCATGATCCTGAGCTTTAGATACTGGGGAAGCATTAAAGAATGCTGTGGGGCAACTCATCATTTTGGATCTGAAGTAAACAAAACTACTTGCTCCAACAATTAGACATATTTTTCCATATTCTTTCTTAAACTTAGAGCTTAATAAAGCAGGTAATTGTAATTCCATCATTTATACTTTTTCTAAAAATTTTTTTTATTGATTTGGGTGAATGTTTGCAGAGCAAATTCATTTTCCATACAGCAGTTCATACATATTTTGTCTCATGATATTGACTGCAATTCCCCACAATGTAACAGCTCTCTACCCACTGCCTCCCCATAGTTACACATTCCCCATGTCCTTCCTTCCCATGCATTCCCACCCCCACAAGCTGTCTCCTTGCACAAACACTGCCCTTCTGTTCTCCCATGATTGATCTCTCCAAGGAGTGTATCTATTGATCATTCTGAGTAGTGTACCTACCTGAAGTAAATGCTCACCCCATACGCCTGTCTATTGTTTGCCTGGAAGCCATAAGAGTGACTTCAGTTCCAGACCTGAAGGGTAGCTAGGAGCCATAGTCTCAGGGGTCTCACCAGGTTCTATTAGACCAGCAAACCTGGTCTTTATTTATTTTTTTAATGATTTTTAAGTTTTGTTCTACATTGTTCTCCCACTCTATCCAGAATCTTCTACACGGATCCCCCTCTGAGTGGCTGACAATGGTAGCTAGGCACCATCTAGTTCTTCTGGTCTCATGGTCATATAGGCTGAGGATCGCATGGTCTACCAATCCCTTGGACTAACTGTTTCCATATGTCTTTGGTTTTCTTCATGCTTTGCTTTGTATGCGGAGAGCCCTATCATTGCATCTAGATGGCTGCTTGCAAGCTTTTAGGATCCCAGTCGCTACTCACCACAGTAGGATATGGAACAATGTTTTTGGATAGTATGTTATGCCAATTGAGCTTGATGTCCTCTGTGACCATGGTCCTGAGCCCACCAGTCCAACTACTCGCTCCCTCTGGGTAGCTGGCTGTGGCCAAAAAATTCATCATTTATACTTTTGTTAACACACAATAACATTTCACAATCAAAAGAGAGAACCCTACCTTGAATGAATTGAATGGATATATCATATTCAATAGTTTTGCTTTTTACTACAGAAGAAAACTTCTGAGTCTTAAAAGGATCTTGTTCATTTTTAGAGGTCTACTGACACAGCTATGATATTAAAACATATTTATTCTTATAGATTGATTATCCCTTCAATGTAATAGGCTATTAGAGTGATTATTTTCTTTTTTCTTACCTGCCTCCTCCCCAAAAAAAACCAGTTGCTGTTGATTCTGATTCATGGCTACCTACTTCTGATAAAATGAAGAGCAGAAATTAGTAGTGGAGGAATAATCTACACCTTATTGGAAACCAGTAGATCTCCTTAGCTCATGTAAAATAATTATTAGAATATTTTGTCTCCAAAGGCCCAGTTACACTAATGAGAAGATTAATATTGGCCCTAAGTACATGGCTTCTCAACTATGCCACCATTAAACAGAAATGAAACCTTAATTATGTAGCTGGTATCATTAACAAGACTTTTTTCTAAAATCAGAAGCGTCTCCACATTCCTGAATGCTTTTGTCACAAGAAACGAAATAGACATGATCTAATTCCCTTGTAACTGGGCCCTTTCTTTTCCCCAGTGCCCAGGGAACCAGTCAAACATTTTCTTTCACTCTATTCCACAGTATTACCTTTTTAATTTACTGTCTTTCAGTATCTTTGACAAGCATTCAACATATATTAGTTCTTAGGAGCCTCACAGTAAGTTGCAATATTGCAACTTGAGGCTTAGTGGTACATACTATCAACCCTATTGTATAGATGAGGAAACTGAAGGACAAAAGTTAAGAAATGTTCCTCAAATCAAACAAGCTTCTAAGAATCAGAGCCAACATTAAAATTCAGGACAGCTGTCTCCAAGCCTGCATTTAGCAAAGTGGCTAAGATACTTGCCTGCTAACCAGACGGCTGGCGGTTCAAACCCACCAGCCACTCCTCGGAAGGAAGGCTGGGCAATCCTACTTCCATAGTGATACTGCCTCGGAAACCCAAGGAGGGGTCGCTGTGAGTCGGGTTTGACTCGACGGCACATAACAACAACAACAAGATAAAACCCTGCCTTCTTTATCATCCTGCAGCTTTTCTACACCAGAACTTCCTTATTTTTATTTTGGCAATTTTCTCATACACAATATAAAGGAGGAATGTGCTCTTCAATTCTAAGATACCATCAATTTTTGTCACACTATGAATTTTTTTGAAGAGGAAACAATCCTGGGTAAAATTTGTACATGATCCACATTTTAGAACATAAAACACGTTGCAACTTCTGAAATACCAAAATGGGAGAAATCTAGTATTAGTAAATTATTAAGTTATAAATATAAGACTCTACCTATTGGATTCTCAAAACTGTTTCAAGTTCTTTTTTGGTTCTAAAAATAAAGTTACCACAGCAGAAATACTGAGACTACTCATTTTTCCTCTATGCCTTTATTATCCAAACACCTATTCCTGCTTGCTTCTTCCTACTTTGCTTGTGACCTTTGCCATCTTCTTTCATTCACTGTGTGTTTGAACAAAAACAAAAAAACACACTTAATTTGGAAAGGTGGGAGTCAAGATGGAGGAATGGATAGTCTAAAACAAGTTAAACAACAAAAAAAGTAGTGTAAAAAAGAACTATTTCTGGAGGGTGAGGATCCAAGATAGCAGACTAGGTAGATATAGCACATGGAACTTCTAGAATAAAGACCCAGAAAACCAAGTGAAACAGATATGGATGACAATTCTGGAACTCCGAGCTTCAAAGGAAAGGATAAAGAAGTAGATTAAAGACTGATTAGAAAAAGAAACTAAACAAAAACAGCAAACAAGGAGATATATGGAGTGGTAGATTGCCAACTGACCTGGCATGCTGTGCCATTTCAACACAGCCATTTCAGTGTTCTGATCAGGACAGGAACCAGATAACCAGCTTTACTTGCCCAGGACTACATTGGCATCCACTCCAGTGATCAGTGATCAGAGAGGTGTGATCACAGTGCCACCACTCACTTCAGCACCAGTGGATCAATGACAAACAGTGGCCAACACCCACCCAGCCTGGCCTCGGCTGCTCAACATAACCAGCAGAGACTTGAGCCCAAACTCCTACCTGCTACCAAACCTACCAAGAGACAGGTGCTAAGCACCCGAGTGCTGCCAAACTAGCAATGAGAGTAGCATACCTGACTCATTGCCCAGATATATTAAAACAAAACAAAACAAAAAAGCAGGGTGAAGCAAATCAGTATACAATCAACAAATAAATACAATAACACCACAATGTCTTGGAGACAAATGGCAGTTTTAAATCACTCACACACACACACACACAAAACAGGATAAAACAGCTCAAACCAAAAAACCGAACCAAACTCACTACCGCTGAGTTAATTCCAACTTACAGTGACCCCCTTTGGGTTTCCGAGGTGATATATATATATATATATATATATACATATATACGTATATACGTATATATATATATATATATATATATATATATATATTAAATTGTGATTTGGGTGAAAATTTACAGAGCAAATTCACTTTCCATACAGCACTTCACAAACACTTTGTCTCATGACATTGACTACAATTCACCACAATGCAACAGCTCCCCTCCCACTTCCTTCTGACAGTCACCTGTCCCTGTGAACATCCCTCCATGCACCTCTGCCCCCTGATCATAAATAGCCCTTCTTTCTCCCATGAGTGTTCTCTCCAAAGAGTGCATCTGCCTCAGGTAAATTTTCAACTCCTATGCCTGTCTTTTGCTTGGCTGGAAGCCACAGGTGTGGGTTCAATTCCACACCTGAAGGGCAGCTAGGGGCCATAGTCTCAGTGATTCCACTAGGCTCTATCAGACCTGTAAACCTGACCCCCTTTTTGTTTTTTTCCAAATGATTTTGAGTTTTGTTCCACATTGTTCTCCCTCTGTGTCCAGAATCTCCTACATAGACCCCTGAGGTGATAAATCTTTACAGAAACAGATTGTCCAGTCTTCTTTCTGCAGAGTGGCTGGTGGGTTTGAACCTCCAACCTTCTGGTTAGCAGTCAAATGCCTTATGCATTACACCACCAGAGGCTCAAGCAAGTCACTAAAATACAGATCCAGAAAATAAACTGGAGGAAGAATTAACTGATAAGGAATTCAAAAGAATTATAATTAAGATCTTTCAGCACATTAAGAAAGAGATCAAGGAAAACAAAGACACCACTAAGGAAATCATAGACAAAATCAAAGAAAACATAGGCAAACCTCTGTAACTATTCAGGAAAACAACAAGAACAAATTCACAAAATAAATGGAAAATTAGAAAGCATACAAAAACAGCAAATAAAAATTCAGAAGATTAATACAACAATTTCAGAAATAGATCTCATTGAAAGGGCAAAGAAGTAGAACTGAAGCAATGGAAGACAGAATTAGTGAAACTAAAGACATCTCTATACTAATATATTGGAGCAACAATCAGAAAAGAATTGTGTGGGACACCATCAAGATGAATGACTTTGACACCAATCTTCTGGTTAGTAGTCAAATGTCTTAGGCACTGTGCCACCACATCTCCTTGAAATTATACTAGGAGACTTTAACAAAACACTTTCAATACAGGACAGAACAACTGGAAAACTCAACAAAGACACAAAACATCTCAACAACACTGTCAACTAACTTGACCTCAAAGATGTATACAGAGCCCTCTGCCAACAACAGCACAATATACATTCTTTTCCAGTGTACATGGAATAGTTTCCACAACAGGATGCTATGTTAGGCCATAAAGCAAGCCTCAATAAGTTTAAAAACGTCAAAATACTACAAAGCATCTTTTCAGACTGCAATGCTATCAACCTAGAAATAAACAAGAAGTTGTTGTTGTTGTTGTTGCTAAGCGCCATCAAGTCGTGTCCAACCCTATACACAACAGAACAAAACACTGCCCAGTCCCGTGCCAACTCCATGATCCCTGCCATACTTGAACCCATTTTCGCAGCCACTGTGTCAATCCATCTTGTTGAGGGCCTTCTCCTTTCATTGACCCTCCACCTTACCAAGCATAACATTCTTCTCCAGGGAATGGTCCCTTCTGACAACATGACCAAAGTAGTTGAGACGAAGTCTGGCCATTCTCACTTTCAAGGAGCATTCTGGCTGCACTTCCTCCAGGACAGATCTGTTAGTTCTTTTAGCAGTCCATGGTACTTTCAGCAGTCTTTGCCAACACCACAACTCAAAAGCATCAATTCTTCTTCTGTCTTCCTTATTCATTGTCCAGCTCTCACAGGCATACAAAAAGACTGAAAATATCATGGCTTGTGTCAGATGCACCTTAGTCCTCAAGGAGACATCCTTGCTTCTCAGCACTTGAAAGAGGTCCCCTGCAGCCAACTTGTGCAGTGCTATATGTCGTCTGATGTCCTGACTGCTGTTTCCATTGGCATTGATTGTAGAACCAAGCAATGTGAGGTCTTTGACAACTTCAATCTGTTCTCCATTTATTGTGATGCTGCTTATAGGTCCAGTTGTGAGGATTTTTGTTTTCTTTATATTAAGATGTAATCCATACTGCAGACTGTATTCTTCAATCTTCATCAGTAAGTGCTTCAAGTCATCCTCACTTTCAGCAAGCAAAGCTGTGTCGTCAGCATATCGTAGGTTGTTAATGATTCTTTCTCCAAACTTGATGCCACGTTCTTCTTCATAGTCCAGCTTCTTGGATAATTTGCTTGGCATACAGATTGAATAGTATGGGGAAAAGATGCAACCCTGACGCACTCCCTTCTTGATTTTAAACCATGCAGTGTCCCGTTGTTCTGTTCTAACAACAGCCTCCTGGTCAATGTGCTCCTCATGAGCACAATCAATCAAGTGTTCTGGAATAACCATTCTTCTCAATGCCATCCATAGTTTGTTATGATCTACAAAATCAAATGCCTTTGCATAGTCGATAAAACACAAATAAATATCTTCCCAGTATTCTTTGCTTTGAGCCAGGATCCATCTGACAGCAGCTATGATATCCCTTGTTCTACGTCCTCTTCTGAATCCAGCTTGTACCTCTTGAAGTTCTCTGTCAATATACTGCTGCAACTGTTTTTGAATTATCTTTAGTAAAATCTTACTTGTGTGCGATATTAATGATATTGTTTGATAATTTCCACATTCCGTGGGATCACCCTTTCTTTGGAATGGGTACAAATATGGATCTCCTTCAGTCAGTTGGCCAAGTAACTGTCTTCCAAATCTCTTGGCATAACTGAGTGAGTGCCTCCAGTGGGGCAACTGTTTGTTGAAACATCTCAATGGATATGCCAACAATTCCTGGAGCCTTGTTCTTTGCCAGTTCCTTCAGTGCAGCTTCCACTTCTTCCCTTAATACCATTGGTTCTTGATCATATGCCACCTCCTGAAATGGATGAAGACTTACCAGTTCTTTTTGGTACAGTGTCTGTGTATTCCTGCCATCTTCTTTTGATGGTTCTTGTGTCATTCAATATTTTGCCCACACAATCTTTTAATATTGCAACATGAGGCTTAAATTTTTTCAATTCTTTCATCTTGAGAAATGCCAAGCGTGTTCTTCCCTTTTTTTTTCTAATTCCAAATCTTTGCACATTTCATTGTAGTAACTGGCTTTGTCTGCTCAAGCTGCTCTTTGAAATCTTCTGTTCAGCTCTTTTATCTTGTCATTTCTTCCATTTGTTTTAGCTACTCTCTGCTCAAGGGCAAGTTTCAGAGTCTCTTCTGGCATCCATTTTGGTCTTCTCTTCTTTTCTTGTCTTGTTAGTGACCTCTTGCTTTCTTCATAGATGATGTTCTTGATATCATCCCACAGTTCTTCTGGTTTTCAGTCATTGGTGTTCAATGCATCAAATTTATTCTTTAGATGGTCTCCAAATTCTGGAGAGATATATTCAAGATATTTTGGCTCTTGTGGACTTGTTTTAACTGTCTTTAACTTCAAGTTGAACTTGCATATGAGCAGTTGATGGTCTGTTCCACAGTCAGCTCCTGGCCTGGTTTTGGCTGAAGATATTGAGCTTTTCCATCACCTCTTACCTCAGATATAGTCAGTCGGATTCCTGTGTATTCCATCTGGTGAAGTCCACGTGTACAGCCACTGTTTGTGTTGTTGGAAAAAGGTATTTGCAATGAGTAAGTCACTGGTCTTGCAAAATTCTATCATGTGATTTCCAGCATCATTTCTGTCACCAAGGCCAAATTTTCTAGCTACCGGTGAGTCTTCTTTGTTTCCAACTTTTGTATCCAGTCACCAGTGATAATTAACACATTCTGATTCCATATTCGGTCAATTTCTGACTGCAGAAGTTGATAAAAGTCTTCAATGTCCTCATCTTGGCTTTGGTAGTTGGTGCATAAATTTGAATAATAGTCATATTAACTGGTCTTCCTTGTAGGTGTATGGGTATAATCCTATCACTGACAGCATTGTATCAGGACAGATCTTGAAATACCTTTGTGATGATGAATGCCACATCATTCCTCTTCAAATTGTCATTCCCGACATAGTAGGCCACATGGTGGTCTGATTCAAAATGGCCAAAACCAGTCAATTTCAGCTCACTAATGCTTAGGATTACCAATCTTTATGTGCTGCATTTCATTTCTGACAACTTCCAATTTTCCTAGA
The DNA here is from genome assembly GCF_000298275.1 of Orycteropus afer afer. Classification (NCBI taxonomy): domain Eukaryota; kingdom Metazoa; phylum Chordata; class Mammalia; order Tubulidentata; family Orycteropodidae; genus Orycteropus; species Orycteropus afer. The sequence continues at coordinate 3,759,832 of NW_006921841.1, read as the reverse complement.
TTCATGCTTCGAACATTCCATGTTCGAATGATTAATGCATGTTTGCAGCTGTTTCTCCTCAATTTGAGTTGTGCCACGTCAGCAAATGGAGGTCTCGAAAGCTTTACCTTATCCATATCATTAAGGCTGGTTCTACTCTGATGATGCGGCTCTTTCCTGGTCCTATTCTGAGAGCCTTCTGAGCTAAGTGGCTTATCTGCCTGCACTGTATCGGACAATGTTTCCGGGCTATTCATAAAGTTGAACAGTAATGAATCAGACAGTGTTTCTCTGCTATTCACAAGGTCTCCCCTGGCCAGTTTTTTGAGAAGTGGATGGCCTCTTTGTTCTTCCCAGTCTGTAAGCTGTTGAAACTGTGTACCATGTGCAACCTTACTGGGTTTAAGACACCAGTGGCACAGCCTCAAGCTTCACAGCAACACGCCACCACAGTAGGACAAACTGACAGAAAAGTTTGTTTCCCTTAGCTGTTCAAAACCTCTCCACCCTGCCCTTACATAGGTCCCTCCCTCTTTCCCCCCCGCTGAGAGGGGAGTGGCCTGGATCCGAGCCTTACCTGGATCCCTGCCTCTGCTTCCTTGCTCTGGCCTGGTGCTCCCTACCTGCTTTTTCTCTGCTTTCCTGCTGCTTGGGAGGGGCATGGCCTGGGTCCCCGCCTTACCTGGATCCCTGCCTCTGCTTCCTTGCTCTGTCCTGGACCCCCAACCTGCTTTTTGTCTGCTTTCCCTGGCTTTCTTGTCACTTGGGAGGGCCATGGCCTGGGTCCCTGGCCTTACCTAGATCCCTGCCTCTGCTTCCTCACTCGAAAAACAACAAGATCAAGGAAAAAAATTAAGTAAATGGAAATTGAGTAACACCCTGCTAAAAAAAATACTAGGTAAAATAATAATAATAATAATAATAATAAATTCCTTAATCAATGAGAATGAAAATACAACTTACTAAAATCTTTGTGACACAGCAAAAGCTGTGCTCAGAAGGTAATTTATAGCATTATCAATAAACATATCAATAATAAAAAAAGAAAGAACCAAAATCAATAGCATCTCCCAAAATCAGAAAAAGAATAGCAAATAAAGCCTACCGTCACAAGAAAGGAAAAGAGCTCCTATAATAATGATTAGAGAAGAAATAAATGAAACAGAAAAAAAAAAAAAAATAGAGTTAACAAGACTAGAAGTTGGTTATTTAAAAGGATTAATAAAAGTGCCAAACCACTGGCAATGCTAATATGAAAAGGAGAAGATAAAAATAACATGAATAAGAAATGAAGTAGGTGATATTACAACATAACAAACTGAAAGAAAAAGATAGTAACAATATTATGAAGAACTGTACTCCAACAAATTTGAAAACATAGAAGAAAGGGATAGATTTCTAAAAACATACTACCTACCCAAACTAACACAATTTAAGGTAGAAAATTTTAATGGACTCACCACAAAAGAAGAAACTGAACAGGTTATAAAAAAACTCTCAACAAATAAAAAGTCCTGGCCCACACAGCATCACTGACGAATTCTACCAAATATTCAGAGAAAAGCTGACACTAGTTATGCTCAAAGTATTCCAGAAAATAGAAAAGGATGGACTATTCTCAAACTCCTTCTATGAAACAAGTATAACCTTGGTACTAAAACCAGGACAAGACACCACTAAAAGAGAAAACTATAGTAGACAGTATGCCTCAGGAACATAGACGCAAAATTTTTCAACAAAATCTTAGCCAAAAGAATCCAACAACAACATATCCAAAATAAATAAATAATGCATCATGACCAAGTGGGAGTCATACTAGGTATGTAAGGATGGTTTAATATTTTTTTAAAAAAAAAATCACTAAAATAAAACAGTCAAATGATCATATAAATGCAGAAAGGGCATTTAACAAAATCCAACACCAACTCCTGATAAAAACCCTTGGCAAAACAGGAATAGAAGTGAAACTCCTTAACATAATTAAGAGCATAAATGCAAAATCAATGGCTAACATTATTCTCAATGGACAGAGACTAAAAACATCCTCTTCGTTAATGATAAACAAATTTGGTTTGCCCTTTATCACCACTTCAATATTGTATTGGAAGTTTTATCCAGTTTAATAAGGCAAGAAAGGAAAATATAAGGCATGCAACCTGGTAAAGAAGACGTAACTGTCTTCATTTGCAGATGATATGATCTTATACATAGAAAACCCCAGAGACTCAATAAGAAAACTACTGGACCTAACAGAAAGATTAAGGAAAGTGGTAGGGTACAAGATCAACATAGAAAAATTAGTTAGATTCCTCCACATTAACAAAGAGAATGCTGAAAAGGAAATCAGGAAAATAATACTATTTAAAACAGCCATTCAAAAGATGAAACACTTAGGGATGAATCTAACCAAAGATACAAAAGATGTATACAAAGAAAATTACAAAACACTATTACCAGAGACCAAACGAGACCTACATAAATGGAAGAATATACCATGCTCATAGATAGGAAGACATAACATTGTGAAAATGTCAATATTATCCAAAGTGATTTACAGATATAATGCAATCTTGTTCTAGATTCCATCATCATTCTTTATGTTGTTGTTGTTGTTAAGTGCCGTCGAGTCGTTTCCGACTCATAGCGACCCCATGCACAGCAGAACGAAACACTGCCCGATCCCACGCCAGCCC
>NW_006921841.1:3747414-3753475 GCF_000298275.1 Orycteropus afer afer | reverse complement strand
CATGCCTACCCTGCTTCCGGAGACCCGGTCCCTCTCGGGAGGGTAACAAGGGAAAGTGTTCAGTGCAGATCAGTGAGTAAGCACAAGCCCGCCCATGCTTACCTTGCTCCTGGAGACCCGCTCCCTCTCGGGAGGGTAACAAGGGAAAGTGTTCAGTGCAGATCAATGAGTACATCATTCTTTATAGAGATGGAAAAACTAATCACTAATTTTATATGGAAAGGAAAGAGACCACAGATAAGAAAACACTACTAACGAAGAGCAACGTAGGAGGCTGTATACTCACCAATTTAAAAACGTTCTATATAGTTAAAATAGTCTAAATAACCTGGAATTAGTACAATGACAGATATATAGATCAATGGAACAGACCTGAAAATGTAGAAACAAACCCATCAATGTATGGACAGCTGATCTTAGATGAAAGGCCAAAACCCATTAAATGGAAAAAAGATAATCTCTTTAACAAATGAAAATATGGATAATATTTGCAGAAAAATGAAATAGGATCCACGTTTCTCACCATCTACAAAAACTAACTCAAGATGGATCAAAGACCTAAATGTAAAGCCTAAAACTATAAAGATCATCAAAGAAAAAATAGAGACAATCTTAGGGGTTCCAATTTATGGCATAAATAGGATAATAAACATAACCCAAAACATACAAACAGTAGAAGACAAACTAGATGACTGGGACCTCCTAAAAATTAAACATTTATATGCATCAAAAGACTTCACCAAAAGGGTAAAAAGAGAACTTAGAGACTGGGAAAAATATTTTGGCAAAGACATATGAAAAGGGACTAATCTCTACAATTTGCAGAAAATGTTAACATCTCAACAACAAAAAGACAAACAATCCAATTAAAAAGTGGACAGAGGATAGGAACAGACACTTCACCCAGAAGACATTCAGGTGGCCAGCAAACACAGGAAACAATACTAATGATTATTTGTTGTTTTTGTTGTTATGTGCCGTTGAGTCGGCCCCAACTCATAGCAACCCTCCTTGGGTTTCCGAGGCAGTATCACTACAGAAGTAGGATTGCCCAACCTTCCTTCCAAGGAATGGCTGGGGGGTTAGAACTGCCAGCCTTTTGGTTTGCAGTTAAGTGCCTTAGGCACTATGCTACCAGAGCTCCTTAATGATTATTAGTCATTCCAAACACAAAACCACTGCCATTGAGTTGATTCCAACTCATAGTGAACCTAGAGGGCAGACTAGAACTGCCCCCATAGGGTTTCCAAGGCTGTCAATCTTTGAGAAAGTAGACTACTTCATCTTTCTCCCACAGAGTGGCTGGTGGGTTCAAACCATTGTACTCTTGGTTAGCAGCCAAATACTTTAGCACCACCAGAGCTCCTCTATTAGCCACTAGAGATACAAATCAAAACAAAAAGGAGATATTATCTCGCCCCATCATTAACAACATAGCTCAAAAAACAGAAAATAACAAATGTTTAGGAGGTTGTGAAGAGACTGGAACCATCATACACTGCTGGTGGGAGAATAAAATGGTGCCAACTCTGTGTGAAATGGTTTGCAACTTCCTTCAAAAGTTGGAAACAGAAGTACCATTATTATTGAACAATCTCACTACTAGATATATGTTCTACCTAAATAAGAGCCATGTCACAAATAGATACTTGCACACCCATGTTCACTGTAGTACTATTCACAATCTCAAAAAGATAGAAATAACTCAGTGCCCATCAGTGGATGAATGGATGAACGAATTATGGCACATACACACAACGGAATATCACATAGCATTAAAGAATAACAATGAATCTGTGAAATACCTCATAACTAGATGAAACTGAAGCACATTATGCTGAATGAAATTAGTCAATCACAAGAATATTTTGTATGAGACCACTACTATAAAAAGTCAAGAGAAGTTTTACACACAGAAAGAAACAATCATTGAAGGTTACCAAGGATAAGAGTGGGTAGGGAGCGTTAATCATTCACTAGAGGGTAGACACATATTAATATACAATAGGGGGACATCAGCATAAAATGATCAAGGCAAAGGAAGACACTGGGAAAATACAAGAGTTAAGGACAACAAAGGTAAATAGTGTTACATACACAATCCTACAATAACAGTAATAATAATAATAATAATAATCTATGAGTAGATACATAATACATAGACAGACACACAAGCTGAACAGGTGTGGGAAGGCAAATGAGACTACACCACAAATATATTTAAGTTTGTCAAAGGATATTTCTACATATGTATTTATATGTGCTGCAAATTCATCCATCAATATAGTACAGCATACAGGGGACAAAGTTATGACTTCTTAGCTATAACCAGACACCTTGAAAAAATGAGTCACTACGCATGGGGGCTCAGGACCGTAGTCTTGGGAGATATCAAAGTTAACAGGCACAACACAGTCCACAAAGACAACGTTCTACATCCTACCTTGGTGAATAGAAAATAGGGTCTTAAAAGCTTGCAAGCCACCTAAGGTGCAACTATTAGTGTCTCTCCAACTTGAGCAAAGAAGAGTGAAGAAAATCAGACACAGGGCAACAGTTGGTCCAAAGGACTCCTGGACCACACAAACCCCAGCCTCCACAATCCTGAGCCCAGAAGAGCTAGATAGTGGCTGGTTACCACCTGCCAATCACTCTGAAAGGGATCACAGTAGAAGGTCCCGGATAGAGTGGGAGAAAAATGGGGAACAAAACTCAAAATCATTAAAAAAAAAAAAAAAAAAAAAGACCAGGCTTACTGATCCAATACAAACTGATGGAAACCCTAGGACTAAGGTATGGCCTTTAGTCACCCTTCAAGGCTGGAAATAAACTCACGTTCATGGCTCGACTTTCAGCCAAACAACAGACAGGCCTATAACACCAAGGAGGTAACACATCCCTTAAAATAATCAACCATACAAAAGCAAGAGGGCAGCATTTGCCCAGGGAAAAGAAAAAGGTCAGAAGGTGGAAAGGGATAGGAAAGAAGGACTAATGGAAATGGTGTACACAGGAAGGAAGTGGGAAAAGTGCTATTTCATTGTGGGGATTACAATCAACGTCACAAAACAAAATGTGCATTAATTTTCTAATGGAAAACCAATTTGCTCTGTAAACTTTCACTCAAATGACAATAAAAAGTTAAAAATAAATTATTTACTTTAAAAACTACTACATGAGTAATTGGAAAAAAGAACTATCTCTGGATCAACATCTTGCTTTTGTTGTTGTTATTATTTTTGGGGGATTAAAACTGAATCCTAGTAAGTTATATAAAGTGTCTGTCATTTTGTGGATACTCAATTTTAAAATGTTAAAATAGGAAGCAACCAAAACCACAAGGAAATAAGCCATTCTCCATCCATGGAATAAATTTAACACAACAGACAACTTCAGTTAATTCAAATGTAAATGTGATTTTATCATTCACAGAACATCATTATAAATATAATTACTGAGTATCTACTACATGCTAGGTAATATTCTAGGCACCAGGGATACAATTTTTTTTTTTTTTTTTATATATCAAGGTACAAATCCCTAATTTATGATGCTTACATCTCAGCTGTAGAGACAGAACATAAATGACATAAATGTGGGAAAAAACAGAGTATGTAAGAAAGCAGTAGAACCAAACCAAACTCACTGCCGTTGAATCGGATCCGACTTAGAGTGACCCCTCCTTGGGTTTCCGAGGCGGTATTACTACAGAAGTAGATTGCCCAACCTTCCTTGCAAGGAGTGGCTGGTGGGTTTGAACTTCCAGCCTTCTGGTTAGCAGTCAAATGCCTTAGGCACTGTGCTACCAGAGCTCCTAAGAATGTAGTAAGTGCTAAGCAAAAAATAATGCAATTTTGCTTTTACTCTGAGTGAGAGGAGAATCCAGTGGAGAGGCACGTAGAAAAGGAGTGAGTGACATGATCTGACTTGGGCTCAGATACCATCATCACTGCCTGTGATCTTTTCCAGAAATACTTTAATAGTTGGGTGGGAACAAAAGAACATTCAGGAGAGGACTGGTTGTGAACACTAGTATTTGTGACATGAAAATGCTTTAGCTGAAGGATGTACTATTAAGGTTCTCAAAGCAAACAGTTTCCATTTCCACCAGAGATCCAAAATTGGGTCCTAATTTTTTCATACAATTTACATTAGCTTTTCTATGAACACAATTAATTTATATGCATACTAATGAATCTTACTGAAGAGCCCTTTAAATAGTCACAAACTGCCATCTTTTCTATTTTCTCCATTGTGTATGTTTTTATAACATTTTTTTACATTTTATGTGTCCAATACATATTAAACCATAGCATTCACCAATGTGTTCAGAGAAAGAGCAGCTCTGTCACACCATCCATTTTTGAGAAGGATGCCACGTTGTTCAGTGAATAAGAAGACCATTTACAAATCCAGATAGCCACTTGCAAAAAAATGAAACAAGACCCATACCTCACCTAATACACAAAAACAAACTCAAGTTGGATCAAAGACTTAAGTGTAAAACAAAAACTAAAAAGCTTATCAATAAAATAGGGGCAAATCTAAGGGCCCTAGTTTATGGCATACATAGACTATCAAGCATAACCCAATGTGCATAGGCAACAGAAGAGAAACTAGATGACTGGGACCTTTTAAAAATTAAATTCTTATGTGCATTGAAAGACTTCTCCAAAAGGGTAAAAAGAGAACCCACAAATTGAGAAAAAATATTTTGCTATGACATATCTGACAAAGGACTTTATCCAAAATTTATAGAAAACTTCAACACATCAATGCCAAAAAGACAAACAATTCAGTTCAAAAATGGGTAAGGGACATAAATAGACACTTCATTAAAGATGATATACTGGCAGCCAATAAACACATGAGGAAATGCTCATGATCGTTAGCCATTAGAGAGATGCAAATCAAAAAAACAATGAAATATCATCTCACCCCAGCAATGATAGCAAAGTTCAACAAGACAGAAAATATCAAATGTTGGTGAAGTTGCAGAGAGATTGGAACTCTCATACACTGCTGGTGGGACTGTAAAATGGTACAATCGTTGTCGAAAATGATAGGGCGTTTCCTTAAAAAACTGAAAATAGAAATACCACTTGAACCAGAAATTCTATCACTAGAAATATATCCTAAAGAGGTGACAGACAGGACATGAACAGACATATGCACACTCGTGTTCATCGCAGCACAATTCACTATAGCAAAGAGATGGAAACAACCTAAATGCCCATCAACAGATGAATGGATAACCAAACTATGGTACACTCACACAATGGAATACTATGCTACGTTACAGAAAAATGAAGAATACACAAATCATTTCACAACCTGGATGAATTTGGAGGATATTATGCCGGAGATCTGGTGGCGTAGTGCCTAAGGTATTTGACCGCTAACCAGAGGTTGGGAGTTCAAACCCACCAGCCACTCCACAGAAGGAAGAACGGGCAATCTACTTCCATAAAGATTTACCACCTTGGAAACCCAAAGGGGGTCACTATGAGTTGGAATCAACTTAATGGCAGAGAGGTTTTTGGTTTTTTTTATGCTGAGTGAAATAAGTCAATTGTAGAAGGGCAGATATTACATGAGCCCATTATTATAAAAAGTCAAGGAAGAGTTTAATCAGGGAAGGAAATTTACTTTGTTGGTTACTATGGATTGGAGAGGGGAGGGAAAATTTTGGACTAGTTGGGGGTCACATGTTGATTTGGGTGAGGGGAGGGATGGTATGGAAAGGGTCTGTGATCAGCATGATGACACTGGGGAAAGGAGGACACTGAAACGTGCACATAAGATATAGACAACAGAGACAAATACTAGTGCATGCACAATATTGCATTACCACTAACACCAAACACAAGGCTACAGATAAATGCATAGACAAGTGAGAAGATTAGGTGGGGGTAGGCAAGCAGGAATATTGTTGTTGTTGTTGTTGCGTGCCATCGAGTCGGTCCCGACTCATAGCGACCCCTCCTTGGGTTTCCTAGGCAGTATCACTACGGAAGTAGATTGCCCCATCTTCCTTCCGAGGAGTGGCTGGTGGGTTTGA
>NW_006921841.1:3739544-3742754 GCF_000298275.1 Orycteropus afer afer | reverse complement strand
CTGGCGCGGGATAGGGCAGTGTTTCGTTCTGCTGTGCATGGGGTCGCTATGAGTCGGAAACGACTCAACGGCACTTAACAACAACAACAACAACTGGAACTGAAATGCTTACCACCAACCACTAGATGGCACTTCATATCAAATACTGCTACAAATCTCTGTTGCTATTACCTACACATAACAACAATAACAACACCCTTCCCATTTAGAATTGCTATTGGGTTAACTTGTCAATTTGAACTCATACAGATACAAATGAGAACTTTATGGGGCAGACAGTCTAAATTAATGGTGAGGAAACAATATGGGTAGAGATAATGTGAATGGTAACATACTGTCAAGTATGTATGTAACCAGTATTTCTGAATTGTTCTGGTAGAAATTGGGAATGGATGAATGTTCACTGTGTATATTGCCACCAAAAATAAAGTCTGCCTGATCATCAAAATCCACAGGACTGCACAACAAAAGAGTGAATCCTAAAAGCAAACTAAGGACTTTAGTTAATAATCATTTATCAAGATTGGTTCAACATTAACAACTGTACTACAGGAATGCAAGATACTAATTTTTTTAAAAAAGGGAATTACTATTGGGCCCTTTATGTAAGTTTACCAATATTACCAAAAAAGTATCTATCATGTGCAATTTTTTTCCCCTTACGGCACTATTTGTTTTTAGCCATAGTAGGTCATTCTGACACAATCTAAAAGCTAATCCACTTTTATGGGGAGGATGGGGTGACCTGCTGGCACTAATAAAATAATACACTAACAACACTTTTTAAAGGAGCTCTGGTGGCACAGTGCCCAAGGCATCTGATTGCTAACCAGAAGGCTGGTGGCTCAGAAAAAAGATGGGGCAATCTCCTTCTGTAAAGATTTACCACCTGGGAAACCCAAGGGGGGTTGCTATGAGTTGGAATTGACTCAATGGCATTGAGATTGGTTTTTTTAGAACACTTTTTAAAAATTATCCTTAGAGTGAAAGGGAACTGGGATCACTTAAGGAATAAAAGTAAAGTAAAGCTATTGCCATATTTCTTTTTCTTGTTCTAAGTAGCTATTTCACCCTCTAAATTTAAAAACAAATAACAAAAGATTCGTAGCATGGGATTTTTAACACGCAGAGACACCTACCATTTGACTCTGAAGCCATTCAATCAATGTTTCTGCGGTTGAGTCTGGGATCTGGCATCTCAAGCCTTCTTTCTCATCTGTCTCCATCATTTCCAATAATCCACGCAGGTCTTCCACAAGGTGCAGCGCTCTCAAACTTCCCATGAATGGGGAAGTGGGAGACTGGCAATCAAAAATCCCATTGGAATATTCCAAGGCCTTAGAACCTACGGTAAAAACATCACACAAGAAAAATGGGATTCATAACAGATAAAACACCAAAGCTGAAGGTGGTAAGTAAGTTTCATCATAATGAGGAATAAATAAATCAAAACAAAGAATAGGAGGGTGTCAGATAATAATTCAATCATATAAATCCCTCCAACTCATAGTTATAATATGGTAGAAAAAGAATATACAGTCCATCCTCATTATTTCATATTTGCCAAATGCTCTATTCACTAAAATTTATCTGTAACCCCAAAATCAATACCTGTGGTGCTTTCATGTTCATTTACAGACATATGCATGCACGAGTAGCAAAAAGTTTGAGTAGCTCAATGCATGAGACCCGTTTGGTCCCCTAACTCACTGTTCATGGAGTTTATAGAACAAACTACATACACGAATAATGAGAATCAACTGTAATTAATAGTCCACTATCTAACAGAGAGGCCAACTGTGTGGTACAGTATTCAGAAAAAGAGTATGTGGCTATTGGCAAGTTTACTGGCCCTTACCTAGCAACACCTGATAACAAGGAGGTAGATCATTGTGTGTGGAGCTATGCACTCCAGAAACTTCAAATTTTAGGAACTTTAAAGTCTTTAAATTCTTTTAAAAAAGTTACACATTGATGTGGAAATTGCACAGCATAATTTCAAAGAGAAGAGGGCCAGCTCCCAGTTAACTTACCAGAATTTAACCTCTGAAGAAGTCAATGAATTACATGTGTATAGTTTTATGTCTCTGTGTGTGTATGGACATGTGCATGTAAATATTTTTCCCATAATTTTGTTTATAGCCTAAATACCAACTAACTAAAGCCACTGCCATCAAGTCAATTCCAACTCATAGTGACCCCCATGCGTTTTTGAGACAGTAAATCTTTATGGAAGTAGATTGCCCAGTCTTCCTTCCACAGAGTAGCTGGTGGGTTTGAACCACCAACCTTCTGGCTAACAAAGAGATGCCTTAGGCACTGTGCTACCGAGCTCCTTCTAAACACCAAAGGCTATTGTTTATGTCAGCTTTTTAAAATAGTTATCAACTAGTGTTATAGATAAATAGTTACATAGTTGGCTTTCTATTAATTATAATGAACCCACTCTACTACTTAAAATCACACTGCTAATCCATAGCCCATTCTGAAAGCAATCATATACATACCTTTTCATTTCTGTGACATTTTTTCTGGTGTGTCAAATATACTTGCATACTAAAATATCAATAACTATGATAATTAGGCTATCAACTCATAAGTCTAGTCAAGAAAATCCTAAGGTCTTACAACTGAATGAAACCTCCAAACAAGTGTATAAATTCTCTCTCCAGTTGGCCATCTGGTTTAATCAATTCCACCAAAGGGGAGAGGAATTATCTTTCAGGTAGCCCATTCCACTGCCATCCTTTCTAATATTAGACCTAATGACATGGACGAAAATCTGCCAAATCACAGTAACGGTAACTGTTGATAGGCTAGGCACAGTGCCAAATATATCACATGACCCTCTGAGAACCAATCTCAGCAACCCTGTAAGGCTGAGATGAGAACTGAGAAAGATATAAATTGAGGAGTGTATAACAAAAGGAGGGAGGATCAGAAGAGTATTAAACACCAGAGAGACTACACTGGTCTTTCCTGTGGTTCTTAAGCATTAGCATTACTGAAGAGACTGCCATAAATACATAAGCCCATATTCCTCCCTTTGGTTAAGCCTCCTTCCTAAAACATAGTGGGCACAGGAGCTGTTGTTGTTGTTATTTGCCGTCGAGTCGGCCCCAACTCATAGCTACCCCTCCTTGGGTTTCCGAGGCAGTATCACTACGGAAGTAGGATTGCCCAACCTTCCTTCCGAGGAGTGGCTGGTGG
>NW_006921841.1:3737764-3739065 GCF_000298275.1 Orycteropus afer afer | reverse complement strand
CAGTATCACTACGGAAGTAGATTGCCCCATCTTCCTTCCGAGGAGTGGCTGGTGGGTTTGAACCGCCAGCCTTCTGGTTAGCAGTCAAGTGCCTGAGCCACTATGCTACCAGAGCTCCTAAGCAGGAATATACCCTAGATCAAAGATAGATTTGACTGAAGATAATCTTACATATGCTACAAAATGAGTCATATACATTACAGAAGTAACAGAAGATAGAGTTGGAGTAACTTCTCAGAGACAACCAAACACCTTGAGAGAGACAATCACCAGGCTCACCGACTCAGGACCATAGTCTCAGGAGACATCACGTTCAATTGGCACGACATAGTACATAAATATCTTGTTTTACAACCTACTTTGGTGAGTAGCAACTGGAGTCTTAAAAGCTTTCCAGTGGCTATGTAAGATGCAACTCTTGGTCTCCTCTCATCTGAAGCAAAGAAGAGTGAAGAAAATCAAAGGCACCTGGAAACAATTAGTCCAAGGACAAGATGGACCATGAGGACCTCAGCCTTCATGACCACACGACCAGAAGAACTAGATGGTGCCTGGCTACCAATGCCAACCACTCAGAAAGAGATCAAAACTGGAGATCCTGGACAGAGTGGGAAGAAAAATGTGGAACAAGATTAAAAAATGACCAGAATTACTTGTTGAATAGAGATTGGTAGAACCCCCGAGACTATGGCCCCAAGTTACCTCTCTATTTCAGGCCTAAAAATGGACTCACTCCCATGGATTGGCTCTCAGCTCAGCAGGAGAGAGACCTACATGCAGAACACCTACCCCATGGTGAGGCACCCACCTACTTTAGAGAGATGCACCCCTTAGATCAATCAGCCATGAGACACCAGAGGGGCAGCATTCACATAGAGGGAAAGCTGGACAGACCGGAATACATAGTTAATAAAGGCACAGAGAATGGGTAGTCACAGGTAGGGGAGGAGAGAAGATTTTTTTATAGTTAGGGAAGGTAATTAGAATGTGAAATTAAATGTGCATAAACTGTTGAATGTAAAACAAATTTGCTTTGTAAATTTACATCCAAAGCACAATCAAAAAGTTTTTTAAAAAAGGAAAAAAAAGAATACCATTTAAAGCCCAGCTCCACAACTTAACGTGTGTACTGGAATTGAACCCGGACAGAAGAGCAGTCAGCCCCAGGGTTATGGGTGAGGAGAGACAACGCAGGACGCCAGAGTAGCAGGCCGGAAGAGCAGGAGAAAGGGGATAAAAGCCTTGAACCCGGACAGAAGAGCAATCAGCCGAAGGGATTAGGTGAGGAGGGGAAACTCAGG
>NW_006921841.1:3724783-3730230 GCF_000298275.1 Orycteropus afer afer | reverse complement strand
GAGGCAGTATCACTACGGAAGTAGGATTGCCCAACCTTCCTTCCGAGGAGTGGCTGGTGGGTTTGAACCGCCAGCCCTCTGGTTAGCAGTCAAGTGCCTTAGCCACAGGGGAGAGATGTATATTTAGCAATGTTTATGATAATTTCTCCTCCTCTTCCCACACCATCACTTTAATTGGAGAATTACTGATTTCATCCTTTTGAAAACATACAAACCAAGATGTTACTGGAAAGCTGCTGGTTTATTAAGTTTGAAGTGGTATCTGGTGATCTTGATTTTCTTAGTAAGTCCGAAGCTGGTTCTGAAGCACTGACGAGGCTAAGGAACAAATACCCTAATCTAGTGGAATATAAAAGGTAGTGGCACTGTAATTAAGGCATTGGGCTGCTAACCAAAAGATCAGTGGTTCAAACCCACCAGCCACTCTGTGATGGAAAGAAGAGGGAGTCTGCTTCCATAAAGATTTATAGCAGTGGGTATGTTTTTTGATAGTGGAACATAAAACCCAAACAAAACCCATTGCTGTCGATTCTGACATAAAGCAACCTACAGGATAGAGTAGAACAGTCCCACATGGTTTCCAAGGCTGTAAATCTTTACAGAAGCAAACTGCCACATCTTTCTCTTGTGGAGCAGCTGATGGGTTTGAATCACCAACCTTTTGGTTGGCAGTTGGAACACTTTACTGCGTCACCAGGGTGGAATATATAACCTGTAAATCCTTCAGTAGTATTCCAAAAATATCACTCTCTCGACTAGAGTTTTGCTAAGAGTGTAAGGTGTAAGGTTATAGCCTTTGGAAAGAGCCTGAAAGAATCAGTTCAATCTCTCTTCCTCATAATAGTCCTTCAACTGTTTAAAAACATGTATCATGCCCCATGTAAGAATATACTTTTCTAGACTAAACTTAACCAGTTCCTTCATATGATCAGTACTGACATCATTGTTTTCACCTCATCACCATGTTCACCTACTCTAAACAAGTTTTAGCTTGCCAATAACCCTTTGAAAATGATATTCCAAAATGGAATGTATTCAATGTGTGGTCTAACACACAAAAGATATCCAATTAAAGTCTGGCCTCCAGGCCATAGTATAACAGAGGAAGTCAAACTATGACATGCCAGTTTCCTCAGGAGAAGCCAACACTGGAGGACTATAAGTAAAGGCAAGGGGTTCACTGACTCATCAGTCTCCTCTGCTCTGATGAATAAACAAGGATGTGGTGGTCCACTGTCCTTGCTCTGCTTTCATGACAGGACACTGCTGAAGATTCTTAACTAGGGAGTAATGTGACCAGGTCTGTCTTAGAAAGAAAAGTCTGGTGGTCTTGGAAAGGATGGACAAGAATGGGAAAACAAAAGTATCAGGACTTTAAGTGGTTGGGTGTCTTACAGGGCAGATTCTAGAGTGGATAAAAGGGAAAAGTAGAATTTGGGAGGCGATAGAATTGACAGAACTTGATTAATTAAATGGGGTATATGAGGGAGAAAAGTATCTAGAATGACTTAAATTTCTTGTTTGGGAAACTGTGGAAGATGGGTTAAGGAATTAGCTAAGACAGCGACAAATAGAGAGGCTTCCAAGGAAAGACAATGACCTCATTGTTTTAAATGATGGCACAGGACATTTCAGGAGAGACACCTGGTTGGCAGTTAGAGACAGCAAAGAATTTTGAAGCTTAGCAAAGAATTAGGAAAGTCAAAGATATAGATGTGAGTCATCAGTGGAAAAGGGAATTCAAAGGGGCAGCTAAGAACAGTCATAGATATTGGGTAGAGAAATGTCCCTCACGGTGCAGCCCACAGACCACCTGTACCAGAATCACTGAATCACTAAGATGAAGATTCTTTATCTTTGATCAGAAGCTAGGATGGAATTGGAATTTTGGCATTTTTAACTAAAACTTGAGAATAATTACAATAGAGAATGGAAAAGATAAAACCATGAGGGGCCTAAAGGCATTGTAGAGAGCCAAAATGTGAAAACAAGAAAGATGGAAAGGTGGTAAGAGAGTTGTAATGCAAAGCCAACGATTCCAGCTGCTAAGGTGTAGATTACCTGCTATAATACCATCCATCTGTTCCAACGCCGCAGCCAACATGTCACTTGCATCACTCATCATTTTCTTTTATTTGAATGGCAAATTCCAGCCTAGATCTGAAAAAATAATGGTGTTATCATTACATCTTTTAAATGACACAAGCTTGCTAGCAGGTTTGCTAATTCAACTTCAAATTTTAACTCTACTTAAGCAGTCATACATGGAGAGAAAACCTCTGAAGTAGTTGAGCTGAGTTAATGAAATCATTTAGCAAGCCATGGTCAAGCATCTACTTGTACTACAAAACCATGGGCTACATCTGTATCAGTTACTAAGTTTCAGTCCTTGCACTCAAGGTGTTTAAAATCCAGAAAAATGGTTTTCATGCTATATTCCGCTGAGCTCTAGGACACCCTCAACTGCTTTGGGAATGGCCATGGAATCTTGTTGAGGGCCAGGACTGCAGAGCAGATAAGACTTTCTTCTTGCACCAGCACACCCAATCTCTGCTCTCTTAACTTTTCTTTCCGCCCACCCCTTGTATAGTTTATCGTAAGATCTGTCTAAAAAACAGCTTGAATTACATACATATTAAACACACACACACACAGAAACTGACTGGTATTTTGTAATGTACCATTTATTGAGTGCCTACAATGGTCTCTATACATTTACATAAATTATCCACAATCCATAATCATGACAACAACTCTAAAAATGGGTATATCTATCTCCATTTTATAGATAACTACCAAAGACGTTTGCTGAGTTTTGCAGAAACACCCAACAAATAAATACAGCAAAGCCCATTTTTAACCTAGGTCTTTCTGATTTTCACTACAATACTGCACTTCTGTTTATCTGATCCCATCTGGGCACGTCTCCAGAAACAATAAATCTCCATGTTTCCAGAGACTCTGGCAGTATAAATGAAGAATCATAGGATCTGTTTCATGCTGAAATTCTGTTAGACTCTATTAATCTTTTTACCTGTTTAAAAAAAAATACTGAAATTACTCTTGCAAAGAATTTGATCACTGATAAGAAAATCAAGATTATGTGACTTTCAACATTAATAAGGGCATTTCAAGTGGCAGACTAAGCACCCACATATATTCTCCAAACAGGCCTGAATAAGATGACTCCTACTTTGCAGACACTGTAAAGAAAGAGTATGCAATGACTTGATAAAGAAAGGGTATAAGCTTTAATCGAAACCTTTGCTCTCTGTTTCTGAGCAGCTGGATCTTACCTACCACTTCATTTTTATAAACATATGTATGGTTCAGGTAAACATCTTCTCAGACTAGTTCTCTACTATGCATTCATTCCAGTAAAATGATACACACATTGTAAAATATTACTTTGATTTCACAGTATTTTCATCTAAAGATTTTCTAGAAGTTTACTCACTTCAATATGTGTGAATTATAACTACTGTTTTATGTGCAAAAACTGCAGCACAAAAATGCTCAGGGTACTTGTATAAAGTCATTCAGAAACCAGTGGGTAAGGGGAAATAAGGGTGGGGGTAAAAAGTTAGATTTTATTTTAACATAGATAGTTTTCAAAACTTTAGTTGCTTATTCAGCTAGTGAACAAAGGGATGGGGTATAAATCTATCAACCAACTTCATGCTAGAAAATTCAAACTGAAAATTGAGAACACAAAGGATTAAGCCAAAGAGTGCATACTTCCTGAATTTCATATAATTAAGTGGCTTTTACTCCCTTTCATTTTATGAGCAACACTTCAAAGAGTTCTAAATAGCCTGATACACACACAAACACACAACACACACACACAACACAACACACACACACATAAAACAAAAGGACACATGCCAGGATCAACTATAAACATGAAGATGCCAATAAAACAAAGTAATGTCCATGTTAGAAAAACACTCACATCACCTCACAAAATTAAAAAAAGAAATATGTGTCTTTGTTAGCAGCTGCATTTTGTGTAGAGTATAAACATTTTTTCCAAGTATGACAGATAGTTATCTATTTCCTCTCTGTCCCTTTCAATGAGTCTTTGAAATGCTGTGTGAGAGAGGCATGAGACAACCAAGATCATGCTTTTCAGAGTGGTGAAGAGCCAATTTTGTTCTGTTTTCTTAATTTTTTTAATTCATTAGAAATCAATTCTTTAATACATAAAATTATGAAATTTTAATAATTATGAAAATATTAAATTGCTATACAAGTTCATAAATACTCTCAATCACTGTACTTAGCACATAGTAGAGTCTAAGATCAGGTGAGCACAACTTGGAATTATCACAGAATTAAACCCAAAACCAAAGTCACTGCCATTGAGTTGACTGCAATTCACAGTGACCTTTTGGGACAGAGCAGAACTGTCCCATAGGATTTTCAAGGTTGTGAATCTTTACAGAAGCAGACCGCCTCATCTTCTTCTCTCAGAGTGGCTGGTGGTTCGAACCAATAACCTTTTGGTTAACAGCTGAATACCTTAACCACTGTACCACCACAAAACTAGGCCACCTATATTTAGCTATTTTTAACTTAAAATATTTGGCTTTTGAGTCTGGTGCTTTTCCCTGACTACCCTATATAATTTGAAAATATCTCCAAAATTCTGACCTTTTATCCTGCTTCATTTCCCAATTTAGCACTTACCATTTTTGCTGTATTTATATACAAATTTATTAATTGAACTTATGGGCTATCTTCCACTTACGACAAAGTGAGTTCTATAAGGGCAGAGCTTTTTGTTTGTTTTTATTTTTGTCTGTTTTGTTCACTAATGCATCACTAGTGCCCTGAAGTGAGTGGCATTTAAAAAAAAGTTTACTGTTGAGTTGATTCTGACTCATGGTAACCTCGTATGTGTCAGAATAGAACTGTGCTCCATAAGATTTTCAGTGGCTGATTTTGGGGAAAGCAGATTGCCAGAACCTTCTCCCAAGGTGCCTCTGGACAGACTCGAACTGACAATCTGTGTGCACTGCCCCAGGACTACAATGTGCATATTGTTGTTAGCTGCCATTGAGTCAGCGCATGAACAATGGGATTGCACCACTGTGATCCACAGGGTTTGGCTAATTTTGAGAAGTAGGGGTTTTGTCTGAGGCATCTTTGGGTAGGCACAAACTGCCAATCTTTCAGTTAGCAGGCAAGCATGATAACTGCACCAGTCAGGGACTCCAGTCAATAGAAACAGACCTCAAAACGAGACATTTGTGGGTATTAGCAGACAAAGATTTAAAAGCAGCTACGATAAATATGTTCAAGAACTTGAGAGGTAAAGATGGTCATAATGACAATGGTCCTATAAGTTTATGTGAATGATCAGAATTCCCAGGTGTACAGTAGAGCTGACAAGGGGCAAGGTTGTGGTCATTGCTTGGTCACAGCCAGCTACCCAGAGGGAC
>NW_006921841.1:3698899-3723989 GCF_000298275.1 Orycteropus afer afer | reverse complement strand
ATTTAGTTATTAATAATAATAATAAAAGAACTTGAGAGGTAAAGATGGTCATAATGAGTGAACAGTTGGAGAATCTCAGAAGAGATATGAAAACAAAAACAAACGTTAAGCTATTCAAATTGATGGGAAATGATACCATGTGCAAGCTTGAACATACCTAAAGGAATGAAGAGTATAAATACAGTAAATATGTAAATTCAAAAAATATAAATATGTATACAAAATGATTTTTTAAAACCATTATTTTCTTTTTCTTTATTTCTTTAAAATACAAGTGACAATTTAAAGAATAGGAAGATATACTATAAGACTTGTAGTATATGAAGTAGTAAAATATATGGCAACCATATGCAAAGGACAGAAGGGGGTAAGTGGAAGTCTAGTGTTGTAAAATGCTTACATGTTTAATACCAATTCATGATAGATGGTAGTAAGACTATATAATAAAACCCAATAAAACTGCAAAACAAAGATATATAAGTAAAAAGCCAACAGAGATAATGAAATAGAATACTAAAAATATAATTAATCCCAAAGAAGGTAGAAATAAAGGTACAATGGAAACAAATGGCAAGATGTTAGACTTAAACTCAAGCATACAGATATATTAAATATAAATTGAATAAACACTTTAATAAAAGCCAAAGATTGTCAGACCAGCACACACACACACAAACACACATAATCTCTAACTGTATATTGTTTATAATATACTATATATTGTTTATAAATATATAAAGTATATATATATATACTTTAAATATAAAGAAATATAAAAGTGAAAGGATGGAAATGAGATATGCAGAGAAAGCAGGAATGGTTATATTAATATAAGAAAAACTAGACTTCAAGTATTACTGAAAACAAAGGGGACCATTTTGTAATGGTAAAAGAGTCACAGAAATCACAAATGTTTTAGCATACAAAATACTGAGGCAAATTAAGGGAGAATTAGACAAATTTCATCCAGT
Source organism: Orycteropus afer afer (assembly GCF_000298275.1). Classification (NCBI taxonomy): domain Eukaryota; kingdom Metazoa; phylum Chordata; class Mammalia; order Tubulidentata; family Orycteropodidae; genus Orycteropus; species Orycteropus afer. The sequence continues at coordinate 3,723,018 of NW_006921841.1, read as the reverse complement.
TACATTTAATATAATTGCTATCATGCTTGTGGTTAAGAATTTTGTCTGGCTATTTTTTTCTGTCTGTCTCATCTGTCATTTATTTCTCCTTTTCAAGCATATTTTAGATTGGTAGACAAACTAGGAAAAAAGATTTTAATAATATGATCAACTGTCTTGACCTACTTGAATTTACAGATCAAAACACCCAAATGCAAAACATACATTCCTTATAAGTACATATGTTATAGTCACAAGAATAGGCCATGTATGGGGACCAGGTTTGCTGGTCCAACAGAGCCTGGTGGAACCACTGAGACTATGGCCCCTAGCTGCCCTTCAGATCTGAAATTGAACCCACGCCTGTGGTTTCCAGCCAAACAAAGTACAGGCATGTGAGTTAAACATTTACCTCAAGTAGATACACGCCTTGGAGAGAACAATCATGGGAGAAGGAAGGGCACCTTATGCACAGGGAGACAGCTTAGGGGCAGGAGAGTATGGAGGGATGGACACTGGGAAGAGGTAACTATGGGGAGGAAGTGGGAGGGGAGCTGTTGCATTGTGGTAAACTGTGGTCAATGACATGAGACAAAGTATATGTGAACTCCTGTATGGAAAAGTAAATTTGCTCTGTAAATCTTCACCCAAATCACACACACAAAAAAAGAATAGGCCATGTATACAAAGCCATAAAGTAAGTCTCCATAAATTTCAAAAGGGTTTTAAAGAACCGCAAGAAAGAGCAACAATGGCAACCTGAAGTGGTAAAGTACTAACACTATGAATAGAATGTTCATATTTATTAAAATTATGACTTGTCTAGGGCTTGAGTTATTTTACACATGGTCTAATTTAACAAGCATTTGTTAATTTTTGTTGCTGGTTCAGAGTTACCTAAAGAAATAAGAAAAGGCAGCTGCAAAAAAAAAAAAAAACAACAACAAACCATGCTGTAAATCAAATGTATGTAAATAACTTACCAGATAACTTGTATTCCTAAAGCTAAAATTCAGCAGTGCATCATTTAAATGCATGTTTTATCTAAAAGAACCTGAAACACCCATTGCTTTCTAATGAAATGGATGCATGAGAAACATTCACATCTTTCAAAACAAATGGAAATACCACAGCGTGGAAATCTTTTTGGACTTCATGGACCAGAATCACAGAAACACCACTTTGTTAAAAGATTTGTGTAAGTTTTCAGCCAGGAAGGTTAAGTGTATGTTGACAATTTAGAAAAACCATGTGCTCATTAATTTAAACTGAGAAAGTGAAGCTTTCAAAAGCTCCTTAAGCAATGTAATTGAAATCGTAATTTGCTTTTTACTGAAATCAATGTACCATAATTTTGGTGTCTTTAAAGCAAGGGGCATTTCAAGAAATTTCCAATCTCTATTGACTTCAGGTAGCTGAATAGGAGTAACCACGATTTGTTAAATCAATCAGAGAGTGTGTATGTAACTTTTGCAACCGTGGAAATCAAGTGCGTGTATAAACATAAAATAAAACAGGTACTCACAAAGCTAAACTGAAAAAAAAAAACAAAAAAACCCATGCTTGGGGGGAAAAAAAAAAAATGGGGTTGCCATGAGTCAGAATTGATTGGATAGCAACTGAGAGGAAATACTTTTGAGAGGACGATTTCCCCGAGCTTTCTTCCATATTTGTGCTGTAATAAATTCAAATCAAACAAATTGTGATATATTAATACAAAGGAATATTAATCCACAATAAAGAAAAGACTGAGCCACTGATACACCAACATATATTGATCAAAAGAAGTCAGGTACAAAATGCTACATACTATGTGATTCCTTTTATATGAAATTTAAGAACAGATAAACCAATGGTGATAGAAAGTAGACCAACAGTTATCTGTGGGAAGTGGTGAAGGAACACTGGGAGACTTTCTGTTCTATATCTTGATGGAGTGTTGGTTACACAAGTTTATACATTAGTCACAATTCATCAAACCGTATACTTAAGATCTGTGCATTTCACTATGTAAATTTTATCTCAATAAGAAAATTAATAGTGAAAACAATTGTTAAAATTAGAAATGAAATATTTTTAAATGAACTGAAATAAATGGATAAATGTAAGTAGGTCATGAATGGACCTACAATGACAATATGTCATGAATAATGATTAATCCAACCATATGCATCAAAATAAAAGTCTCAAAATATCCTGCTCCCTTCATTCTAATTCTTTGCTCACCCAGCAATATACTGATTATAATGTGGTCTTTTGAAAGTTTTAGAAGGTTAAAGTCTCAACATCAATAATTTTCACAAGATACCAATTTTATCTCTGGCTTCTACATGGCCAACATATACTGTTTTGACTGACTTCCTTAAGCCATTCGGGTATGTATTACAGTATGAGATGAAGGGGGAGGGAATGACCCCAAATAAGCTGTGTCTAAGTGATTTAGGCCATGTTTCAAGTTTGGTCAGGATCAAGAAATAAAACTACCACAACAACTAAGGAGTGGCACTTGAGTTCAAGGTTATTATCCAAACTAGAGAAGCTCTTATTTGTTGGGTAGTATAAATGTAAAAGCTCCCTTTTCAGGAGCCCTCTGTCTAGTGGTTTCCTCCTCCAACAGCTTAATAAAAATAAGTGTAGGAAAATTTTAGAAAGACAGTTTCCTGGGGATAAACTAAACAACAACAACAACAAAATCCCAAAACCTGTTGCCATTGAGGATTCTGACACACAGTAACTCCAGAAGCCCCATAGGGTTTCTAAGCCTGTAAATCTTTATGGAAACAGAATGCCACATCTTTCTCCTATGGAGTGGCTGGGGGTTCAAATCACCAATCTTTTGTTTAGTAGCTGAGCACTTCACCACTGCACCACCAGGCCTCCTCTCCTAGAGATAACATTCATATATTATGGGAAGGACAAAAAAAAAAAGAGAGAGAGAAACTGAGTGTAAGTGATATAGGACATGTTTCAATCTTTGTCAGGACTCAGAGCAGGTTTGAATGGGGTAAAATGTCAGTGAGAGAAAGTTCCAATAGTGGGTGTGGTGGCAGAAAAAAGGATTAGCGGGAAATCACAATTTGCTGGACAGTTGCTGGCTGAATGAAGTTTTAGGTCAGGCTAGCTGTCCAGTCCTCTGCCAAGAAGGGAAGAATGTCTATAACAAAATTAGTAAATTTGTTTTAAACATTGATGAGAATGGTATTTATCCTAGCCTTTTCAGCTTTCCTGACGTATAAAATGTTTAGGTTTGAAAGTGAACTTCAAACTTCTTGCCCAGAAACAAACACAATTCACTGAGATTAAGACACTTAAAAGAGAAGTAATTCCTTCAGAGAAAGAAACAATGTTTACATACATTCTATTTGACTAGGCTAGTGGAACTATTATTCTGTGGTCATTATGAAAACAACATATATTTTCACATAAATTCCTCACACATTTCTCACCAGTTTTTTCTCCAAGATGCTGACTAAGGATGTTAACCCACTGCACATCGATTTCCATTGTGTATGTACCACAATGTAACTTTAGAGGAGATAAAATGTCTTAAAAATGGAAAGACCAAAAGGCAGTAGGAAAGACCGCTAGGTCTGTGGCTCTGAGTCTGGTTCCTGTACCACCAGCGGCAGCATTGCTAGGAGCTAGTAAGAAACACAAATCCTTGGACCTACTGGAACTCAAGGGGCAGCACCCAACAATCAGCTTTCACAAACCCTCCATGTGATTCTGATGTAAACTTGATGGCTGTACTAGAATATAGAAGGCTTGTCTTTCCTCCTTATTGCAACAAACCCCACCCAGATGTGGCAGAAATTGTCTACCAAGGCAAACAAGGGCAGCCTTCCTCCTCCCACACCTCCACTTCTTATTTCTGATGCAAAATAAGTGTTCTAAAAAAGCAGTTCAAGTTTTGACTTGAAAAATCTCTTCCTGTAAGCCTCAACTACTAAATCCTTACGTTGGTAACATTTTAGAGATTCTTATATACAACCTTCCTTGTTTTCTGGTTCTCTACTATGAGTCGGATCTGACTCAACGGCAGTGAGTCTGGTTTTTTTTGTTTTGATTTACTATGTGGCTATGGAGCTCTGGTAGCGTAGTGCCTAAAGCATTGCACTGCTAACCACAAGGCTGGCAGTTCAAACTGACCAGCCACTCCACAGAAGGAAAACTGGGCAATCTACTTCCGTAAAGATTTACCACCTTGGGAAACCCAGAGAGGGGTCGCTATGAGTTGGAATCGACTTAATAGCAGTGAGTTTGGTTTTGGGTTTTTTGGTCCTATGTAGCTATCATTACATATTTTTCTTCTCCCCAGTTATATTATTCCAAACCCTTTTCACCTCCAGTCTGCTCTAATAGTCCCTGAAAATGAATTAATTCAATCACTCTAAAAGGGGAACAACTAACTGGTAAGAAGTGTTGAAAGAAGAAAAGGTCAAGGGTTTTGGTGGCAGGGGGGATATCTAATGTTATAGCACACATTTTTAAAATGTGTGAAACTGTAAAATTATAATAATATTGATGGAAAAATTGAACACTGATCACATATGTGATGAAACAAGGAATTACTATTATATTTAAAGTATGATAATGTTATTATAGTTATTTTCTAACAGTCATTTTTAGAGATAAAAACCAAAAACCAAACTCACTACCATTGAGTTGATTCTAACTCACAGTGACCCCATTGGGTTTCGGAGATAGGAAATCTTTACAGAAGTAGATTGGCCCATCTTCCTTCTGCAGAGTGACTGGTGGGTTTGAACCGCCAACCTTCTGGTTAGCAGCCAAATGCCTTAGGTACTATGCTACCAGAGCTCTCTATCTTACAGATAAGTAGTGAAATATTTAAGGATGAAATGATGTGACATCTGCAACTTGCTTCAAAATAAGTAAGAGAGAAACAAGGGTAAACATATAGATGAAACAAGATTAGCCATGAGCTGATAATTTTTAGAGATGGGTGATAAGTACACAAGGGTATGTTATACAATTCAATATATTTTTAATTATTTTAATATTTTAAAAATATAATTTTATATATTGAAGTTTTCCATAATAAAATAATTTTTTCAACAATATCTTTGGACTCTAGGATTTTAAACATCCTTGACTATAATGTATGATCTTAGAGATTTTATTTTTCTACCATAACCTCAAGCATACTAAGGTATCACCAAATTTATTTACAAACCAAAGAATAAAATACTTATTTTAACCACCTGTATAAACAAAACATATACAGTGAAACACACATGCCCAGAAAACAGAACAGCCTCTCACAGAGAATTGTAAGACACAGCATAAAAGAGGTAGAAGGGTTGGAGTTGCCAAGTTTACCCAGAGGTACCTGGGTCAGAATTGACTTGATAGCAGTGAGTTTGGTTTTTTGTTTTTTAGTGCAAGAAAAGACTCAAAGCCTTTTTAATGATTTAAAAACTGGACTTACAGCAAGTGAAGGTGTTATTGATGAATTTGTTGCCAGTAGGGATTGGTTCAACTATTTCAAAGTGAGGGCAAATTTACATTAACATTAAAAAACAAGTAGGAGCTGTCCTAAATCAGAAATTTATAACCTGGGGATTGCCTTTACTGAAAAACATGCCCTTTTCTGGACAGACTTTTACCTCTGTGCCACAACATGTGATGCTCCTTGCTGCCTGGACCAACTTCTGTTCCCTAGGACAAATACTTTTAAGACTCAGCTCCCACATCCTTTCCCCTAAGGCCTTGTTCAAAGCATCCTGTGCCCTCCCATCAGAGATCAAATGGCAAAGGATTTGTCTCCATGACTAAGCTGTGAGCTCCTTAAAAACAGACTGTGTTTCTGACCTCTGCATCCCCAGAATCTAGTGTGTGGGCACCAAATGCTGGCAGCACGGTGCTAGGTCCCAGTGACACTTCTGACAGGCACACTTTCATAATTTTAGTTCCTGTATTCTTTGTTTTGGCTAATAAAGCCAAATTCCCCCTAGCTGCATAAGCCAAAAAGCCATCTCCTGGCCTCATTAAGATAAATCCAGGTAAGTTTGACCATTACTGTCATCTCCCTTGCTATCCACAATCTTTATTTATTTAATTTTTATTGTGATTTGGATGAAAGTTTACAAAGCAAATTCATTTTTCATAAAGCAGTTCATATACATTTTGTCTCATGACATTGACTGCAATTCTCCACAATGGAAGTGCTCTCTTCTCACTTCCTCCCCATAGTTACCTCTTCCCTGTGTCCTTCCCTCCCAGGCACTCACACCCCCACCCCAGCTGTCTCCCTGCCCTCTGTTCTCCCATATGATTGATCTCTCCAAGGAGTGTATCTACCGATGTAAACGTTCAGCCCATATGCCTTGTCTATTATTTGGCTAGAAGCCACAGGAGTGAGTTCAATTCCAGACCTGAAGGGTAGCTAGAAGCCATAGTCTCAGGGGTTTCACCAGGCTCTATCAGATCAGCAAATCTGGCCTTTTTTTTTTTTTTTTTTTAATGATTTTCAGTTTTATTCCACATTTTTCTCCCACTCTATCCAGGATCTCCTATATGGCTATCCACAATTTTATAAGGGAATTTTCTTGTCATCAAGATGTATGTGAACTAAATTAATTGTGTTACTTCAGAATAGTGTTAAGAATCCGCAAACTTAGTTTGCAATAGATGGAGGAATATCAGGAGGCTTGGGCAGGTTTCAACTTCTCATTTATTCCACCCACTCTAACCCTCACCACACCCTTCCATTCATTTCAGCTCCAAAAAGCCTCAAGACTCAGCTGTTCTCTATTTTCCTACCCAGGCTCACCAGTCCAGACCTATCTGGTTGCTAGTACTGCAGCTCCACCCAAACCCACTGTCCTTGAGTCAATTCTGACTCATAGGAACCCTATAGGCCAACGTAGAACTGCTCTGTGGGGTTTCCAAGGCTGTAAATCTTTATGGAAGTAGCTGCCACATTTTTCTCCTGTGGAATGGCTGGTGGGTTTGAACTGCCGACTTTTTAGTTAGCAGCCAAGTGCTTTAACCACTGCATCACCAAGGCTCCTTTAGCACTGCCTACAGTTAAACAATTCTGGGATATGTTGGACCCAGACTTGCACCCAAAGAAGGGTGGTGGTGGTGTTCAGTGACCCATGTCACTATAGCACAGAGGTGGGTACAGTTACTCAATGCTCATTGTCATCAAGTCAATTCCAACTCAATAGTAACTCTATAGTACAGAGTATAACTGCCCCACAGGGTTTCCAAGGCTGTCAATCTTTACAGAAGCAGACTGTCACATCTTTCTCCTTTGGAACAACAGCTAGTGGGTTTGAACAGCTGACCTTCCAGTTAGCAGCTGAACTTAAGAGCATCTAGTGCTTTTACCACCGGAGCTCTGGTAGCATAGTGCCTAAGGTACTTGACTACTAACCAGAAAGCTGGTGGTTCAAACCCACCAGACACTCCTCATAAGGAAGGTTGGGAAATCTACTTCTGTAGTGATACTGCCTCAGAAACCCAAGGAGGGGTGGTTATGAGTCGGGTCAGACTCGACGGCACATAACAATAACAACAAGTGCTCTTACCAGGGGACCTAATGCTCTGAAGGGGTGGGAAAAGATAACAAACTGTCTAATCTCCAGAGGAATGCTTTATAGAAGGTAGTAAAATAAATTCCATAGACTGCAATCAGCATTGATTTTAATAAAACAAAATAGACTATCTCACAAGGAGTCAGGGCTAAGTATTGTTCTGTAAAACTTGGTTTAGCTATATTTGTGTGCTACAAATACTGACTGAGGGCCTACCACATGCTAGGTACTGGAGACCGAATAGTGAAACAGACACCAAAAGGAGAAAAATAATCTCTGCCTTTAGGTGGCTGATATTCCACTGGTTTCAGTGTGTACATGTCTTTACCTGTATGTAGGCATGTGTGCACATGTCTGTATCGTGATATAAGAAAAATATTTCTCTAAAGCAGTTCTTCTCAAAATGTGGTTGGAACACTGGCGCAAACTGTTACTGGTCTACCGTAAGAACAGAAAATGAGAAAAAATATTTAGGCAATTTTATAACAATTTGACTCTGCTGTGATATCCACTTACAGGATCATTTTGCTAGCTATTCTTTTTTTTTTTTTTTTTTTAAATTCAATTTTACAAAAGAATCCATCCACAATGGATTGGAAATAAGAGAAAAACAAAAACAAAAAGAAGCATTGCTCTGGTGGACACAACACTTTGGACTGGGAACTTCAGCCACAGAGAGCAGATGCAGAGAAGGGCAACACAGTGAGTGAGAAACAACTAGGAGCTAAGGTTCAGATTTGTTCCCTTTACACACTTGTAAAATGAGGAACATAATTAAATGGCAAGCAGAAAACTATTAGCATCGACACTGATGAGGCACTTAATGCAGAAGAGGCAAAATAAGCCATTTTTGGTGGTAGAAAATTAGTATCAATTGCAGTCATGCACTTGAACTACATACATGTCTAATTACATTGCACCAAAATGTATATAATTTCTGATATATTTTGCTTTGTTCAACTATGGTAATAAAAATCTTTGGACTTTGTGCTAAAATTTCATAGTTTGTCTTTCAGACAACATGGTAAAAACTCGTTGTCTTAAAAAAAAAATTGAAGAATCTTGCCCACATACAAAATTGATTGGGAAGAGTGGTACAAATTGTGGGTTAGGAAAACATTTTTTGTGGAGGAATAAGTTTTTATAAATAATTTAAAAAGCTAATCTGTGCTCTTACAGGTGATTTCTGCTGGTTTCTATTTCAATTTGGTGTTAGTTATACTCTGCCATATAAGAGGAATGCCAGTGTTTCCTTTCTTTGTAGTACACTTGCTTTTGGCCATAATCATTACTACAGATGTGTTTTCAGCTGTGGGAAAATAGGAAAACCAGAGCCCTGAAATCACACAGTTGAAAGTTCAAGATATATTTTTAGCATTATTATTTCCTACTAAAAAATTAAAAGACACGAATATATTATACAATGAATGAGCACTGAACCAGGTAATAATGGGTAATATAATACAATGTCTTTCAAGTTATTTATATTTCAATTCTGAGTGAACAGCACTCATTACGGCAATAGGAAATGTGCTTAAGGGATGGGTAATGAGATCAGTATATTAAGCCCTTGAGGTGCAGTGGTTAAGTGCCAGGCTGCCAACCAAAAGGTTGGCAATTTGAACCCACCAGCTGCTCTGTGGGAAAAAGATAAGGCATTCTGCTTCCATAAAGATTCACAACCTTGGAAACCCTACGGGGCATTTCTACTCTGTACTACAGGGTTGCTATGAGTCTGAATTGATTGGACAGATAGGAACCCAGAGGTTGGCAAACTATGGCACACAGGCCAAATCTGGCCCACTGCCTGTTTCTGTAAATAGAGTCTCATTGAAACAGAATCTCACTCCTTCCTTTATGTATCATCTATGGCTACTTTATACAATAGCAGAGATGAGTAACTGTGACCCCACAAAGCCCAAAATGTGTAGTATCTGGCCCTTTACAGAAAAGTTTGCCAACCTGGCCCCCACCCATCCCATAATCTCCTCATAGTACACAGATCCCACCCTTTCATCCACCCATTGACTCAAAAAACAATTACTGAGTATCTAACATATTATCAGGTACTATCCCAGGTGATGAAGGTATAGCACCAAAGGAAAGGAAAAAGTAAAAGAAAAGTTACTGTTCTGCTGGAATGTGTATCCTAATGTAAGAAAATAAACTATAAACAAATAATTTAAATATATAGTACATCCCATAAAACTCAATGCCGTTGAGTCAATTCTGAATTATAACAACCCGAAAGGACAGAATAAACTGTTCCATAGGGTTTTCAGGTATATAATATTTATAGAAGCAGACTGTCACATCTTTCTCCTACAGAGTGGCTGGTTAGTTTGAATCACCAACCTTCTGGTTAGCAGCAAAGTGCTTAACCAATGCACCACAAGGGTTCCTTCAGATAGAACATCAGAGAAAAAAATTAAAGCAAAGAAGGGGATAAAGATAACTTTAGTTTATTATGTACCAGACACTATTTTAAGTGCTTTTCATATATCAACTCAAATCCTCACAATAACCTCACTGACACTATGTTTATGCCCGTTTTATAGGGGATAAAACTGAGGCAGACAGTGAACACCCAGGTTATGCAGCTAGAAATGGATTTGGAGACAGAGAATCTGGCTCCAGAGTTCATGCTTTTCATTATAGATTGCCCTGACTCTTTGTGAAGAAAGGAGTGGCTGGTAGGAAATTATAATTTTTAACAGAATAATCAAGGAAAACCTCACTGATAAAGTGACATGGAACAAAGCTCTGAAAGAGATGAGGGCAAGTCATATGAAGATCTGGGACGAGCATCCAAGTAGAAACAACAGTGAGTGCAAAGGTCTGAAGAAGGTATGGCTTGATGTATTTGATATTTGAGCTGTGTGGCTGGAAGGCAGTAAACTCGAGGATTAGTAGATTATGTGGCCCCAGAGTTATGGAGAACGTGGTGGAAGAGATGGAGTGCTGCGATATAACTGTATTCAGCCTCATAGGCCACAGTAAGAACTTTACTGGAAATGAGATGTGAAGCCACTAGAGTTGAGAGCTGAGGAGTGACATGATCTTGCTTTAAAAAGTATCACTCTGGTTTCTAAGAACACACTGCAGGAGTAAAAAGGGTAGAAGCAAAGAAAAAAGAAGTCAATTGCATTACTGAAGGTGAGAAATCAGGGTGGGCTCAGATCAGATGTAGATATTTAGAATAAAATACACAAATCTTAACTGTATACAGAGTAATGAATTCTGACAAGTGCATACACCTATGTAACACATCCCTTAACAAGATAGCAATATTGCCATCGCTGTGTGCATAATGTAGATGAGATGGAAAAGCTAATAGAATTTGATATTAAGTTTTGGGAGAAAGAAAGACTCAAGGGCTGTGGCCTAAGCCATAAAAAATATGAAGGTATCACTGATGGAGGGGTAACCACCCACTCCCAAACCCAAGCATCACAAGAACTTTCTTCATCCACCAAAGGAAGGAAGGAAAGAAGAAGAATGATAGAAATATCATCCAGGGACAGTCATTCGCGGGCCTTTACATTATAGCCTGATGAAGTGCCTGGATCTTACACGTGAAGGTCTACATTTGGAAGGCTAGCTGAGACTCTTGGTACCATTACTGCTTTTTCGTTTTCCTAAAAATGTAGCTGACTGACCTGGAGTTGGCTAGCAAGTGGTAGAAAAGCCTGTTTTAACCAACCAATCCATCACTGATTGTGGATGGTAGGAAAAGAGCTCACAGGAAACCATTTTCATTTATTGAATCCTTTAATACTACCAGGTCAACATGGGGGAAGGAGGGTACGCTGGCTCCAATTCCACATGAGAACTTCAGATGAGGGGACTTTCTTAAACAGACTTGACATAAGCAGAGGGGCATGCTAAGCTAACTAATGGCCTGTACCCAGGAGGAACTCTGCTTTTAGAGGTACTCAGTCTTGGGTGTGTGTTTGACAGCTGGCAGTATAATGAAGGACTACAAGAGTGACCTTTGGTTTCAGGCAAACATACATATTTGTTTAGTGATAATTTTATAATATTCAAATTTATTTTAATAGTGAAGATTACAAGGGCCTTTCACAGTAAGTCAGAAAGGACCCTTGGCCCCTGGTCTTCCATGCTGCTACACACTCAAAGAGGTATGTGCAATGATAAATGCCATTCATTATTGCACCAGCTTAAATTCCTACTTCCTGCAGGGGGTGAAAAAAAAAAATCAAAGTCACTGCCATCGAGTCAATTCCGATTTATAGCAACCACCACACTGGGTTTCCAAGGCTGTAAATCTTTACAGAAGTAGATTGCCCCATCTTCCTTCCACAGAGTGGCTACTGGATTTGAACCGCTGACCTTCCGCTTAGCAGACAAATGCCTTATCCACTACGCCACTAGAGCTCCTGCAGGGAAGGGTAGTTTTATTAACAGATCACTAATATTTTAAATTACACTTGAGGGAAGATAAAACCAAACTCATTTATGTGAGAGGGAAGAAAAGATTCCTTTTCTTCCTGATCTCTTGCCCTAAAACAAATAAACAAAAGTTACTGTTGAACTGATCCAATTTATTGTGACTTCATGTGTTGCAGAGCAGAACTGTGCTCCATAGGGTTTTCAAGGTTGTGACCTTTCAGAAGCAGATTACCAGACCTTTCTTCCAAGGCACCTCTGGATGGGTTTGAACACCCCATCTCTGGGTTAGGAGTCAAGCACTTAACTGTTTGCACTACCTGGGGACTCCTCTCTTAACCTGTTTTTGTTGTTATTTGCCATTGAGTTTGACCCAACTCATAGCAACCCCTCCCCTTGGGCTTCCGAGGCAGTTATCACTATAGAAGGAGATTGCCCAACCTTCTTTCCGGATAGTGGCTGGTGGGTTTGAACCACCAGCCTTCTAGTTAGCAGTCAAGTGCCTTAGGCACTATGCTACCACAGTTCCTTCTCTTAACCTAGGAGGAATGAAATATGGGCTGTGTCTGGGTGTTCAGAATCCTAAGAAGGTTTGCACATGTTACATTAACCCATGACACATTTGGGCATAGGGAGTGGGGAGAATTTGAAAGTACCGACAGGGGCATGCAAGTATGACTGGAGCCAGGGGCCTTCAGATGGAGAAGGCTGGCAGGTGTTTCTATCTGCCCAAGACTAGAAAAGGCCCAGAGGAGAAAAGGAAGACAACTTTCAGCTCAAGAACTTACATCTCTGAAAAAGTCATTGAACAGTAACCGAATGACCTGCCAGCAAAGTCAGCTGTAAGCTCTTGGAAATAACAGTCCAAAGCATTGTGAAACAGAATTTTAAAATTGCTCAGCTAAACAAGGTTTATGTGGAAAATGAAGGCTATGTAAGAATGGTGTAACTGAAATAAGACAGCAAGTAAAAACACACTATAGCTCCACCTGCCATAACTGAAATCCTGAGATGCTAGACTGTGTGAGATCAGGGGATCTAGAGGTCACGGAATTAATGGAAAAGGAAGTGATTGAAGCCCTCTTATAAAAGGAGCTTCTTTCACATTTCTTTTTTTTAATTGTGATTTGAAGTTCACAGAGCAATTCGTTTTCCATTCAACAGTTCGTACACTTTTTGTTTCATGACACTGATTGCAATCCCTATAATGTAGCTCTCTTTCCACTTCCTCCCTGCGGTTACCTTTTCCCTGTGTCCTTCTTTCCTATGCATTCATGCCCTTTGAGCCACTCCCTGTGCAAATACTGCCATTCTGATCGCCCATGGCTGACTGTTCTACCTGGTGTAAAAGTTCACCTTATATGCCAGTCTACCGCTTGACTGGAAGCCAAGAAAATGCATCCAATTTCAGGCCCAAAGGGTGACTAGGGGGCATAGTCTCAGAGGTTTCACCAGTATCTATTAGACCAGTAAGCCTGCCTTTTTTTTTTATGGTTTTGAGTTTTGTCCCACTGCTTTCTCCCACTCTATACAGCGTCTCCTATACGGATCCCTTTCCGAGTGTTTGACAGTGGTAGCTGGTACCATCTAGTTCTGGTCTCAGAGTCATACAGGCTGAGGTTCACACGGTACACTAGTCCCTTGGAAAAATTGTTTCCATACATCCTTTATTTTCTTTATTTTCCTTTGTCCCAAACTAGAAGAGACCAATTTTTGCATGTGGATGGCCGCTTACAAGTTTTTAAGACCCCAGTTGCTAGCCATCAAACCAAAAAAAAACCAACCAACCAAACTCCTTGCCATTGAGTTGATTCTGACTCACAGCAACCCCTTTTGGGTGTCCAAGGCAGTAAATTATTAAGGAAGTAGGCTGTCCACTCTTCCTTCCAGGGAGTGGCTAGTAGATTTGAACTGCCAACCTTCTGGTTAGCAGTCAGATACTTTAGGCACTACACTCACCAAAGTAGGATGTAAAACAATGTTTTTGTGTAGTATGTTATGCCAATTGAGCTTGATGTCCCCCTGTTATCACAGTCTCAAGCTCGTGGGTCTGGTGACTCATTCCCTCAAGATGTTTGGCTGTAATTCACTCTATATTCAACACCAATGGAAGCAGTAGTCAAGACATCAGATGTATTGCATTGAGCAAATCTGCTGCAAAAGACCTCTTTCAAGTGATGAAGAGCAAAGATGTCTCCTTGAAGACTAAGGTGTGCACTCATGCCATGGTATTTTCAATTGCCTCTTATGTATGTGAAAGCTGGACAATGAATAAGGAAGACCAAAGAAGAGCTGATGTTTTGCAGTTGTGGTGTTGAAGAAGAATGCTAAGAGTAAGTACCATGGTCTGCTGAAAGGACTAACAAATCTGTCCTGGAAGAAGTGCAGCCAGAATGCTCCTTGGAAGCGAGAATGGTCAGACTTCGTCTCACCTACTTTGGTCACATTGTTAGAAGGAACCATTCCCTGGAGAAGGATATCATGCTTGGTAGTGTGGAGGGTCAACGAAGAAGGGGAAGACCCTTAACGAGATGGATAGACACAGTGGCTGCAATGATGGGCTCAGGCATAGCAAGGATCATGAGGCTGGCACAAGACTGGGCAGTATTTTGTTTTGCTGTGCATAGGGTCACTATGAGTTGGAGATGACTCAATGGCATCTAACAACAACAACAACAAATTATCATAATTTTATCCTCTGTTAGCTCTATGATGTCTATGGATATTCTTATAAAGGAGCTCTGGTGGCATAGTGGCTAAGGCATTTGATTGCTAACCAGAAGATTGACGGTTCAAATCTACCAGCTACTCCATGGAAGAAGACTGGGCAGTTTAATTCTGTAAAGATTTACTGCTTCAGGAAATCTAAAGAGGGTCATTCTTATAGCTCATACAAATACGTATATAGAAATATCGTCTGCCAAACTTATATGTGGTTATAGGTACATGCCCTTTCGCCTAGCCATACCTGATCATTTAACCTGTCTACTTATATATCCGCCTGTAGATTAATGTTTGCTGTTACTGATAATGTAGTATTGTGTATGTAAAAGTGTTTACCTTTGTTTTCTGTACCTCTTGTGCTCTTCTGTGTCTTCCTTTTCCGTAGTGTTACCGTGCTGGTCACTCACTTTTAGTATATTGCCTTTCCCTTCACCCAAATCAGTATTTCTCTCTTACCTATCTAGCAATTTTCCCTCCCCTCTCCTCCCATCCCTGGTAATCAACAAAGAAAGTTTCCTTCCTGTGTAAACCTTCCCTTGACTTTTTACAACAGTGGACTCATACAGTATTTGTCCTTCTGTGATTGATTTATTTCACTAAGCATAATGTCCTCCAACTTCATCTGCATTATGAGGCATTTCATGAATTCTTCATTATTCTTTAGTGTTGCGTAGTATTCCATTGTGTGTATGCACCACAATTTTGTTATCCACTCCTCTATTGCTAGGCACATAGGTTGTTTCAATCCTTTTGCTATTTTGAATAGTGCTGCAATGAACATGGGTATGTATATACCTATTCATGTCCTGGTTCTCAATGGGATTGCTGGATCAAATCATATTTTTATTTCCAACTTTTTAAGGAATTGCCATACCATTTTCCACAGTAGTTGTATCATTTTACAGTCCCACCGGCAATGTATGAGAGTCTCAATCTCTCCACATCCTTGCCAGCATTTGTTATTTTCTGTCTTGCTGAACTTTGCTATTATTGCTGGGTGAGGTGATATCTTATTGTTTCATTTTGCATCTCCTTGATATCTAATGATGGAGAGTTTTTCTTCAAGTTCTTATTGGCTGCTTGAACATCTTCTTTGGTGAAGTGTCTGTTCATATCTTTTGCCCATTGTTTAACTGGAGTTTTTGCACTTTGATGTTGAAGTGTTGGGAGTTTTCTATAAATTTTAGAGATAAGTTCCTCATCAGATACTCACATTTGTTTTCATTTATCTAATAATTTTGGCCCCAATGAAAGAGAGCAATGTTGACTGCAGAACCAACACCACCAATCTAAGGTGCCCTACTGTGTCGGAAAAAGGGGTGAAAATACAGCTAATTTATAGATTTCTTCTGGAAACTTATAAAAGATTTCAAAATAAGCACAGCCGTATTTCTGAGGCTAATTTGTACTGAAGCTCAACTATGGCCAGAGACACCCAGCATGAGATCCTGTGGCAGCAACAGGTTGACCAACTGTCCCAGGACAAGATGGCATATAATTACAAAGGCAGAGAACATGCTATGAGGGGCAGAGTCCAGGGTGCAACTTGCCTGCAAAACATAGCTACTGCTCTATATTGAAGAATGAGTGTCCTAGGCAAAAACCTGCTGGCCATGATATATTCTTTTCAGTGACAATGTTCAACCACTTTCTTTTTTTCCCTCCCCATTGTTCTGGTTCAATTTTATCATGGAATGAAAATCAATCGCCCAAAACAGAAAGTAAATGAAGAGCATTAAAACAATAAATCAGGAGCATTTTATATTTTCCCTCACTTCCTAAGGCCAAATTTGTGTTTATTTTTGTGAAGCATGCATATACACGATTTTGTTTAAGACTCTTTGTTTCCAGCTTCTGTTATTTAAGTTCTTATCTGTTACATCTGTTACAAGGATTACTCAAGCGCCAATGTCTTTATTTTAACCATTTTGGAAGGAAATCTCCCTAAAATGCATTGCATATTTTCTTGCTTCTTAAATCAAACAAATAGGGAACATAGGATTGATAGATAAAATACTGGAAAATGTCCAGCTGAACTTGGATTGCAGACAAATAATGGACAACTTTTTAGTAAGAGCATATCCCAAATATTGCATGGGACATATTTATGCCAAAAACACAATGCTCAACTGCCTTTTATGCCCCAGCAATGAAATGTCTTATGCTAATCCAACTAAATACTGTATATTCAGCAATTTCAGTATCACAACACATTTACAGAGAAATAACTTGCTCCCATTTCAAATTTGATTCCTCTTGAGAGTTCTGGCAAAGATCTTCAGAAAGTGTCAGTCAGTGTTTTGTGTGTGGTTGTTTTCCATACTTCCTATACTTGCCCCCAAATAAAATGTAGGTACTTCCATAAATCTGAAAACAAACACAAAAACCAACCACAAAGTTGAGCAGTCAACAAGTTTAAAAACAAGAAATAAAACTGAAACTTTCTAGGCTCAAAATCAAAGGCAAAATTATAATAAGCAAAATCAAATCAATACCTATTAGCATTTATTCAGGGAGATGTTTATGCTAGGATTCTGGCAAAGCACACATAGATAAATAATGTATATACATCAAAGCAACCTAATGGTTGATGGACAGATTTATATCAACAATGAAACTGCTTAATAAAGCATTCGATTTAAATTTATAGATGATGACTCACGCCTACCAAAAATTAGGTCTCCTCCTACTTCTTCTCCTGCCAGGTCTAAAATACTTCAAGCCATTTTCACAAGAGCAAACATGTCATATGAAAGAATGCCATCCATCCATTTCCAACAGCTTGGAGACACGCACACACACACATACACACACACACTCTCTCTCTCTCTCTCACACACACACACAGAGCAAAACTGCAATAGTCTAAGCTCTGTAAATGCTCAGTTCCCATCTTAGATGCTAGCAGCTGGAGACATTCTAGATTGTAAATTGCTCCTGGTCTTCAACTATGAAACACAGCCACTAAGCAAGCAGCACGGATTCAAACATACTGACTTGGAAAGATACACACATAATGCTATCCCAGCCATGCAAAGAACAAGTTTACAGCTGTATGGTAAAAAAAAAAAAAAACTTTTTATATTTATCATTATCACTAAATCTGGAATACCAGGGATTTCCAGAAGTTACCCAGTATTCTTCTGTCCCTAAAGAAGACAAACAGGCCTGTTTTAATGTAGAGTAAACTCACATCTCCAGTCAAAGACACCATTCTGTCTCTGCAGGTTATGTCCTGCACAGGGTGCTCAGCCCTAGATGAGTGGAGGCTAAAATCCAGCCTGTTTCAGGCTCAGGGGCTGTGTCTATATGGCTCTGTAATAACTAGCAGTTATTCTTTTTCAAATGGTCACTGGAAGTACAAATTTTTCAAACAGCAATAGAAAAGGCTATTTGTCAGCTTTAATCTTAATAAAAAGATCACTTGTAAATTCCATATTCACCTTCTTTCTCCATGGATACCCTTGGCATATGGGTCCCTAACTACCTCAGTGATGTGTGTTGGTTTTAAACATGCTTAGTTCAAGAAGTGGATTAGTTAGTGGAACTGGAATCTAAAGAACAAAGGAGGAGTGTTTCAAAATAAGGCTGGGGCTGCTGGCAGGGACCACCCATGTTATGTAGGACCCATGAGGGCCACCTTGAGAATTTTCAACATTCAGTTGTACAAGACTCAACCCATGGTATTTTCTATTGCTTTATATCCATGTGAAGCTGGACAATGAAAATTGAAGACAAAAGAAGAACAACTGAAGCATCTGAATTGTGGCACTGGTGAAGAACAGTGAATATACTATTGACTTACAAAAGAACAAACAAGTCTGTTTAGGAGGAAGTAGAGCCAGAATGCTCCTTAGAAGTGAGGATGGTGAAACTTCATCTCACCTCCTTTGGAACATGTTATCAAGAGGGACCAATTATGGGGAGAAAGACAACATGCCTGGTCAGTGAAAAAGAGGGAGGCCCTCAATGAGATGGAATAACAGAGTGGTTGCAACAATGGCCTCAAACACAGGAACGATAGTGAGGATGTGGCAGCACTGGCCAACATTTTGTTCTATTATACATGCAGTCACTATAGTTTAAGCTGACCTGACAGCACCTGACAACAATCCTAAGAACAGAGGGAGGTCATTGAAGGGTCTCAAGCACAGGGTACTTTGATATAATCTATGTTTCTAAGAAACCTCTCTGGCTTCAGTGTATGAATCAGAGAGAGCTAAAGAAAATGTGGTGAGAAGGTCCAGGTGAGAGTTGGTAGACAGGACAAAATGGTGCAATGAAGTGAAACAGGAAGATTCCTGATATATTTAGGAGATGCAACTGGCAGGACGTTAGGAATAAAAGGATGTAAAGATGAAAGTGTGGGACCAAAGAAATAATGTGCAGGATAATGCCTAGCCTATGGCTTGAACAAATGGGCAGATGATGATACCATCATAAAGAACCTTGGAAGAAGAGCAAACTTAGGGGTCAAGACCACAAGTTCAGTTTTTGAGCTGAGATTTCCATAACACAGCAGGTTAATATGACAACTAGCAAATATTCATACTGAAATACATGACATTTTTTATAAAATCTGAGAAAAGCAATTTTGATCAGAGCTTTAAAAGCACTGTGACTATATACTGAATAATAAGATTTTTAATTCTCAAATTATTCTCCATAGCCACATTCCTGTCCCCACCCCTGGGTATTTTCAGTTATACCAGTTGCTCTGAGACTAAATAAATGTCAGGGAAAAAGGGGTAAAGATAGTTCAATGTGGCAGGAGTCCAAGGTCACATAATATCCTGCCTACCGCTGACTTCCCCATTTATTCCCCGAGAAGTTGTTCAAATCTTCATCTGTGGATCTTTGATAAATTAAGGCACCAAATTCATTAAGAGCAGTGGATTTTCAAGTGTGGTCTTCAGACTAGCAGCATCAGTATAATGTGGGGACATGTTACGAATGCAAATTCTGAGACCTCACCCTAGACCTCACTTAGAGTCGTGCCATATCAATAAATGAAGGTTGCAAAAGCTTTATTTCACCCCTAATCATTGAGGTTGACTCTTACATCTTCCCCAGTCATATTTTGAGTGCCTCATACCCTATTAGGCTTACTTTCCAGCCCTATATCAGACAATGTTTCATTGCTATCCATAAGGTTTTTCTTGGCTAGCCTAAGGCACTTGACAGCTAACCAGAAGGGGTGGGTTCAAACCCACCACCACTACTCGGAAGGAAGGTTGGGCAATCTGCTTCCATAGTGAAACCACCTCAGAAACCCAAGGAGGGGTCGCTATGAGTCAGGGCCGACTCAACTGCAAATAACAGCAAAAACAATAATTTTTCAGAAATAAATCACCAGGTCCTTCTTCCTAGTCTGTCTTAGTCTGGAAGCTGCACTGAAATCTGTCCAGCATGGGTTACTCTGTTTGTATTTGAAGTATTGGTGGCATAGCTTCCAGCATCACAGTGACATGCAAGGTACCACCATATAATAAACTGACAGATGAGCAGTGAGGACTCAAAATGAGAGAAAACAGCCTTAAACGTCCATCAGGAATCAGAATATGGAATGTACGAAATACGAATCTAGAAAAATTGGAAGTTGTCAAAAATGAAATAAAATGCTTAAAGATTGATATCCTAGACATTAATAAACTGAAATGGACCAGCAATGGCCGTTTTGAATTGGACAATCATATATTACCCCAGGAATGACAAATTGAAGAGGAATGGTGTCACATTCATTGTAAAAAAAAGAACATTTCAAGATCTATGCTGAAGTACAACACTGTCAGTTCTAGGATAATATCAGCATGCCTACAAAGAAGACCAGTTAATATGACTATTATTCAAATTGATACACAAACTACCAATACCAAAGATGAAGAAATGAAGATTTTTACCAAGTTTTGCAGTCTGAAATTGATCAAATATGCAAGCAAGATAAATTGATAATTAGTGGTGACAGGAATGCAAAAAAAAAAAAAAGTTGAAAACGAAGAAAGATCAATAATTTTAAAATATGCCCTTAGTGACTGAAATGGCACCTGAGATCACATGATAGAATTTTGCAAGACCAACAACCTATTCATTGAAATACTTGTTTTCAAAAACTTGAATGGTAACTTACACATGGATCTCACCAGATGAAATACACAGGAATCAATTGACTATATCTACGGAAAGAGACAATGGAGAAGCTCAATATTATCAGTCAGAAAAAGACCAGGGACTAACTATGGAATAGATCATGAATTGCTCATATGCAACTATAAATTGAAACTGAAGAAAATTAAAACAAGTATATGAGAGCCAAAATACAACCTTGTGTATATCCTAACTGAATTTAGAAGCACGTTAAGAATAGATTTGACACATCAAACACTAATGACTAAAGATCAGACAAGTTGTGGGATGACTTCAAGGGCACCATACATGAAGAAAACAAAAACTCATTAAAAAGACAGGGAAGAAAGAAAAGACCATAATGGATGGCAGAAGAGACTCTGAGAGTTGCTATTACATGCAGAGTAGCTAAAGAACATGGAAGAAATGAAGTAAAAGAGTTGAATAGAAAACTTCAAAGGGCAGCTTGAAAAGACAAACTATTATAATGAAATGCATAAATATGTGGAACTAGAAAACCAAAAGGGAAGAGCATGCTCAGCATATCTTAAGCTGAAAGAACTGAAAAAAAAAAATTGTAGCCTCAAGTTGCAACATTGAAGGATTCTGTGGGAAAAATACTGAACAACATAGAAAGCATCAAATAAAGATGGAAAGAATACACAGAGTCACTGTACCAAAAAGAACTGGTTGATATTCAACTATTTCAGGATGTAGTATATGATCAAAAACCAAAAGGGAAAAGCCCAAACAGCACTGAAGGCACTGGCAAAAAAAAAGAAGGATCCAGGAATTGACAGAATACCAATTGAGATATTTCACCAAATGATGCAACACTGGAAGCATTCACTCCTCTATGCCAAGAAAGTTAAAAGATAGCTAGCTACCACCCAACTGACTGGAAGAGATCCATGTTAGAGCCCATTCCAAAGAAAGATGATCCAAGAGAATGTAGAAATTATTGAGCAATATCATTAACATCGGGAGCTCTAGTAGCATAGTGGCTAAGGCACTTGACAGCTAACCAGAAGGCTGGCAGTTCAAACCCACCCGCCACTCCTTGGAAGGAAGATGGGGCAATCTACTTCTGTAGTGATACTGCCTCAGAAACCCAAGGAGGGGTCACTATGAGTTGGGTCCGACTCAACAGCACATAACAACAACTACAACATCATTAACATTGCACAGAAGTAAAATTTTGCTGAAGATAATTAAAAAACGGTTTCAGCACACATAGATAGGGAACTGTGAGAAATTCAAGCCAGATTCAAAAGAGGACATGGAACAAGGGATATCATTGCTGATGTCAGATGGATCTTGGCTGAAAGCAGAGAATACCAGAAAGATGTTTATCTGGGTTTTGTGGACTGTTAAAAGCATTGGACTCTATGGATCATAACAAATTATGAATAATATTGTGAAGAACAAGAATTCCAGAATACTTACTTGTGCTCATGTGGAACCTGTATGTAGACCAGAGGCAATCACTGGAATAGGACAAGGGGATCCTGCTTTGTTTAAAATCAGGAAAGGTAGGTGTGAGTGTTGTATCCTTTCACCATACTGATTCAATTTGCATGCTGAGCAAATAATCCAAGAAGCTAGACTATATGAAGAAGAACACAGCACTAAGATTGGAGGAAGACTCATTAACAACTTGGGATAAGCCGATGACACAAACATGATTGCTGATCTCAAAGAGTACTTAAAACACTGATGAAGAACAAAGACTACAGCCTTCAGTATAGATCACACCTCAAGATAAAGGAAACAAGAATCCTCTTAAGTGGACCAATAAGCAACATCATGATAAGTGGAGAAAAGACTGAAGTTGGCAAGGATTCTATTTTACTTGGATCCACAATCAACATCCATGGAAGCAGCAGTCAAGAAAGCAGATAACTTATTGCACTGGACAAATCGGCTGCAAAAAATATCTTTAAAGTTTAAAAAGCAAAGATGTCACTTTGAAGACTAAGATGTGCCTGACCAAACATGGTAGGTACTTTAAATCCCACATATGCATGTGAAACCTAGATAATTAATAAGGAAGACCACAGAAGAATTAATGCATTTGAATTATGGTGTGGAGAGAGAATACTGAATATACCATGGACTGATAAAAGAACAAACAAATATGTCTTAGAAAAAGTACAGCCAGAATGCTCCTCAGAACAGAATGGCCAGACTTTGTCTCTCTTACCTTGGTCATGTTATCAGGAGGGACCAGTTCCTAGATAAGGATAAGATGCTTGGTAAAGTAGCAAACCAAAACCAAACTCATTGCCGTGAAGTCAGATCCAACTCATAGCGACCCCTCCTTGGGTTCCCAAGGCAGCATCACTGTGGAAGTAGATTGCCCAACCTTCCTTCCGAGGAGTGGTTGGTGGGTTTGAACCGCCAACCTTCTGGTTAGCAGGCAAATGCCTTAGGCACTACGTCACCAGAGCTCCCTAGTAAAGTAGAGGGTCAGAAAAAATAGGGGAAGACCCTCAACAAGATGGACTGACACGCTGGCAAAAACAATGGGCTCAAGCATAGCCACAACTGTGAGGATGGTGCAGGACTAGGCAGGGTTTTGTTCTGTTGTACAGTGGATCACTATGAGTTGAAACCATCTCAATGGCTCCTAACAACAAGATCTACTGAATCACAAACTAATTCAGACACAGCAACCAGCATTTTAATAAGTTATCCAGGCAACTCTGATGCACAAATGTGAGAACCACTGACAATGATCAACTCAATTTCCTTCTCATCTGCTTCCTAATTTTCACATTTTCCCCCTTGTTAAAATGTCCTTGGTGCTTCAAAATTGCAACCAATGTCTAAGCAAAGGTCCTTCTGTAGATGATACCATCCTCCCTCTTAGATCTCACACTGTTTTCCTTGAGGTAGTGGGACGTCTAGTTTCCTCTCCACTGATATGAATGTTATCCATATGCTTGTGTCAATTGTTGGTAGCATTGCCCTCCTTCTCTGAGACTTTTCAATACTTAATGGTTGTACCACTCTTGCCATACTGCCTTGTATTCTAAGTTATGTTAGATTAATCACGTTTTATTGGATTCATGACATTGTCCAGTATATAGAATGTACTCAATAAAATTCTGAATGCTCTAGATCAGTGTTCCTTAAAGTGGGTTCTACTGGCATTAAGAATCACCTGTGTGGGAGTCCCAGCAAGATGGTGAACTAGGCACAAGGACTGCACAGACACTCTTCAACAAAGAAAAGGGAAACCAATTAACACAGACACAGAAGATAATCTTGGACCCCTGAGCCTTGAAGGGAAGGATACAAAAGTGGACTAAACCC
>NW_006921841.1:3633071-3682011 GCF_000298275.1 Orycteropus afer afer | reverse complement strand
TATATGTGAACTGCTGTATGAAAAGTGAATTTACTCTGTAAATCTTCACCCAAATCCTAATAAAAAAAAAACAAAAAACAAAAAACAAAAAACCAACTGCAACTCATAGCGACCCCATAGGACAGAGTAGGACTGCCCCACAGGGTTTCCAAGGCTGTAAATCTTTATAGAAGCAGACTGTCTCATCTTTCTCCAGCAGAGCAGCTGGTGGGTTTGAATGGCTGGTGGATTTGAATGGCCAATCTTTTGGTTAGCATTTGAGTACTTAACCACTTGTGCCACCATGGCTCCTTCCCAAAGCTGGAAAGCCACCACAAATGCATTCTGGATAACAAACCATCTTCCAAAAGAAGATGCACACAAGTGGTTCATAAGTAAATGGAGACCACTGTGCAAACACACACAGTCTCTATTCACAGATGCTGCTGGAGATCCCTGCCAGAGGTGGGGAATGTCCTGTAGCTTAATTTTATTTAGCCTCAGAGAATTGTAGAGAAAGCTTTATTTGTGCTAAGAAAAGACTGCATGGAAATGTAAAGCACTGAATGGGCAAACCATTTAAAGTGAGAGGTAGGGGTGAGGAAGACTCTGTAATGGCCCATGATAGTGACCACGGAGAGGGATCCAACCCAGAATCTTGCCCCAGCCCCCATCTCAGGATCCTTTTCTCAGTCTGCTTTTCATCTAACTCCCTTCCAAATTTAATTTTAGTTAATTATTACTTATAACATGCATTCAAGTTTCCTAATCTTAATTTCACATTCATTCTTCAGATGCTGTATATCATTTTTCTGATTCTCTAGAATATAAGAAAAACCCTTTAAACCATTACCTACTCATATTTCTCCCATTGGATTAGTTTGGGAGTTGCATGCCAGTTTGTCTACTTCTGAATTCTTGGGGTTCTTTGATACTCGACTTTGGACACATCTCCACAGATTTCCACTCCTACCACTTTCTTTTCAGTTAACTAGAGGACTAGAACAAAAGTCTTTGCATTTTGACCATCTTACTACTAATCACTTTAAGGAAAGGCAGTAAATTATTAACTCTCCTCTTCAGTTTGTGGTTTCTGGTTTCCTCTATAATAACTAGAAGCATCTAGGAGCCTATAGCCTCCCCAATCTTTACCTCAAACATTTCTTGTCAAAAACTCTTTCTGTCAAGAGGACCTATCTACCCTTTTAGAGTGGTATCAAAGGGAGAACAATTGTTTGCCCAAAATAATTTATATGTATGGTATCTGAATGCCCAGATTAGATGGCACCCATTTCACTAGACCT
Source organism: Orycteropus afer afer (assembly GCF_000298275.1). Taxonomy (NCBI): domain Eukaryota; kingdom Metazoa; phylum Chordata; class Mammalia; order Tubulidentata; family Orycteropodidae; genus Orycteropus; species Orycteropus afer. Next base: position 3,680,728 of record NW_006921841.1, on the reverse strand, counting down.
TTGCTTAGCTCCAAAAAGATGCCTTTCTGGGCATTTCTACCCTTTACCAGAAAATGTGCTAGAAATGGAAAAGTCTTCAGTGTGGCTCCCATGCAAGTGATATTATGGGGAAAGATGCTATTTCTGATGGTTCCCTAACTAAGACCATCAGAATCCCAGAGGCACCCACTGATAAGGTTCTGTGCTGGCTGCTGTAGACACTACCTCCACTACCTCTCATGGAGGGTCCAGTCCAGCTGGAGGAGACAGTCAGATAACCACACAAAGACATGTAAGATTATTAAATGCACATGTGGTTAGATACACAATCAGGGTTAGAATCCAGACTATATTTGAAATTTTAAAACAAAATAAAGACATTTTCTTAGGAGGGGCAGTGCCAATGAAAGATAAGGGCAAGAGTTTCAGTTTCCTCAAGTATGCAGTGAAAAAACCTTTCTGCAATAATCTGGAAAGAAGCAGTGGTAATAGTTGCACTTATGACTAAAATGCACCTGACCCAAAGCCACAGTCTTCTCAATCACTTCATATTTATGTGAAAAGCTGAACAAGGAAAAAGGGAGATGGAAGGAGAATTGACATATTTGAATATGTTGGAGAAGAATACTGACTATGCCACAAACTATCAGAAGAACCAAAAAATTCATTTTGAAGCAAGTATAGACAGAATGTTCCTTAGGACATACGGCTTTTTCTTGCTTACTTTGGACATGCCCTCAGGAAATAACAATTGCTAGAAAAGGACATCATGTTTGGTAAAACAGAGGGTCAGCACAATGAACGGAGCCCTCCATGAGATGGATTGACATAGTGCTTACAACAGTGGGTTCAAAATTATAGGCATACGCATTTTATTATGCTTCACAGATATTGTATTTTTTTACAGATTGCAGGTTTGTGGCAACACTGGACTACTGGCATCACTTTTCCAACCACATGTGCTCACTTCTTTTCTCTGTGTTACATTTTGGTGATTCTCCCAATATTTCAAACTTTTTCATAATGCTACCACATAATGCTACAGTATAGCATAATCATAACTTTTATATGCACTAGGATACCAAACATATTTGTATGACTCAATTTATTGCAATATTCACTTTATTGTGGTAGTCTGGAACTGAACTTGCAGTATCCCTGAGGTCTAACCCTATAAAAGACTGAGGATGGCACAGGACTAGATAATGTTTTGTTCTGTTATACGTAGGGTTGCCATGAGTCAAAGTCAACTCGATGGCAACTAACAACAATTATACATGATAACCAATGTCACTGAATTATACATGTAAAAATTGTTGAAATGGCAGATATTTTGTTATCTATCTATCTATCTATCTATATAATAAAAGGGTGTTGAAGATCAGTTATGAGTACTGTACAGACATTCCCACTCTTACTCTTGCATGAACTGAATATAAGAGTCTATCCAGCCCAGACAGCTAAACCTTTCAGAAAGATATCCTCTGCTGAAGATTACCACCAGTCCTATTTCTATATGCTCTGGAGAAGATTTTGTGACTTGATTCTGAATTTGAGATTGCCAAATCTTGATGCTAGAATATTGTCACATCTGCCTCTAATGAAACTTTCTTTCACCCAGGGTGAAAGGGCATAGAGCAGGGACCTTCTAGAGCAACACTGTCCCAGAAAACTTCCTGTAATAATGGGATGTTTTATGTCTGCCCTGTTCAATGGATGTAGCCACGGATTACATATGGTCACTGAGTCCTGAAAAGTAGCCAGTGTACTGAGGAAACACCTTTTTTAAAAAAATTTATTTTTAATAGCCACATGTGGCTAATGGGACTCTACTGGATAGCAGCATAGTTCTGGAGCTTACAGAGCAAAGCTGTGTGATGTTTTTGTGCCTGCTTGCTATTAAATGCTTGTATGTGTGGCAGAATTTGGTCTTTGAGTTACTTTCATGGCAACACTGGGTGGCGAGGTTGTGGGAGGGGTGACCCTTAGCCCTCCTCTACCACCAGGAGGAGGAGGATGATGATGATGATGATGACGACGATAGCAACCAAACTCACTGCCATCGAGTCAATTCCGACTCATAGTGACTCCCTTTGGGTTTCCAAGGCGGTAAATCTATACAGAAGTAGATTGCCCAGTCTTCCTTCTGCAGAGTGGCTGGTAGGTTTCAACTGCCAACCTTCTGGTTAGCAGTCAAATGCCGTAGGCACTACACCACCAGAGCTCCTTACCACCACGATAGACTAACCATATTAACCCATGATGGATAAACAAATGAGGTGAAGTCAGTTCTCAAGATGGGGGAAAGAACTTCTAGATCCAAGGGGCTGATCTGTGTTCTCTGAACTGCACAGGTTAAATTAGGATGAAAATAAATAACTCAGAGAGCTGTAAAATTTAATGATAATGAAGTGAAAGCACCTTAACAGAATACTTAGTATCTGCTAGAGGTTGTATACACTTAACTTTGCTTACACCAAAACACTCTGTTTTCTCACACACACATACCCTTTAAGTACATATACAAGTTTAGATAAGGTTTTGCCTGTATGGGAATGAGCATATAAACAGAGCATAAGAAATTGTACCCACCCTCACCCCACCCCACCCCTCAAATAAACACTTTAAATATTTCAGCTATGAGTTTGGTTTGGAAAGAGGATTTCTTTGTCAGAATAATATTTATGAAACAAACCAACTATAGTAAGAGGGGTTTTCTTCTCTTCTAAAGAACATCACTTGCAGAATTATACGATTCCATTTACATTGGTTTTTGTCTCCAAGGGTAAAACAATATGATAATATGCAAAACAGTATTAAAAAAAATGCACGTGATAAACATTGAATTCAGGATAGTGATCATGGGGGAAGTAGGGGAAAGAAGGAGGGGATCAGGGGAAGAAATACAAGAGGGGATGGGTTTTATCAGTAATAGTTTATTTCTTTTAAAAAATCATCAATCAAATACTGCAAAATGTTAAGATTTGATCACATTGAGTTGTAAGTATACAGGTTCTTATATCATCTTTTGTACTTTTATGTATTCTTTTAACTTTTTCTTCTTTGATATATATTGATTCATTCTGATATTTTATACCCTAAAGTATTATAGAAGTAACATCAACACACATCATTCTTACATGCCAAGCTGAAGAGTGTGGTTGATTCTGAAAGATAACTTTTCACATCTAATAACATACCAGGGCATAATACCAGTTGTGTAAATGTCTTACTTGGGACTTGGTTTGACAAACTTCTCTTAGATCACAGTTATTTGACCTAAATAGTATGGAACAGCTCATACATATACTTTTTCTTTTTTTTCCCCCTAGCAAGATCACCCATAATAAGTTCTTCTAAGGTTTTAAAAATAATATGCTGTGACTTTTCAATTTTTTAGGTGTGAAGTCAGTAATAATGGTATTTCAGTATATTTTGAACTGCCTGGAAGAATGTCTGAAAAATGAATACCAGTATCCAAATACAGGGGTGTCCCAAATTGTTAAATTGGTTTATAGGATAAAATTCAAGTTCCTCAACAGCAATAGAAGGTCTTCCATGATCTCACTGAGCTGGTTTACCTCATCTTGAGCCACTACCTGCCCACCCTTGATCTCCACACACATCAGGCTGCTTCTTCACCTGCATGTCCTTGCTCGTGCTGTCCCCTCTGGCTAAAAGACCCCCTCTGCTCCACTCCGGTCTTCACCTGGCTAACTTCTACTCCTCCATAAATACTCAGAAGGATTCCCCTCCAGGAGGCCTTTCTAGAGATCTCCATCACATCTCCAAGCCTGGCTACATCAGGTGCCCACCTTTTGTACTCCTATAACATTACTTTGTAAGTGGCTGGTGGTGTACTTACCACCCTGTCCTGTAATAAGCTGTTTATGTCCTAAAACTTTCTAAGGACAGAACCATCTTAGACACCCACATGACATGAAGTAACCACCAGTGCATTTGTCCTTCTGCCTCCATGAGGGATCCTTTTTGGTCCTGAAAGCTAAGAGTACAGAATATTATAAAAGAAAGGGGATCTTGTGGCTTTCTACTCCTTTTTTCTAAGTCCCCATTTCTGGCTATAACTTGGGTTCTTATGTTGCCATGGTAACCAACCGTCCCAGAACACAGACTTCTGACCGTTGGACTTGTAGCCACTGAGATTTGGGATCTGCCCCAGAGCTGGCACCACCTCTTTCATGTGGACAGCTCCCCAAGCAGGGCATGACAGAGTCTGAGATGTCTGTGAGTGTGTGTGCATACATGTGCGTGTATGCTTGCTCTTCCACTCCCACTTGCTAAGGCATCAGAGAAAAAGCTAGACTTAAAAAATAACATCAGCTGGTGGGAGGACAGGGACCACCATAGGTATAACCTTTCTGAAAGTAATTATCAGGAGCCTTTAATAGGTTTGTGATCTTTGATCTTTTAATCCCACTTACAGGAATATAATGAGAGACATAGATTTATGGACAAGGAGATTTACTGCAGAGTTATTTATTCAAACAACCGAATGGTCATTAATAAGTGGTTAGAAATTACAGAATAGCCATACTTAGGTTTACTGTATGCTTTGCCACAAAATAATCTCAAGTTCAACAATGTAACATATACATCCCTATATGTATATGTACATATTATGTATATATAAGTAAAGAAAAAGAAGAGAATATAAGGAAATCCACCAAAATGTTTTAATAGTAGTTATCATTACCTTAGGATGGTGGGATCCTAGCATATTTATTTTCATCTTCATACTTTCCTATATTTTTAAAATTTTCATACAATGGTCATTTCTTTTATGACAGAAGAAATTACAAAGGTTCTTTCAACTGTAGGAAGACAGAGAATGAGAGGCATCTATCTGGTGGTAATGTTTAGTGGAGAAGATTAATAAAAAGCTACACAATGAAACATGTCTATAAAGGAAGATGGCTACACTTCTGGCCTTCATTGAAAATTGCAAAAATAGGATGAAGGTCTACCTAAATATAAAAACAAAAAGATGTTACTATTTGAATAGCTTGACTCCACTTTTTTTCTCCTCCACCTCAACTTTTTTTTTTCTTTTTCTTTTCCTTTTGATGCTTCCTCAGGGAGAACTAGGCTACAAGATTTGAGCCCTTGAATTCCATGGCATACTCATCCTCCAACAGCGACAGTAATGACACAGAAGACTGCAGGTCCAAATCCAATCTGAGCCTCTCGGTAGGCTATTTTCCCTGTGAGGACAACTTCTTCTATGAGGACACAACTCCTTATGAAGACATGCCCTTTGAGAGTCCTTCAATTCATTTCCTCCCTCCTATCCAAGGGATGTGGAGGACTGAAAGTACATTGAGACCCATGGGGAGAAGAGACCAAATTCAGGAGGACACAGAGCAATTTTGCAAACTACGCATCACCCTGGCCTGGGATGTTGATGTGGGCTCTAACAATTCTGACTTGACAACTAACTGGGATCTAAATAGACACAACCAGTGGGTGGACAAGTATCTAGAAAAGAGGACAGAACTGACTCTCAGCAAACTAGACGGTCTTGTGCACAAGCTTGAGAACTTCCTAGAAAATCAGAAAAATGACGGAGACAGTAACTCTATTTTCCATGACTCTATTCCGGAGGAAGATTTCCAGCTATCCCGCAGCTCTCCTCCAGATATGGCTCAGGTCAGTCATCAGAGACACAGTACTCGGCAAGACTTCCCCAACGTCAAACTACCAGAAAATAAAGATGCCACCAAGTTTCCACAGATTCCTCTAATGCTTCAGGAACAGGAACATACTGAGGTGAGCACTAAGAGATACCTTGAGAGAGCGCAGGGATGGGCCTGGCAGTGGGCAAGGTTGGAACCCATGGACCACTATGATCTGCTATGAAGCAGTGTACGGGCCTCTGGTGGTGCAGTGGTTAAAGCATTCAGGTCAGTGGTTTGGACCACCAGACATTCTGTGGGAGAAAGATGAGGTAGTCTGCATCCATAAAGATTTTCTGCCTTGGAAACCCTCTGTCATATTGGGTCATTGTAAGTTAGACTCAACTTAATGGCAGTAGGTTTTGGTTTTCTGAATTGGGGTCAAGCCCCCTGAGTCTCTGACATGGCTAGGAGTGATGGAAGAATAACAGCAAGGAAAGAAGTCAGGGTGGAGGTGAATGGAAAATAACAAGGAGCACTAAGCAAGAAAAGGGGGGAGGAAAGCAATGAAACAGATTAATAATTATGACCAAAGAGGCCCCAGTCATGATGCCTCAAAAAATAAGATTTATGTTTTTAAGCATTAACAAATATTTAAACTTTGCACTTACAGTTGGCCACTTTTGGTAAAAGGATTTGAGTTCCAGAAATGGGTAAAAATTGACACCCTTGTTGTCCAGGTTATGAATATCTAACTCATCATTCATTTCCTTGGTAGATAAACCAGACAACTGGTAGCCAAAGGACAAGCACTACAGAAAACTCCTCAATCTCACCAGGTCAGCCAGAGGAGGACAATGCTTCCAACATACAAACCCTATCCTGTCTAAATTTTGGGTGGGTCTTCCGCTGGATGAGGCAGCAAGTGTTCTCCTCACTACTGGGGAGAGAGTACCCCGAGAAGGCCAACAAGAGCCCCCACCGGGTGGAATCAAAGAACAGGCTTTCTCACAGAAGCAAAAGAATCCAACCTCAAGAATCCCTTGAATTAGGACACACTATGTCACCAGATTTTTAAACTTTTTGATAGCCCCTGTTTTACAATCATCAAAGGTTTATTTTTTTCAATAAATGAAACTAACATTCTTGTTATCCATGTCTTCCTTTTCCCATTCACCATCTTAACTGAGGCTGAAAGTACATATAATGTCTAAAGGACAGAAATGTATTCTTGTGGAATTTTAAATAGCAGAGTTCTTCTTAATCTTTTTAGTGTATTTCACCCCCATTTTATGTATTTTAACCTAAAGGACAGAAATGTATTCTTGTGGAATTTTAAATAGCAGAGTTCTTCTTAATCTTTTTAGTGTATTTCACCCCCATTTTATGTATTTTAACCTCTTTACCATGAACTCAGTTTCAGAAGGCAGCAGTATAACCCATTACACTCCTGATGTAGCAATATGGTTTTGGTTGAACTTGTGGAAGCAAGTAAACTTCTGAAGCTCATCTGGTAATGAGATACTTAGGAAGTTAATTTCAATTGGTAGTGTATTGAGAGTTAGTTTGGACTATAGTTTTGATAGTCCTAAGGAGCTCTGGTAGCATAGTGCCTAAGGCACTTGACTGCTAACCAGAAGGCTGGCGGTTCAAACCCACCAGCCACTCCTCGGAAGGAAGGTTGGGCATTCCTACTTCCGTAATGATACTGCCTCGGAAACCCAAGGAGGGGTCGCTATGAGTCGGGGCCGACTCGACGGCACATAACAACAACAACAACAGAGAGAGCTTGCTAAGGTCCCTACCCCAATACTAAAGGACAATTTTGTTTAGGTAGGAGGGATAGTTAATACCTCAAAAATGTAAGTATTTTCATTATGAACTACAAGTGGGGGAACTCACATGGCATGCAAGGCAATCTCTAATTTCAAGATGGATAGGTGGGTTTTATATTGCACTGCCTGGAGTTAATCTTTTCCTGCTACCCCCTAATACTCCAACAAATAGAACAACCCTCTGCTTTCAGAAGTGAAATAAGATCCTTCTCTGATAACACTCACTGAGTGAGCCAGTTGTGAAGCAGGGTGAGTACAAAAGCCTTAGGATAAATTCCCAAAAGGATTATTAGCCTAGATCAAGAGGTCTCCCTGCTAAACAATATATTATCCCACCTTTCAAAGAAATTCTGTGGTTTTGACATCCATTTAATTCCAATATCATATGCTTTTCAAGGCATTTTCAAATGGTAAGGCAAACATCAAATATCTTTTCAGGTTGTTGTTAAATAAAAATTTTATCTCATTATTACTGAATTCTCTCAGTCTAAAAGGAAATCAGAAAGGCAATATATTTTGTTTTTCTTCAGTCTGCATCAATAAAGTTGTTTTTTTTTTTTTTTCAATGCAAATCTCTATTATAAACAACTCTTGTTTTAGTGTAGAAATTTCCTATATACCCTCTGGCAAAGAAAGAGAAAACATCTTGGAGATTCTAATGGTTAATGTACATTTGGGGAGTTGTTTTTGAGTTTTACTTTCATCGACCAGGTTACCATCTGTCATCTGTCCCTGAGGTCTAGATTTTTCCCAAGATAGGGATGAAAAGGAAGATTTTTCTTCAGGTAAGTAACTTCAAAAATTCACTTAGTACCATACTGCATCCAACAACATCATAACCGACTCATATAAGGAATCAAGAAATGTTAAAATCATTGGGTAAATGATTGGGGAATGTGATATTCCACATGGTTTCCAAGAATTACTACTCAGACTCTACACTAATTATCAAATGGTTGGGTTCCTTTTAAGTTGGTAAACATCAACTTAATCAAGTGATTAAACTTAGCATAACCAATAATGGGACAAACCAACATCATGTACCTTCTGAAGAGAAGTAGTATATTCTTGTTAATGATATTTAATCCGAATCTAATCATAAAGAAACAGCCAGATAAATCCAGATTGTAGGACAGTCTACCAGACAGCCAGCCTGGGCTTTTTAAACATGAAATACAAAAAAAGAATAAGAAAATTGGCAGGGAGATCACAGGGTTTATAAAGGAGACTAAAGAAACATAATAATGCAATTTATGATCTTTGACTAAATCTTTGTTTAAATCCACAAAGCAAAAGACAACTATGATAAATAATATTTTTAGACCAACTAGGGAAATCTGAATGGTCCAGGAAAAAAATACAAAAGAAAGAAAGTAAAGATGAGGAAAATTCCAGTAAGTAGGAAATCTAGCTCCCTGTTATCAAAATAAAGTGTTATTTTTATATACTTGCATGGTAATAATAGCTTAGAGATGTACCTAGATAAGGCATTAAAATTTTTACTCTAAATAAAATTTAAGTATTAATTTGATTTCTCAAGTGATATAACTGGGAAATTCTTTAATGTGGATTCATTCATTCATCCTGGCACCTGCCTATGGGTTGAACAACAGCCATAGTAATTTTCAGTCTCATAGTTAGTAAATACATAGTCCATGAGTCTCTCTAAGTTGATCCTGTGGAAAGCAGACTAGTATCTAAGTATTTTTCTAAAACATTTATGATTTTAGTAGTTTATTTAGCTCTTGTTGAGATTAAATGGAATAATTTTTGCCTGATGGGAAGCTAGTCCTTTTGCCTTTTTAAATGATCAAAAATTTCAAGGCCTAGATGTTTCATGTTTACCTTCAAATGAATTTCTGGTACATTTTCTCTGTCACAAATCAGAGACAGCCTGAAAGTTATAATATTAATACTTCTTGCAAATTACTTTGACATTTCCTTTTATTTTGAGTGGTGCTAGAGTGTTGCACATCCTCCAACCTAAGAAGCAAAGGCATAAAGCAACCATATAATTATTATAACTAATTGTCAATACTGGGGAACTTTTGAGAGTGAAAGAGAGTGCACTAATAATTATCCTGGGTCATGAGGAATAAACCAGGGATACTCTGGGAAAATTAGGTCATATGTCTACAACAAAGATGGCAGGGTTTCATCAGAAGGCTTTAAAACCACACATACTACAGTTTTCTGAGATACTACAATTTGTATTAATGTTGTTTAGCTTGTATCTCTTACATGATTAAAGCTATAGGTCTGCTCTTAAACAAATTCATTTATTTGCTGTAGATCCTGGGGAAGTTATTTAACCTCTCTAAGCTTTCCATTTCTCCATCTATAAAAACCCAAACCAAACTCACTGCCATCAAGTCGGCTCCGTCTCGTAGAGACCCCTCCTTGGGTTTCCGAGGCAGTATCACTATAGAAGTAGATTGCCCAACCTTCCTTCCAAGGAGTGGCTAGTGGTTTGAACTGCCAGCCTTCTGGTTAGCAGTCAAATGCCTTAGCACTATGCCACCAGAGCTCCCTCTCCATCTATAAGCTTCAATAATAACAGTATTTAGTTTGCAGTTGGTGATTGGCCAGGCACTTCTGAGAGCTCCTCCATGTGATCTTTCTGCCTTGATAAATTTGGGCTTCCTCACAGCATGGTGGCCTTAATATAATTAGAATGTTTACTTGGCAGCTCAGGGCTCCAAGTGTGAGCATTCTAGTGAACAAGGAGGAAGCTTCATCATTGCTTTTTATGACGTTAACATCAGAAGTCACACAGCATCACTTACACTGTATTGACATTATTACAAGCAAGTCACAACTCTATCCAGATTCAAAGGCAAGAGACTTAGACTCCACCTTTCAAGTGGGAGGAGCGTTAAGTTTCTAGAAGAGCGTGGTTGGAGAAAGATTTTGGTATTCATCTTTGAAAACTTCAGTCAGCCACAGAGAGGAAAGTCTGCAACGCTGTCAGAAGGACAATTATTGTTGTTAGCTGCCATTGAGCTGACTCTGACTCATGGCGACCTTGTGTAAAACAGAAAAAAAATGTAGCCTTGTCATGTATTATCCTCAGAATTATCAGCGTGCTCGAGTCCTTTGATAGGACTATGAGAAGAAAGATTTAGCCAATGAAAACTTTATGGATCACAACAGATGGAAGATCAGAGGCCTCAAACCCTGGGAAGAGGGGCAGTCACTTCTGCACCAAGGATGTTACTTAGAAGGAACAGTCTCTTATTAAGAAACAAGTATTCTCAGGAGGGTAGGCGCAAAAAGACTAGCAACATCTTCACGTTTATCAGAAGGGGTGTTTGTAACTGGCAGTGGGATGTGGATATACTAGGACTGCCTAATAAGGAAGGGTCTTGAAATTATATTTTGGTAGATCAACCAGTTTGGTGAAATGTTAATAGAACAGGTGTTTAGAGAAACAAGTGGAAAGAACTCTTAAAAACTGTCTAGAATATAAGTTTCACGGATTCAACTTCTTGTTTGAAAATATTTAAAAACCTAGCTTTTTTCAATAGCTTAATTATCTTTGAACATCTTCATCCTCCCCTGCCTCAGCTGAAAGTTGGTGGATTTTGTTTAGAAATAAAAGATCCTTTTCTACTCATCCCTCAATAAAGTTGTTAAACAAACAAACGTACTAACCTCAAATGTGTTGAAGAATAGTGAATATACCATGGACTGCTGCTGGAAGAACAAACCAATTTGTCTTGGAACAAATATAGCCGAATGCTCCTTGGGAAGTGAAGAATGGCCAGACTTTGTCTAGCACTTTGGACGTGTTATTAGGAGGGACCAGTACCTGAAGAAGGGCATCACCTTCAGTAAAGTAGAGGGTCAGAGAAAAAGAGGGAGACCCTCCATGAGATGGATTGACCCAGTGGCTGCCACGGTGAGTTCAAGCACATGAACGACTGTGAGGATGGCTAGTTTATTCTATGATACTGTGGTGTAGTAAATTACTTAGTGTGGCTTTTCTACCCATTGTTGTTATTGTTGTTGTTGTTATGTGCCATCGAGTCAGCCCTGACTCATAGCAACCCCTCCTTGGGTTTCCAAGGCAGTATCACTACGGAAGTAGGATTGCCCAACCTTCCTTCCGAGGAGTGGCTGGTGGGTTTGAACCGCCAGCCTTCTGGTTAGCAGTCAAGTGCTTTAGCCACTATGCTACCAGAGCTCCTTTTCTACCCATAAGTCTTTGTAAACTCCAAGGTGGGATTTTCTATGAGCAAATGAGGAGCTCCTGATTGCTAAAGTTGTCCACCTGGAGTATTTCTGTTGGGAGTGGCACAAAATAATGTTCTGGGAGGTGCCCACTCTTCTCTCAAGTGCTTAGAGTTCTGATACTATGATTGGCTAGTTTGACCACCCTGCTGGGCTGAAAAGGAGGCCTCCTAGAGGCAGAATGCTCTCTGACTGCTGGTTGAGGAAGACGTGCTGCTGAAAGAGACACGGGCTCCTGAGACACACATTGCTGGGAAAGAGACGCAAGAGACACACATTGCTGAGTGAGACACCGAGGGACCAGCACTGCTGGGAAAGAGACTGTGAGAGACTGTTGGATGAGGGACGGTGGGCTGGGAGAGAGACTGAGCATTTTTCCTGAACTTGAATTGTAGCCTGTGGTGCTTCCCTAATAAACCCCATAATCTGTGAGCTCTGTGTAGACACTGCAGCGAATTATCGAACCCAGGGGAGAGGGGGTGGGTGCTTTGGGAGGAACGGTTGGTGAAAGTGCTGGACGGAGGCAGCATGTCCGGCCTTGTAGGAATAGGCCTTGGGTTACTGCTGGTAATTCTGTTTTACTCTTGTGGGATTACAGGAGGTCAGAACATGTGGCCTCTTTGCCCTTCTTGCAGATATATAGGGATGCTATAATTTGGAACCAACTCCATGAGACTGAACAGCAACAACAAAGGGTTGTCATGAGAATTTAGGAAAATAATTCTTCCTGGAAAGTACTTAGAGAACTGCCTGGCACATAAAAATTACCAACCCAGGTGCTTCCAAGTCAATGCCGACTCATGGTGACTCCATGAGTAGAGCTGTGCACCATAGGGTTTTCAGTGGCTGTTATTTTAGGAAGTAGATTGCCAGGCCTTTCTTCTGTGGTGCCACTGGTGGGCTTGAACCACCAATCTTTAGGTTAGGTTAGGTTTGAGCACAAACCATCTGCACTACCCTTCCTGGCACATATGAAGCACTTAAAAGTTTAGTTGCTCTTAGTGACTGTATCGTACTTCCTTTGTTTAAAAACCTGCATAGTGATGAAAGAATAGGATCCAAGCAAATTGTCAACTACGTCTCACTATAGTCGGATCTCAATGCATTTTTTTTTTTTCTTATTTTGTGATATTCTCTCCTTGTGCCCTGTGGTTCAGAACTTTTGCATTGCTTGTTCCCTGCCTTGCTCCTTGTACTTTCCTGCCTCTATGACTTTACTTGTATTTTCGATCGTGGAACTGCCCTAACCATGCTTCCTCTTCAGTCTTACCCTGCTACCCACCTACCACCAAATCTGCCTTTCCAAATCCAGGATAAATCCCAGCTCCTCTAAAGAACTAGGCAGGCTGGAATTAATCCCACCCTCCTTTGTGCTACCTCAGCATTCCATTTGCAACTCTAGCAAGTGTACATTTTATCCAGTTTTTATAGAATGTGCACCCGTCTTTCTCTCCTACTAGACAAACGCCCCTGTGTGTTCTGCTTATCTTTGCATACTCCAAAGCCCCTGGCTCAGTTTCCTGTACCTAATAGCTCCACGATAAATATTTGGTGAAATGAATCATTAACTTGCAGGAAATAATTTAAACAGATAATATCTGCGATTGAATTTCATTTCCTCTCATATAAAATTCAATTAGCTACTACTTTAATTACCTCAAACCCCTAATGTTTAGACTGGGGTATACTGGGGTGGGGGGGTCTCATGGTGTAGATATTTCCTAAAATGGAAAAGCTCCATTTTGTACAATAGACAAAGCTAGTTAACAATAGAATATTGCATTTTTCTACTTGTCTGAGTAGAGCCCGATATTCTGTCCCCACTTTTGAATTTTAAAACATTTTTTAAGGCCTTCACATTTACTTGCAAATCCTCCAGATAATGTTTAGATTTATTCATTCATTCATTCAAATAAATTTACTAAACATTAACATGATAGAGGCTGAGTACAAAGATGAGAATGACAGACCCTTCTCTTGAAGAGCTCATCTTTATGGAAGAGGTAAACACCTCACCAGATACAGCACAGAGGCTGTGATTTTGAGCTAGACCTAAAAGGAGTGCCTGAGACTTGCCAGGTAGACAAGGAACAGATAACATTGGGAGATGCAACAGCCTCTGCAAAGACCAGAAGACTACAGGGCATGCACAGGAAAAAGGAAGAAGTCGAGATTAGCTTAAGCACAGGGTATGTTGTTGTTGTTGTTGTTGTTATGTGCTGTCGAGTCGGACCTGACTCATAGCGACCCCTCCTTGGGTTGCTGAAGCAGTAACACTGTGGAAGTAGATTGCCCAACCTTTCTTCTGAGGAGTGGCTGGTAGGTTTGAACCACCAGCCTTCTGGTTAGCACTCAAATGCCTTAGGCACCATGCTACCAGAGCTCACACAGGGTATATCTTGGTACAAATGGAAAAGACAAAAGTATGAAGTAGAGGGATGGAATCAGATCGTAAGGAGTTTTGAGCTTTATCCTGTGGAAAGAATTGAACTTTGGAACCTAGAGAATGAGATGATCAAATCTGTGTTCTACAGAGAAGTTTCTAGCAATAGCAGCATGGGAATGTGACTAAAGTGAAGCAGGTAACAGGAATATTGTTGTTGCTAAGTGCTATCAAGTCGATTCCAACTCAAAACACCACCATATGACAGAGTAGAAAAGTCCCACAGGGTTTTCTTGGCTCTAATCTTCACAGAAGTAGACCACCAGGTCATTCTCCTACAGAGTCACTGGCTGGGTTTGAACCATAAACTTTCAGTAGCAGCTGAGTGTTTAACCATTGCACCACCAAGGCACTTTAGCAGGAATACTAGACAGAAGTTAAAAAAAAAAAGAAAAGAAACCTGCCAGCCAGGCTCCATGAGAAGATGCAAGAAGGAACCTGATGCAGTTTTGGCCCTTAAGGAGTTTTTTCAAAATGGTAGGTAGTATTACTGCTCCATTCTCAGACTCAGCCATAATAGCCTCCATGCTACACCTGCACAAAGATACTACCATTTCTGACATAATTAGTTGGCATTTACACGAATTACTCAAATGGACAACAGTAGACAGGAAATTATAGAAGCTAATCAGACTCATAAGGTGCCCTGAAGTAGGGCATCATTAAGCAGATACCTACTCAGTCTTTCTTTCATTCATTTATTTAGCATTCATTCATTTACTGAGTTACCCCTATGTGTTGGCCATTGTTACACTACATGCCAGGGACATGAGGATACATAAGACATTGTTCCTGCCCTCTGGATGTTCAAAGGCTGGCACGGGGACTGTCATTTGTTCAACAGTAATTACTAATTGGGCAAGTTCTCTTTGACTATCTTCCTCTTACATGAAGCTCTTTAAAAATGTATTCTGGACATCAATCTGGCCATATCAGCTTGTGACTCATTTTTAACTTAAATGATTAGTTTTCTACATGAATGTGGAGTAGACTAAGGAAAGTTCCTGGCACTATAATTGAGATTACTCTGCTTACATTATACCTGGAAAAGAGTGCAAAGGACCA
Source organism: Orycteropus afer afer (assembly GCF_000298275.1). Lineage (NCBI taxonomy): Eukaryota > Metazoa > Chordata > Mammalia > Tubulidentata > Orycteropodidae > Orycteropus > Orycteropus afer. The sequence goes on along the minus strand of NW_006921841.1, from coordinate 3,665,540 downwards.
GCCATAAGCAATAACTTTTCAGCTCTATCTTCTGACAATTCAGCAGAGACACACAGGGAAACAAAAATTGCCTTCTGGAATATATGACACTTTCGGTATAATTAGCGTTCTCTGTCCCTCTAAAATCACTCCAAGACTGTCTTGCAGAGAAGTGCTTGCTGTTCTGTTAACTAAAAAGGGGAGGAGAAAGAAGAGGTCAACAAGTCAGGGAGTGCCACAGGTCAATATGAATGGGGTTTGCTCAAGTGCCATTGTTTTCTCTTATGACTAAAGGCCTGCTACTCCTTGAAGGCCACCTATTTCTTGCCTGATAATTGATTTTTAACTATCTAAACAACACAGGTGATGGAACCATTAAGCACTCAGCTGCTAACTGAAAGGCTGGCAGTTTGAACCCACCAGTGGGCTGATCTGTGCCCATAAAGATTTCAGCCTAGACAATCTTATAGAACAGTTCTCCTGTCACATGGGGTCACTACGAGTCAGAATCAGCTCAAAGGCACCTAACAACAACAATACAGGGGGCCAGATTCCAGTCAAGACCCAGTCAAGATCCTAAAGAACCAACTTTCTGCAAATAATTCATTCGTTAAACAAAAAGACCATTTAAATTCCATCAAATCATCCAAAACTACTGACAATACCTCAAAATCCATGGATTCCCTTTGTAAAAGCTAACCTCCTCAAGTGGAAAAGAACTTCAGAACATCAATGTACTGGAAGCCAGCTTCCTTACTCTGGGACTTCCAGGCATTAAAAGTGGAAGTCCTGTGCATTAATGGAGAGTTCCAACCCTTATCTTCTCAACTCTCTCCATGGTTACAAGACTGTAACTCATAAGGTTACATTCTTGCTCCCATAAGGATAATGCTTATTTGTTGACCAAAAGAGTTATCCAACTGCAGTTTTGTTGAAAATCTTCCAAGAAAGATGAGAGGTCAAGGCAAAGGAGAGGAACAAGCTAAATTCAAAATAAAGATAGCACAAAATACCCAGAATAGCCCAGAAAGACAGTTGATGACCTTTTCTTCTAAAATCTCTTAATACCACAGTATCAAATGGCCTAACCTAGAGCCAAGCATATAATTATAACTACAAATGTAATGGAGTATAGTAAATTAAAAATCACATATAAATAAAAAAAAGCTGATGGTACAAGAACAACTTGTGCTGTGAAATACAAACTAAAATATAGAAGAGAAATACAATTATTGTGCTATACTTGGAAGGCAGTCATTGTCAAGGGCTTATGCCTCAATTTAAAGTAATAGTCATAAGGAGCTTTCTAAGGCTATTTCAAGCTCTAAAAGCTACCATAATTTCTGCAGAGATAACACATATTATCTTCTGCCTAAAGAGTAAATGGATGCTGTTACAGTGGCTATAAATTGCCATACCCCTAATCCAAGTCTCTTCTTGGCTAAAGAAGCTTTGGGCTGTGATTTGATCAGAAGAGGACAGCATTATAGTAGGCCGGGAACACAGAACACACCATGGGGGCCCAACCTCATTTCTTTGATTATAATGCACAGAGCCTTGAGTTACTGCTAAATAATGGATCGCTTCTCCTCCTTTGCACTCCAGAAGCAATAGACAAAATAAACCTACAGCTGCAGTCAAGTGAATTCCACCTCATGGCAAGTCCATTTACGTCAGAGCAGAACTGTACCCCATAGGGTTTTCAATGGTAGATGTATCAGAAACAGATCACCAGGCCACCTCTGGATAGAATCAAATCTCCAACCTTTTGGTTAGCAGCTGAGCATAAAAGCTTTGGCTAATTAAAATTCTAGTGCCAGAACCCATAAACCCATAGCCATCGAGTCAATTCCAACTTGTAGCAAGCTTACAGTACAGAGTAGAATGGCCTCATACAGTTTCCAAGGCTATAAATCTTTATAGAAGCAGACTGTCTCCTTCTCCCACGGAGCAGCTGGTGGGTTTGAACTGCCAACATTTAGTTAGCAGCCAAATGCTTTAAAAATGACTGTGCCACTAGAACTCCTTCACCTGAACTCAAGTTCTCCAAAATTGCCCTATTAAACCACCAGGTAAGTGCCCAAAGATTCTATAAGCAGGAGTCAAAATTCCCTTGGACCATTTTTCTCTTCTTAAAAAACTGTTGAAACTATGTATCTAAGAGTCATCATAGATGTTCAGGCCTCCTAATTAAATGTATAAATGCATAACGACTTGAGATAAAAATGTCTAGTTACAGAACCAGCTCATTTGTGTGCACGCCCTCTCTCTCAAACACATACATGCAAAACATTTATTCTGATCATGTATTTTGCTAAATGTGTATACCATTTTTAAAATCTACAGTTACACTTTAACATACTTGTCTTAGTGAGAGAAAAGAAAAAAAAAAAGTCATTGATCATCAACTTCCTAAAACACGAAGGAAACAAAACAACTAAGAATAAAAAGGCTTCTATGGCATTGGCTAAATAAGCAAATAGCTTCTAACAAAAACCAAACGTCAAACTGATGTTGATTCATAGCTTCTAGCATCACTAAAATTCTATTTACACAAAAGAATCATCTGCTAGAAGGAAGAGTTCTAAAAGCCCAACTAAATTACCATTTGATTATAAAGGCAAGATTAGATATTAGGTAGGAGAGGAAGAGACTGCTAAAGAGGAAGAATAAAAAAAAGTAGAAAGGAAAATTTTTTGTGAGTTTCATGAAAAGAAAACCATTTACACACTGTCAATTTATAATGAATCAATTAAGCTCAAGACAAACCACATATGTGACACATGAATCCAAAAAGGATTGCCATTCACAAGAAGCATTTTCAGAATATGTAGTGCAGATTGCCTAAAATAATATTTCATTCACTAAGGACAATCAAGAGACAGAAAACTTCATTTCCCATATTATACACCTATTCCTCACTCAGAAGGAAGATGGGGCAATCTACTTCCGTAGTGATACTGCCTCGGAAACCCAAGGAGGGGTCACTATGAGTCAGGTCTGACTCAACAGCACATAACAACAACCTCACTATTGGCTATCTGTTATCTGATTGTTATTTTGTTATTTTGCATTTACAACAACAATTTTAAAATTGTTATTTTGCATTTACAACAACAATAAAAAATCTACTATCTGACTATTTTGCGCATTAACAACCTACATCTGGCAGTAATGAATACCAAAGTGTGAGGCGAGAGTAATGCCGGCTGTGATGGTTATGGTTACATCCCAACTTGGCTGGACCATGACTCTCGGTGGTTTGGCAGTTATGTAACAATGGAGTCATCCTCCACTTGTGATCTGATGTGGTCATCTTCCAATTTCAGTAATGCTGATTTTTGCATAACGACCTGGTCTTTTGAACCTAACTATGTGGAAGTGAGGAATGAGTGTTATTAAAGTAATGGAGAAAAGCGCACAGTGGGGCAGAGTTATGGTACATGTCTTTCTTTGGAGATGACATTATCTCAGTGCCTACAAATTCACAGACGTCTATGCTACAAAGAAGGAACTCTGGAGGCATAGTGCCTAAGACATTTGACTGCTAACCAGAAGGTTACTGGTTCAAATCCCCAGCCACTCTGTGGAAGGAAGTCTGGGCAATCTACTTCTCTAAAGATTTAGTGCCTTGGAAACGCAAAGGGGGTCGCTATGAGTTGGAATCGACACAATGGCAGTGAGTTTGGTTTTTTTTGTATGGTACAAAGGTGGAGTGATTATACAGGCAGGCCTGCCTAATTACCTAGACAATTTCACCGCCTGCCTTGGCCTACTGAAGAGAAGGCAGAGATGAAACCAGATAAAGGGCCCCACCTCATTCTTGTACCTGGGTCCATCTAGCCTCAAAAGTGGTAAAACCAGACAGCTTTCACCACTACCATCCATGAACTCAAGTACCATTAGCATAGAGGAGAGATGAGGGTGTTTCCCTTATTCTGAAGAGAATGATATTTCATCTATTTGCCAGTTGCCAAACACCGAAATAACTGAAAGCACAAATATTCCAAAGTTTGCAAGTTCACTTTAATTCTCCCCTATATGTTCTCCTGCTACTAGATTCATGCAGACACCACCAGGTATAAGAGGATGGAGGGGAGAATGTGAAAGTAATTATTAAGTGATCACACTATTTAGTATTTTATTTTAATGCTAATTTAAAATTTTTTTCAAATATTTGTTTCCACATTTGGAACAAAAAGCAAGCTCAGATTTTATCTGAGACATCTCACAACTGTGTGACTGCAATGTGGGGAGTGAGAATTTAAACAGAGATGTGACACAAGGCAATGCAGCTTCCATAACCCAGCCATGCCATATGTCTATACACAATGTCTTGCTATAGCCTTTTGTGCAATTTACATATAAATATACACACATTTTCATGAAAAGAACATGTGTAACAGAGCTGGCTAAATTAAGTATCAGGGTGGAAATGAATTTATATATACTCACCTACTCTTAAGTCAATGCCAATGGTCTGGTCATTTGGTTATTTATCTGCTGTGGACATTAACTGTGAATTTAAGTCATATCTCACCACTCCTTCTCCCACTAACACAAGTATCAAAACCTGCTGTCACAAGAACTTCATACCTAGGGCCTGCAAAAGAATCTAGCACCTAGAAAGAGGCAAATACACTCAACAGTAGGAATTACATTTAAGGGATTCACAGAATCTCCCTCTGTCCCAAAGCCCCAAGTCTAAATTAACTTTCTGTTTTGCAGATGAGGAAATGGAGGTCCAGGAAATTTAAATGAGATACTTGAAATTCCACCACTAGTTATTAGAGATTTCTGAACTAGAATTTCCAACTCTGTGCCAAATGTTCTCTTTGACTCAACTGACCTTTTAAGAACACTAAATCATTCATCTGTTCAAGCATAATCTCACTGAGCAGAATCAAGCTTAAATTACACTATATGCCCAAGAGCTAGTCTAGAAATCATGAGGTGGAAAAATGTCCCTGATCACAGCCAACTGGAATGTACACCCTATACTGGCTGTGGTCTGCAGTGACTCACCCCTGTGGGTTCTCACCAAAGCACCCTAATAAGTAAGGACATTTGTGTGGAAAATGCCTGACAAGAGTTGTAAGTGTAATGTACAAAATTAACATTTTCTTCTGGGCAAATGACCCAACTTTCCCAACAATAATCTCAGCTCTTTCTTGAACTAACCTTATAAACATCAACCAAAAGTGTCTTCACTGACTCACCCTGGGAGGGGCATTACCAGGACACATGGACAAATGCTTCCCTTCATCCTTCATTTGAGTTTCAGTTGAAGGTGAAGCAAGTAGGAAAGTATTTTTGTTAGTGCTTGCCATATTTAAGAGAAAAAACAAAAACTTGAGCTTCATTTAAAAAAAAAAATGGGCTGAATATGCTTATAATAAGGTGTCAGGTACAGATTCATATAGGTCATGTTAGTAGCAAAAAAAAAAAAAAAAAAAAAAAATCAGATAAACAATCAGAATAAGAGTAATGGCTATTACTTCTAGTGCTAGTGCTATGTGCCCAGACACACACTATGGACACTATTATATTATAGTAAATTGTCACAGCAAATCTGTAAGGTGGGCATTCTAGTATTCTCATTTTACAGATGAGGATGCTGAATGCAGAATGATCTCTCACCAAAGCCCTATCTCATATTTGTTTGAAAAAATACACTTTTCCCTAGAGGCATGATTTTATTAAGATTCATACTTCAGGGACTGGTTGGTTTTCAAAGATTCATTAAAATAAAATTTTGATTTAAATAAATTTATTCAGAAAATGCCTTGAGAGTTCCTCTTGAGCTCTACAGTCCACCAATTTAGATCAATTTTTATCTCTCTACTCATTTGTTTGGAGGTGCTGGGTGGCGCAAACGGTAAGTACTTGACTACTAACCAAAAGGTTGGCAGTTCAAACTCACCCAGAAGCACCCCGGAAGACAGGTCTGGTGATCTGCTTCCAAAAGAAAGAAAACCTCTGGGAGCTCATTTCTACTCTGACACTCATGGGGTTGCCATGAGTTGGACACGATGTGACGGCAACTGGTTTTTGGTTTTATTCATCTGTCTAGCCTCATCAGGCCTTATTTCCCTTGGGTTGTCACTTTTTCAGGATCTTGATGTGGCTGGCAAGATACCCTGACAGTTTCTTGGGGAGTTCAGACACATCTCTCTTTTACATCTAATTTCTCTTTCCCTCTGTAACTCCAACCTGTACCTTGCAATTACAACTTTTCTCTACTCAAAGAACAGCTTTATGGCATCACAGACCTACCAGAGAGGGTTTCACATGGCCACCTCCCAAGAGCAATCTATGAAAACATCTTGATTTGTTCCTGAGGAACATGCATTGATACAGACAAATCACTTGGCTACCTAAAATTGACTTCTCTGCTTTCAAAGAAGTTTAGTGCAACATTATTTCACAAGGTGGCTGAATCTGAATTACTGAGAAATTCCTGAATAAACAAAATACAATCATCACCAAAAGACAAGTAAGAAATATTCAGACACACTATTTGGATACCCCCAAACTGAAACTACCAAAATGCCCCAAACCATCAAAACCAAATCCACTGCTATCAAGTTGATCTCAACTCATAACAAACCTAAGACAGAATAGAACTGCTCCATAGGGCTTCCAAGGCTGTAAATCTTTATGGAAACAGACCACCACATCTTTCTCCCACAGAGCAGCTAATGGGTTCAAATTGCCAACCCACTGGTTAGCAGCCAAGTACTTAACCACTGCGCCACCAGGGTTCCACTAAATGCCCAAACCAAAAAAAAACAAAAAAACCCTCACTGCTATCAAGTTGATTCCAACTCATACCAACCCCATTGGGTTTCTGAGGGGGTACATCCTTATGGAAGTAGATTGCCTCATCTTCCTTCGTGGAGCAGCTGGTGGGTTTGAACCATTAATCTTCTGGTTAGCAGTCAAATGCCTTAGGCACTATGCCACCGTAACAGAGAGATACAATGGAATACCACTATAGCATGGAGAATGAATAAAATGAGCTATGTGTAATATCACAGATCAGTTTCAGAAACACAATAAGCAAAATAAACCAGGAACAAAAGAATATATACTATATGAACCTATTTACATAAATTTCCAAAATAGGCAAAACTAATCACTGTTGTTAAAAGTCAGGACATTGGTTACTTCTGGGAACATGAGGGGAGGTGGGTTCTAGGATGCTGATAAAGTTCTGTTTCTTAATCTAGGGGCTAGTTACATAAGTATGTTCACTTTGTGACAATTATTTCATCAAGCTGTCCACTTATGATTGTATACTTTGCTCTGTGTATAATTCAATAAAGAAGCTCACAGAAAGAAACCATGGAGAACATCTGATCCACTCCCCTTAGTCAGCATCAGAGCTTAAATATCTCAAGGACACACAGGAAATCTGTGGAAGGGCTCGGACTGGATATTAGATCTCTTAACACCCCACCTAGGTACCAAAACTACCTCTAAAATGTGGGACGATGTTTCTCCAACTTCCTTCCTTGATGTCACTACAGCCAAGGTTTAGAAGGATTAGGATCATGTTCCTACTACCAAAACAACACAGAAGGCACAGTTTTCCTACTGATAGTCATTCCAGAAGAGCATTCAAATACTACTTAAGCAATATAGCAAACCAGAAAAAGCCAGACAGTACTGGGCTCACAGCCCAGCGGAACCTTAGGTTTTGCCACCTACTAGCTGCATGACCATCACCACATTCCTTAGGTATCTCTAAACCTCAATACCTTCAACTGGATGAGTGAAATATAACTCCTACTTTGTAAGGTTGCCATGAGGGTAGTATATTGGTAATAGTGTCAACAGCAGTGCCTGGCCTGTGGCAAGTATTCAGAAACTACGTTCAATGAATACTGAACTGATTTAGTCTAATGCTTATCAGGTAGTAATGGCTCAATAAGTAGCAGTCATTGTTATTACTGGACAAGACGAGCAGGGAGGAAGGGAATAACCAATTCCTCATTTTTACTAAGGTCAACACCCTAGGCGTCTATAGTGTCATTAATGGATTGACCAACTATCTTACTGGTTTAGATCAAAGACTGAAATAGGCTGTAGGATAAAGAGTGAAAAACAACTTGAGAAGAGGCACTGTGCTGTCCATGTGTTATCAGGTCTGTGTTTTCCTTCTCAGTGCCAAAAAAGATTTGCTCATTGACTGCCACTGCATGCCTGCATTTGTGCCACCTATGTTACTCATTTTAATTTTAGAATTAAACAGGTTTTAAAAAGAGAGGTGGATAATAAAATTCTCATAGACTTAATGATTAGAGTGTGTATAGTCTAGTACCTTTATTCCTGGGAAAAAAATCTATATAGTTGAGTATGCAGAAATATGATTACAGGCTTTAGAGGTGTTGTAAATGAACCATCATAAGGGATGAATTTACTTACATTTTTAAAAAGCAGGTTTAATGCTGGTTGTTTTTTTTTCAGCTCTCCAAATCTTGCATATACTTAGCAAATTGATCCATTCAATTTCTTCGGTGCTGAAAGGAAAAAAATATACAGATTAAACTAATTTCAAATTATAGCATACTAGAAAAAAAATAAAACTTCTAGATAGTATATTATTGATTAAACAAAGAACATTAAACTAGGTAACAGGTGTAAGTCAAAATAAGATGTTTATTAAGAACCAATAGATGTAACCAACTGACTTCTTTCCATTCAGTAGTCCATCCTTCCTCCTCCCCTTCTCTTCCCTCCTCCAGGTCCAGAACTCCATCCCTTCCTTCTCTTTTTTCCTCAGTGTTATGGATTGGCTTCTGTCCTCTCAAAATATGTGTTGTAAATCCTGACCCCTATAACAGTGGTTACAATCCCATTTGGGAATGGGTTTTCTTTGTTATTAAGAAGCCAGATGAGTGCAGGGTATTTTTTGAACCAATCACCTTTGAGATATAAAAAGAGCAGATTACGCACAGAAAAGCAAGCAGAGATGGAGGCAGACAGACGCCATACAACAGGAAGATCACCAAGGAGCCAAGGAACAAAGCTGAAAAGAGACAAGGACTTTCCCCCAGACCTAATACCCTGAATTTGGACTTACAGCCCCCTAAACTGTGAGAAAATAAATTGTGATAGCCACCCACTTGTGGTATTTCTATTACAGCAGCACTAGATCACTAAGACACTCAGTTACCAGACAATCTCACACATTTCTAAGGCCTGATTTATCTGCTGAAACCACCATCATTCATTTTTATAGCACCAAATACCTGGCACATCATAGGTATGCTGTAACGTTTATTAAATAAATGAATGAAATACTTTTACAATATTTAGTTAATAAGGTAAAAAATGAGGAAATTCTTGCCATTAACTTATTATTCTCTTGTCCAACAAAAAAATGCATAGCAGCATGCAGAGACATATACACTGATTCTAGATTTGCATTTCTGATTCCCTTATCTTTTTTAAATAACTCATACTTGGGGGGGACCAATAATTGTCATTAGTATATGGACATGTATATCTTCATCATGATACAATAATATATTTTGGTAGCGGAGAAATTTTTAGGAACAGGAAGTTCCTTTTGAGGTGCTTACTTGGCAGATATTTTGTAACTGCCTTCTGCCCAAGTGAGAAAGCATAGTTTCTCCAAGTTAAATACTAGAGATATTACCACACATGTATTTTTCAAACCAAGGCAAGCCCTAGACAAAATTATGAAGTAGGAGTTGGGTTGCTTCCTTCTTGTTTCTGTCCTTTTGAGGATTCAGTGACCCTAGATGTTTAATCAATTAGGGAAGCAATAGGATCTGCTTCAAGGTTCCAACAACTTAATACCCTTTTGAGGACATAGTCCTTAAAAAAAAAAAAAAGCTTCAGAACACAGATAGGTGCTTAACATTAAAATAAAATACATTACTCACATTAATTTCAAGTATTAATAGAGGGTGAGGGTCATCTTGAAGGAATTTCAAGGATTAAGTCACATCAGATAAGCATTGGTCCACCTGCCTTCTATAAAAGCCAGCTTTGTATACAGTACATATATATACATACAAATCCAGGTAGAGTTTAAGCAATTAATGATGCAAGCCCCATTTTAAGACTAAGGTGTCCGCCAAATGTAAGCAATCATACTAATCAGAGTTTTCAAAGTGAGCTTCTAGAAACCCCAGAGAGAAAGGAGGTGGAAGTGGGAGTGGGCAGAGCAATTTCACTTTTGTCTGTTTTAGACTTTGAGCCAAGATTTAATTGGAGAAAGGGTTCCTTCAGCTGTTTATAAAAAGGTCAAAACAATCAGTGCAACTAAATAATGATTGCATTAAAGGCCAGTTGCAAAAAACCTAATGAGTTTATAATAGCTGATCCAGAACAGCAATTACATCAAAATCTAACCACCAACTCTAACAAGACCTTTAAGGAAAAATGGAAGTTCTAGCTTGGGTCCCAGAGCACAGATGACACTAGGTCTAAGCAGGCAGGAGTCAGGCCTTCTCCTTCATACTCAACTCCTTTATCTCCTGCCCTGGAACAAATAGCAAAAGGAAACCACCACCTACACATAGATGAGGGCTGAGCCAACAGCCAAGGGAACGAGACTGGTGTGGGGAGACAGTCTATGGATATTCCTGAGATGGGGAAAGCAGGGAGTTCCAGCAGCCAGCAAGAGACGGTGGGTTTATGGAAGTCAGGCACTCCCCCAGTCCACCCCAATTCCCATTAGCCTCGCTGCTGGAAATCACAAGTGCAAGGTTGAGATACTTCACAAACATCAGGGCATCAGTGACAGGAATAAGAAAGGAGAAAATCAATGGAACTATAGAAAGAGAAGGAAAAAGAAATACCAATTTTCTATAAGGTTCAATTCAAAGCAACATATAAAATACAGGGGCGGGAAAAAAAGTTTATGATGAGAAAATCAGCAGGGCTTAAACTTGCTCCGGAGAAATTCACATTAACTAAAAGGCATTAAGTATATACATTCAATCTCTCCCTCAGCACAGAGCTCTGATTATTTGACCCAACCAGGACTGAATACACAAAAACATTTACAAACATAAACCATTATACTTTTTGAGTTTTCGTCATGGATCTAGTTTAAGAAAATCAAAGATGTCCTTTGTTGTAGAGTTTTGATCGAATGCAAGAGACTTCAGTCATTTCCTCAGAAACAGACTGAAGCTATAAATACTAACCACCCCAGTCAGTCGCTCACAAAAAGGCTCGCTGACAAGTTTAATTTAAAAACAAGAACACATTATTAAACTGAAAAGCAAGCCATAAAAAATCCAAACCCATGCGTAGAACATTCCCAGCAGAAAAATCCTTAGTATAATGACAAGCATAAATACAAATAGCTTTTCACCTGGCTCACAAAACCTTTCCTATATAAAGATTAAATAATAATAGTAATAATAATAAAGTCCATATTTGTGTCCATTTAATAAAATAAATCCTTAACAGCTTGTCTACAATCTCAGGTTTCAAATTCCAAGGAATTTCTCCAAGCCACAAAATAAGTGACCTCTGTATATCATTTTGAAATGGAAAATACATTCATTACTATCGCTTATTTTCTAATCACTTTGATATTCTAGAGCATGGCTGTCATGCCATGATGTTAACTGAGAGTTAACATGTTAGACATACTCATTAGGAAGCAAAGTTACTGTTTACTATAATAATGCATATTTCATACTTTAAAAATAAATAGAATCCAATGCCTCTATTGTGGCTTAACTGTCTAAAACAGGGACCTGTACACAGGCCAAATATGGCCCACTGCCTATTTTTGTAAATGAAGTTTTATTGGAACATAGCCACACCATTCATTTACATATTGTCTATGGATGCTTTTATGGTACAGAGTAACTGAGTAGTTGCAACAGTAACTGAGTAGTTGGGACAGAAACTGTATGGCCAACAAAGTATGAACTAGTCATTATCTAGCCCTTTAAAAGAAAGTCAGCCAACTCCTGGAATAAAGTAAACTGGTATTTCCACAGACTAGGGTCTTTAAATAGAAATTTTGGTCATCTTGTTGGATAACTACCTATGTCACTTTTCTGCTTTAATTTTCTCATTTACAACATAAAAATAGGTATCATTTATTGGAAACTTATTCCAAGCTTTACATGAATTAGCTCATTTAATTCTGACAAAAACTATATGAGATAGGCAAATTATTATCCTCATCTTACAAATGAGAGCACTGAGCAAGGGAGGTTAATTGTCCACTTCTGGTAAGTGGCCAAAGCAGAACCCGATTCCAGAGCTGGTATTCTTAATCTCAACGCCATGTTGATGATGATTTTACAAAAGGTATACAAAACAAAGTAAGTGTCAAAAGGTTTGCTAGTTAGAAATATTAGATTAACTACAGTAAAATACACCCTTGTATAGTTTAGGGCAAACTACACAGAGTAAGAATACAAATGCACATGTACAGAGTTTTAAGGCCCTAGTGGTTAAGACAACTGGCTACTAACCAAAAGGACAGTGACCTGAACACCCACCCACCAGCTACTCCACAGAAGAAAGATGAGGCAGTCCACTTCAGTAAAGATTTACAGCCTTGGAAACCCAATGGGGGTCTATGAATTGGAACTAACTTGATGGCTGTGAGTTTGTGTTTTTTGAGGCATGTAAAACCTATCATATTCTTTACCTTCTACCATAAGTAATAAAAGAATCAAGCCATCATGGGATTGGTTTACTCAGTTTGAAGGCTTAAGACCACAGTCTTGTGGGACAACTTGGTTGATTGGCACAACACAACTTATAAAGTTTATGTTCTACATCCCAATTTAATGAGCAGTAAATGGGGTTTAAAAACTTGTGAGTAGCTATCTAAGATACAACTATTATCTCTACTTGTCTGGAGCAAAAGAGAAAGAAGGAAACCAGAGACTCAAAGAAGAAATTATTCTACAGGACTAATAACCCACATGAAGCATGGCCTCATCTATTCTGAGACCAGAAGAACTAGATGATGCCTGGTCACAGCTACTGACCATTCTGACCACACACACACAATAAATGAACCCAGACGGAATGGGAGAAAAATGTAGAGCAAAACACAAAATCTTTAAAAAAAAAAGCCAGACTTACTGGACCAGTAGAGATGAGAGAAACCCCTGCTGCTGCTCTCAGATACTCTAAACTTGGAACTGAAATGACTCCTGGATGCCACTTTTCAGCTAAACAACAGACTGGATCACAAAATAAACAATATCACTACTTTAAAAAAAAAAAAAAAAGAGGGAGAGAATTACTTGACCAACATCTGTCTTTGCCTTGGTAAGTAAGGCCTCTCCAGAAAGCTTAGGGCCTTCAGAAAGCTTCAAGATGAAGGTTTATTAGAGGCACCCTAAATCTTCTGAACTTGTTCCCATCTAGTCTTATCCTCCATCTCATTTCTATCTGGAAAAAGGTTGAGTGAGCATCACTAGAAATTATGAGAGGCCTGTTATTCATAGCCAGCCAAGAAGAAGAACACTATCAGGTGTCACAGGTCCAAAAAGACTTTCCCTTGCTGAATCATGCCTACCATTTCCTGAAGTTCTCTAGATGTGCGGAAAAAATCTGTGACCTAAATGTGACCCTTTTCCCTTAGTTAAAGATAGGCTTATATGTCTTTTATTTTAAATAAAATAGAAGAAAAAATATAAATAAAAATAAATAAATAAATATATAAATTAAACAAACAAAGACCCAACACACTGCTATCTAGTTGATTCTGACTCAGAGTGACCCTATGGGACAGAGTAGAACTGCCCTACAGGGTTTCCAAGGCTGTAAATCTTTACAGAAGCAAACTGTCTCATCTTTCTCCTGTAGGGCTGGTGGGTTCAAACTGCTGGCCTTTTGGTTTGCAGCACAGTGTTTTGATAACTGCACTTCCAGGCCTCATCTTACTCATCACCAATTTAACATTTAGATAAAAATGGCCTGAATGTCTATTTAATCACGCTTGTCTTCAACTTGCTTTCAATGTCTTCAGAGTAAAGTCCAAATATTTAGTTAGGCATTTAGGACCCGTACCTTGTCCCCTACCTGTTTTTCCAACCTTTCTCTTCCTATTTTTTGTCTTCCATGCAACCAGGATGGTCTGCTCATTTTCTTCAGCAAATCCTATCTACTCCTGCTTCTGAGGCTATCTTCAGCTATACTCTTTGTCAAGGACTCTATTTTGTTTTCTATTATCAACACTGGGGGGCCCCGGTGGTACAGTGGTTAAAGCATTCAGCTGCTAACCAAAAAGTCAATGGTTTGAACCAATCAGCTGCTCTGTGGGAGAAAGATGAGGCAGTCTGCTTCCATAAAGATTTACAGCCTTGGAAACCCTATGGGGCAGTTCTACTCTGTCCTGTAGAGTTGCAATGAGTCAGAATCGACTCAATGGCTGTGGGTTTGGTTCATCAACACTACATTTAGTATACGTGCCAATTCTCTCCACTATATATTCTGGGGTATAATTCGTATCTGCTGCCCAAAAGATGCTCACAATCTAGTAGGGGAAATAGGTATATAAAAAACTAAAGTTTCAAAGTGCTATAAGCCTATGACTAGAAAATCCAGAAAGACTTAAGAGGCATAAGTGACTTTGATCTTGAAGGAAGAGGTGACATCTTAAATGAATGGTTGAGGTTATAAAGTTGTTGGGGGTAACTATAAAGGATAGGGGTTTACTTCACAAACTTCAGAACCAGACAGACCTGTGTCCAAAGTCCTGACTCCCCATGGATAGAAATAGGGTTTGTAGGAATTGAGATAGTATAAATCAGGTTGATGCCTAAACATATTCAAAACCAGATGTGGTAGTTAAGGTTATATGTCAACTTGGCTGGGCCTGATTTTGAATGGCTGGGCAGCTGGTTTTAGTTATTCCCCATGATGACACTGGCAGTCAGCTCCATGGCGGAATCTACCATGAGCTGCTTTAGGGATGTGGTCTGTGTCCAGCATATAAGGAGCAGCTTTGGGAATGGTCTGCAGCTTTTTGGCACACTTGGACCCTGCTTGCAGCCGAGTCTTCATTCACCAGCCTGTCATGTTGCCTGCTGATCTTGGGACAGTCTCCGGACTTGAACTAGTGGCCTGCTGTGTCATGTCATAATATTGGGACTGTGCCATTTTCTTTGTAAACCCTGGGCTTGTTACCTCAGCAGCCAGCAGCTGCCTAAGTGAAGAGATACCTCTAGCTCCAGCAGGCTGGGAGTTAAGAGGCAGATCTGAAGCTCAAGGTTGAGGGGCTTTCACCCAGCCCCTAGAGCCTGGCACACTGAACTCAGATGTCTGACCTCCAAAATTGTAAGAGAATAAACTCCTGTTTGTTAAGGCCATCCACCTGTGGTTTTCCTGTCAGAGCACTAGAGGTAACCGAAAACCATACTTGCTAGCTCTCAAGTCTTGCCTAAATCATGAAGCCTTTTCATATTGTGTCACCACTGCAGTCCTTCCCAAGAGTAGTATCTCCACCATCCATTCATTCGTTCATTTGAGCATTTAATCACATACTGATTTTCACCGTAAATATTCCAAAACTATGGTTTGCCTACTCAATGAGATTTTATTATCAAAGAATTTGCTGCTGTTTGTCATTAGGTGCCACTGAGTTGATTCCCACGTGTACAAATGAATGTAACACTGCCCAGTTCTGCACCATCCTCACAATTGTTGCCATGCTTGCCCACAGAGTCCTTCAATATTACAACTCAAGGTGTGAATTTTGTCTTCAGTTCTTCCAGCTTGAGAAATGCCAAGCACATTCTTCTCTTTTGATTTTCTAACTCCAGATATTTGCACATTCCATTATAATATTTTACTTTCTTCTCAAACCGCCCTTTGAAATCTTCTGTTCCTTTCTTTTACTTCATCATTTCTTCCATCTGGTTCAGCTACTCTCCATTCCAGAGTAAGCTTCAGAGTCTCTTCTGACATCCATTTTTATCTTTTCTTTCTTTCCTATTGTTTTTAATGATCTTTTGCTTTCTTCATGTATGATGTCCTTGATGTCATCTACAACTTGTTTGGTCTTTGATCACTGATTTTCAATGCATCAAATCTGTTCTTCAGATGGTCTCTAAATTTAGGTGAGATATACTTAAGGACAGGAGCTCTGGTAGTATAGTGTCTAAGGCATTTGACTGCTAACCAGAAGGCTGGTGGTTCAAACCCACCAACCGCTCCTTGGAAGGAAGATTGGGCAATCTACTTCTGTAGTGATACTGCCTCAGAAACCCAAGGAGGGGTCGCTGTGATGGCAGTGAGTTTGGTTTGGTTCTTTGGTTACTCAAGGACATATTAGCTCTGGCCTCATTCTGACTGATGATACTGAGTTTCTCCATTGTCTCTTTCCAAAGAGAATGATTCTGTTGACTAGACTCACAATATTTTCAAATTTTAGGTTCAGGTTTCCTGACATGTAGTGCTAGTTTAGTTGAGAAGTGAACTTAAATAACAAGCTTGGGCTGAGTGGCTAGTTACAGGAAGCCCAGCCAACTAACAGCCCTCTGCATTCCAACACAACTCTGTTTCCTACCTATCCACTAATTCTTATTCAGAGGGTAAGACTTTTTTCTTTGTGAAATGATGGAGGGAGGGGGGAGAATCCAACTCTAGTGCTAATGACAGAAGTAAAGATCAAGTTAAGAGATACAAGAAAATGATGGTACTTAGCCAAATAAATTTTAAAAAACATCAAGAGTTGGAGAAATTACATGTTATAGTTGTTGCTGTTAAGTGCTGTCTATTTGATTCCAACTTATAATGACTCAATGTGACAGAGTTCCTAGAATTGTCCCCATACAGTTTTCTAGCTGTAATCTTCACGGGAACAGTTTGCCAGGTCTTTTACCCCATGGAGCCAGCTGTTACATGAGATCGAACCACCAACCTTTTGGTTAGCAGCTAAACACTTAACCAGTGAGCCATCAGGGCTTCTTCTTTATATAACAGTATTTGCAAATATAAAAATGAATTAACGCTTTGGATTTATCCCTTACATTTTTAAAGAATTTAATGTAGCTTTGTGTGTGTTCCCACAGTACCAAGCACTGTGCTGTACATCTTGCGCAATGAATAATCTGAAAAACAACTCTGATGCCCTGAAGTCCTTTTTGAATCTACTTTCCTTTCCCAAATCAAATTCATTCTAGTTAATTTCCCTTGAGGCCCAAAATTTTAGCATTGCAATGTCTACTGACATGTTACATCAAACAAGGCCCTTATGTTTTTAAATTAACTTGTTGCTTCCCAATGATATTTACAGTGTTCAGTAATAGCTTGTTTTTTTTTTTTTTTCCTCAGTAATTCTAAAGTTTTCCAGCATAGCTTTCTTTGCCAATGCTAGCATATTATTTTTATATTTCCCACAGAAAGATTCTAATTAAAAGATTCTGGGCAACTTTGGAATTCAAAAGTTGCTATTCTTTGAAAGTTTTGACTGAATTGAGTAAAGCGCTTAAAGTCTGCCATGAAGTTTTATATAAGAGGTGAAGACAGCACACGGACAGACATATGCACACCTATGTTCATCACAGCACAATTCACTATAGCAAAGAGATGGAAAAACCTAAATGCCCATCAACAGATAAATGGATAACCAAATAATGGTACATGCACACAATGGAATACTATGCTACATTAAAGAACAAGGAGGGATACACAAATCATCTCACAACGTGGATGAGCCTGGTGGACATTTGTTGTTGTTGTTGTTGTTAATGTGCCGTCGAGTCGGCCCCAACTCGTAGCGACCTCTCCTTGGGTTTCCGAGGCAGTATCACTACGGAAGTAGGATTGCCCAACCTTCCTTCAGAGGAGTGGCTGGTGGGTTTGAACCGCCAGCCTTCTGGTTAGCAGTCAAGTGCCTTAGGCACTATGCTACCAGAGCTCCTTGGTGGACATTATGCTGAGTGAAATAAGTCAATCACAGAAGGACAAGTACTATATGAGCCCATTATTGTAAAAAGACAAAGAAGGATGTGCTTGGGAAAGGGGACTTACTTCGTACGTTACTGGGGTGGGGAGGGAAGGGGAAGGATTAATTTGGGGCTAGTTGGGGCCCACATGCTGACGAAGGTAAGGGGAAGGATGTATGGAAAGAGTCTGTGACCACCAAGATAACATTAGGAAAAGGGAGGACACCAAACTGTGCACATAGGAGATAGATGACAGAGGCTAATACTAACCAGTGTGTCCACAATACTTCACTACCATTAACACCAAATATCAGGCTATAGATAAACACATAAACCACCTGAGAGGATCAGATTGGGGTCAGTGAACAGGAGCATACTCTAGACCAAGGATAGATTCAGCACAGGCTAATCTTGTACAGACGCCAGTAATACAAAATACATACAATCCTTACAGAAACATCAGAAGACAGACATAGAGTAATCCCTCACAGACACCCAGACACTGTGGAAGAAAGATCCAATGGATCTACCATCTCAGGACCATCGTACTGTAGGACACCAGACTCAGTTGGCACAACAAAATGCACAGAAGCCTTGTTCTTCTTCCTACATTGGTGAGTAGCGACTGGCGTATTAAAAGCTTTCAAGCAGCCATCTAAGACGCAGCTAACGGTCTCGTATTGTCAGCAGTGAAGAAGAGTGCAAAGAAAACCAAGGGCATTTGGAAGCAATCAGCCTAGGACACAACGGCCCTCGAGACTAGAAGAACTAGATGGTGCCCAGCTACCAATCTGTTTCACTCAGAAAAGGATCAAATTTGGAGATCCTAGATAAAGTGGGAGGAAAAACATGGAACAAAATTCAAAAACTCAATAATGACTAGAATTACTGGTCAGATGGAGTCTGGTGAGACCCCCAATACTATGGTCCTGGGATGCATTCTGGGCCTGGAATAAAGCTCACTCCCAAGGGCTGGCTCCCAGCCCAATAGTAAACAAGATGTATGTGCAAACCACTCAACCCAGGGTGATGCACCCACATACTCTATGGTAATGCATCTCTTGGAGCAATCAACCATGGGGCACCAGAGGGGCAACATTCACATGGAGGAAATGCAGGATAAACAGGAGTGCATAACTATGAGGGGCACAGGGGGGAGTAGAGAAGGTTACTGGGCAGAGAGGGGAGAAGACTAGGTTAGGGTTAGGCATGGTAAATGGGGAGTGAAACGAAATGTACATGTAATGCTGAACGTAAAACAAACTCTTAAGATAAAAAATAAAAAATTTTTTTTAAATTTAAATAACGAAAAGAAGTTTTACATAAAAGTACGCATGCATGGTTGGGAACATGATAGGGTAGAAAGCTACAGAAAGGAATGGGAGTAAGTGAAGGGATGAACATGGTTCAGCTTTCTAATGTACCATTATTTTTCAGTGATAAATAATTTAAATTTCTATTTTATATGAAAAATGTTAGGAGCTATAATGCAAAATTTATATGACACTGTACTTTAAACTTTTACATAAAAATATTATGGAGTACAATTCAAAATTTACACAACAATGTATTTAAACAGTAGATTTCAATTAAATTTTGGACAAGCAGCTCTGTAGTACATGTTTCCACTCTTCTACACACTTTGTTCGGTGTAGAGGTAGTTTGATAGAAATCAGAGATTTGCTGACTGTGATCAGTCATCATATCCTCAAAAAGAAAAATATTATAAACTTTTGGAACATCTGCTGCTCCCCTCAAAATTTTGGCTCCTCATATGCAATAAATCCTGTAAAATTAAGTCTTTTCACCTGTATCATTAACTCACATGCTATTATCACAAATATCACTCAAAGAATATGAAGTTAAACTACTCTGATCCCACAAACACTCTGAAAGGAATTCTGAACTAATCTGAAATCAGCATAGTGACTGTCTGAATAAAAACAATGACTTAAGTCCACTGGTATATAACACTTTATATGCCAGTAAAACTCTGTAAACCAACATACTCTGGTGAGATCATCATAACCCTGGAGAGTAGGTTCACCCACTGTGAACTCTATCACTACTGATCCAGCAGGAACAGTAAGGACTCGTTCCCTTAAGCTGCCCACAGTGAAAAGAAGTATTTTCATTGTTATACTAGAACCATGATCTCTGCATCATGAATATTTAAGAAAGAAACAGATTGGTGGGTTCATCTACTTATTTCCTAAGAATTAACCAACTGAATTATTAGGAATTGCATCTATATAAAAGCTTATTGTGGGACATTCTAAACAATATAAGACCATTTTATAACATAAACGTGCCCAAGAATTGTGTCTAATGCTGAGAATTTTCTGCCTAAGATACAGTAGGTCCTATCCAGCTACCTTCTATTAAAATCCTGTCCCATAACATAAGTTCCTGAAATGCTTTAGAATTATTTAACTAAAACAAGATATACTCCTTTAGGAAGATAGCAATTAAAAAAAATATTGGACCATTTGATTTTCAGCTTTCATGTTCAGAAAGATATAATGACCTGTAAATCCCAAGAGACAACCACTGCTATTTTGAAAAAGGATATAGGATAAAACATTTAATGTTTCAGTATTCCTTACCACTGATGGGGAAGGGGAGGGACAATGTGCACCTCCCCTCTATTATGAACGGTTTTACCAAGTAAAAGGCAATACTACTTTTTTCCTCTTGGCCTAACCAAGTGAGTGCCTCCAGTGGGGCATCTGTTTGTTGAAACATCTCAACGGGTATTCCGTCAATTCCTGGAACCTTGTTCTTCGCCAATTCCTTCAGTGCAACTTGACTCCTTCCTTCAGTACCACTGGTTCTTGATCATATGGCAACTCCTGAAATGGATGAAAATCTACCAGTTCTTTTTGGTACAGTGACTCTGTATTCCTTCTATCTTCTTTTGATGTTTCCTGGATCATTCAATATTTTGCCCATAGAATTTTTCAATATTGCAAACTTGAGGCTTAAATTATGCTAAGAGATTTGCAAAACAGCTACCTGGTCAACTGACTGGAAGAGATCCATATTTGTACCCATTCCAAAGAAAGGTGATCCCACAGAATGTGGAAATTATCAAACAATATCATTAATATCACACGCAAGTAAGATCTCACTGAAGATAGTTCAAAAATGGTTGCAGCAGTACACCGACAAAGAACTTCCAGAGGTGCAAGCTGGATTCAGAAGAGGACGTGGAACAAGAGATATCAGAGCTGCTGTCACACAGACCCTGGCTCAAAGCAAAGACTACCAGAAAGATGTTTATTTGTGTTTTATTGACTATGCAAAGGCATTTGATTGTATAAATCATAACAAATTGTGGATGACATTGAGAAGAATGTGAATTCCATAACACTTCTTAATTGTGCTCAAGAGGAACCTGTACACTGACCAGGAGGCTGTTGTTCAAACAAAACAAGGGAACACTACATGGTTTAAAATCAAGAAGGGAGTGCGTCAGGGCTGTATCCTTTCCCTATACTTATTCAATCTGAATGCTGAGCAAATAATCCAAGAAGCTGGACTATATGAAGAAGAATGTGGCATCAAGATTAGAGGAAGAATCAGTAACAACCTGCGATACGCTGATGACACAACTTTCCTTGCTGAAAGTGAGGATGACTTGAGGCACTTACTGATGAAGACTGAAGAATACAGTCTGCAGTATCGATTACATCTCAATATAAAGAAAACAAAAATCCTCACAACTGGACCTATAAGCAGCATCACAATAAATGGAGAAAAGATTGAAGTTATCAAAAACTTCACATTGCTTGGTTCTACAATCAGTGCCAATGGAAGCAGCAGTCAGGACATAAGACGACGTATAACACCGGGCAAGTTGTCTGCAAGGGATCTCTTTAAGTGCTGAGGAGCAAGGATGTCTCCTTGAGGACTAAGGTGCACCTGATACAAGCCATGATATTTTCAATCACCTCATATGCATGTGAGAGCTGGACAATGAATAAGGAAGACAGAATTGATGCTTTTGAGTTGTGGTGCTGGCAAAGAATGCTGAAAGTACCGTGGACTGCTCAAAGAACTAACAGATCTGTCCTGGAGGAAGTGTACCCGGAATTTTCCTTGGAAGCGAGAATGGTCAGACTTCGTCTCATCTACTTTGGTCATGTTGTCAGAT
This sequence comes from Orycteropus afer afer, assembly GCF_000298275.1. Taxonomy (NCBI): domain Eukaryota; kingdom Metazoa; phylum Chordata; class Mammalia; order Tubulidentata; family Orycteropodidae; genus Orycteropus; species Orycteropus afer. The sequence goes on along the minus strand of NW_006921841.1, from coordinate 3,643,487 downwards.
GGGACCATTCTCTGAAGAAGGATGTCATGCTTGGTAAGGTGGAGGGTCAACAAAAGAGGGGAAGGCCCTCAACAAGATGGATTGACACAGTGGCTGCGACGATGGGCTCAAGTATAGCAAGGATCATGGAGCTGGCGCTGGACCAGGCAGTGTTTCGTTCTGCTGTGCACAGGGTTGCTATGAGTCAGGCATGACTCGATGGCACCTAACAACAACAACTTTTTTCCTATACATAGGAAAGCTTTTCTTATCCTTTTCCTCTTATCAAATTGTGTTATTCATTCTTTCTACCCCCCCCCCAATTCCTTTGGTAAAAGTTTTTAGAGGGTAAATCAGCAATGACTTTCAAAAGCCCTCAAACTAAGCCTAAATAAAAAATTGGACAAATGAGCAAACACATATGTATATAATTCTGGCAAAAGCATCATTTATAATAGGAAAAAACTGAAACAATCTAAATGTCTAACAGTAGCAGTAATTACACTGAGATTTATCCATTACACAGAGTACTACACAGGTCAAGACTACCAATAGCTACTGACACGGAAGGACATTCATTATAATGGACAACCTTTTTGTAAATACAGACACAGATAAGGTAAAAAGTCAGTGAAGAAAACCAGCTATGGCTTTCAACACTTTCTTCTACCTCTTCACCATTGACCCAGGGCAGTTTACTATGAGTAAGATCTTTTATTGGAGAGGGAAGGGGTTGAAAGAAGAGGTGTAACATGATGGTTAACGGCATGTGTCAACTTGGCTAAACTATGATTCTCAGTGGCTTGCAAAGCACTATGTAATCATCTTCTATTGTGTGATCTGAGGTAAGCAGCCAATCAATTGAACAGGCAGTTTCCTTGGGAGTCAGGTCTGCTTCCAGTGTATCAGTGGATGTTCTGGAAAAGCTCACTTGCTTTTTGATCCTGCACTCTTCTCATGGCTTGACTTCCAGTTCTTGGGATGGAAGAAAACTTCAGTCTGTGCTTAACCTACAGATTTTGGATTTGCCAGCCCTTTCAACAACATGAACCAGCAGAAGCCTTCAGCCTGCTGTCTAATCCAGAGATTTGGGTCTTGCCAGCCCCTGCAAGTTTTCTTAAATTTCCCTACATGTATCTCTATATGTTTCAATGGTTTTGCTCCTCCAGAGAACCTAGACTAAGACGTATATGTATGTCTGTTTGTTTGTTTCAAAAGCTCCTCCCCCTGGTGTCCCCCTTCTGGCCCTCTTTGATATATGGTATTATACTCCAACATGTTACCAGTAGTTGTCTCTGCATAGTGGAATGTCAGATGGATGTAATTTTCCTTTTGTATTCATCTGCATTCCATAATTTTACTATAAAGGGTATATACAATGTCTGTCAAAAGAAGCAGAGTAAGATGCCTGACATTGTAGAATTTGGAAAAAATCATCCTAAACTTTAATATCCCAAGTCCATAACTTGTTAGCTAAATGATCTCAGTCAAGTTCCTTAAGCAGGCCTCAAGTTTCCCTATGTACCAAACGGGCAGAATCCTCGCAAGGAAGGATGGGCAATCTACTTCTGTAGTGATACTGCCTCGGAAACCCAAGGAGGGGTCTCTGTGAGTCGGATCTGACTCAACGGCACATAACAAAATCTTTATTATTATTATAAAAGCTAATAGAAACTCCATATTGGATAAAGGACATGGTTAATATATACCATATAAAATACAATTATCATTTAAGTGTACGTAATTTTAAAAGAAAAGCATATAGTTCCCAGTCTCATAAGACAAAAAAATAAATAAAAACATGAGGAAAAATTCATTTGCAATGGTAACCAAAACTGCAAATTAAGCAGTCCTAAATTACCATTTTGTTGTTGTTGTTGTTATGTGCCGTCGAGTCGGACTGACTCATAGCGACCCCTCCTTGGGTCTCTGAAGCAGTATTACTACAGAAGTAGATTGCTCAACCTTCCTTCCGAGGAGTGGCTGGTGGGTTTGAATTTACAGCCTTCTGGTTAGCAGTCCGTTTTAGGTACACCAAAACAAAAAATCCTAACACTCCTTGGTGGCAAGGTTGTACTTAAATTGCTGGTCATTCACTACTGGTGCCACTGTATTTAACATGAAACTTTTAGGAAAGCATTAATCCACTATGCAGTAACAGTAATCCCATTTCAATGCTTTATCTTAAGGAAATAAATTGCTTAAATCAAAAATAAAGGTGCATAAAGGTGTTTATTACAGAATTCTATGTAATAATAAATTAATTATTTAATTAATTTTGGCAAATCAAAGCAATGAAATTAAGAAACCGTCAAGTTTATAATACTGAAAACTGTTGAATGGAAAACTGATTTGCTCTCTAGGCCTTCACCTAAATCACAACAAAAAGTTTAAAAAAAAAAAAAAAGAGGTTATAATACTGAAGACCATAAAAGAACTACATTAAAAAAAAAACAACAGGATCCAAAGTATCTATACTCTGTGACTTTGTAAAATGGATAGGCATGTGCACGAGAATACCTGAGGTGGGAGGAGCATAGGTGCATGTATAAGCTGTGTATAAGCAGAAGAAAGGAGCAACAGGAAGTCATGGTCAGCTGTGTCAACTGTTTCTGCTGAACAGAAATTAGTATCAGATTTCCTTCTTTTTTTTTTTTTGTCCAGAAACGAAAAGAAAGAAAAATCATACTTTACTAACATGTCATGAATGGATTGCACTAGAACCCTCACTTGGTCTTAATCTCAGCTAAAAGACATCTCTGAAGAAAGATGAAGAGGAGCTGCAACAGAGCCAACAGAGGCACCCTCGCTTCTTGTTCCTTTCAGCAGACTGCAAAGAACTACAGTTTACAGGCATCCAGGTAAGTGGATGGATGGATTATGTTATCATTATAATTTAATCAAACTGACTCCCACAAAATGGACAAGTGGCTTAAAGGAACCACAGATGGATGAGAAATAACATCAATAAAGTCAGGACAGTGAACACAAGATATCAGCCAAGCAGATACCTCTACTTGCTCAACAAAGGCCAAGTGGCACTGTCTGCTCCAAAGTAAAGATGACATTGTAAAAGCAAGAGAGCTTTGTGAAACAAACCAGTGCATTTTGAAAGTAGCAGTTTGTAAATATTTCCATCATTATGTCATACTTTTGCCCAAAGAATGCCTCATCCATTAAACCACTTTTCTGTACTCTCTAGAAATGCAAGTATAGAATTTTCAAATGTTTTAAAATTTACAAAATTAATTCTAGTAGATTTTTAAAGCCACATTAAAAATATGAAAAATTCATTTTTTTTTTTAAAGAACTATTTGACACTGGAGACGAATACTATGTTTGCTTAACTGCCTGATCAGCACAATGACTCCTCTTTCCCCTAAGCCCCTAATGATTCTTCTTTCTAACATAAAGATGGGCTTTGGATTTTGATGCCACTACAAGGAGCTCTGGTGGTGCAGTGGTTAAGGTATTTGGCTGCTAACCAAAAGGTCGGTGGTTCAATCCCACCAGCCACTCCGCAGAAGAAAGACAGGCAGTCTACTTCTATAAAGATTTACAGCCTTGGAAACTCAATGGGTGTCACTGAGTTGGAATTGACTCAATGGCAGTGAGTTTTTTTGGTATGATGGCATGAATGGTTAACCTCTCAGCTGCTAACAGAAAGGCTGGTGGTTCAAATCCACCTAGCAGCTCCACAAAAGAAAGATCTAGAGATCTGCCTCTGTAAAGATTATAGTCAAGAAAACCTTATGGGGCAGTTCTACTCTGTCACATAGAGTCACTATTAAAGGCATCCCAAAACAACAACATGGATCCATTCAATGCCCTGTCTTAAGAGGAAATAAAAGCTAGATTAAAGGCAAATTTTACTATTTTCCCAAGTCCTCAAAAATTTAAAAGTCTGGGATTTCTCTATAATGATAAGGGATATAAACTTTTTATCTTGAGTTTGAATCAGAGTCCTAAGCACATCTGCTTGGCCTAAATAATGAATTAGCATTAGCCTTCATTAGGCTAAACAAACCCCCTTGGACTTGAAATACTACTATATAAATTGAATTTACCAAGTTAGTTTTTTCAAAATATTTCATTATAGAAAATTTCAAATATACACAAATATGGGTAGATTCATACAATGGAGTGCCATGAAGTTCAACAATCAGCACCCCTACACAATCTTGTTCCATTGATACTCTCACCCTGGGATCTGGAGAAATCATATAATTTCTTCTATAAGTACTATAGTATATTTCTATTAAAAATAGTAAATAAATAAAGCAAGACTATCATGAGAACTCTGGTGGCTTATGCCTAAGGCATGTGACTGCTAACCAGAAGGCCAGTGGTTCAAACTCATAAGCCACTCCTCAGAAGGAAGACTGGGCAATCTACTTCCGTAGAGATATCACTTTGGAAACTCAAGGAGGAGGTTGCTATGAGTCCAAATTGACTCAACAGCAGTGAGTTTGGTTTTTTGGTTTGGTTAAGACTATTATAAAAAATAACAATAATTTCTTGCTACCATCACACTTTCAGTTAGTGATCATAATCCTTACCTTATAAAACTCATACCTTTTTAAACTATTTGTTTGTTTGAATGAGGATTACACCAAGGTTCACCACTGTCATTAGCTGATTAGGCATTCTAAGAGTGTTTTAATCTATTGGTTCCCCTTTCTCTCTTTTCCTTCTCCTTGAAAATTATTTACTGATGAAACCAGGTTATTTTTCCTGTAGAAGAGTATCCCAGCACCTGAGTGCATAACCAAATAGAGTTTAACATGCTGCAGCTCTCACCTTTAAAACTCAGGTTGGTTAATTTTTTTCCCCACTCCTTATTGATAGATACAGACATAAATATATAGACATAGATATCTCATGAGAAAAGGAATGAAAAGTGTGCATTTCTGTTCTGCTGACATTAAATAATATGGTAGATGTTAAACTGAGGAACAATCAAAGATACTATTAAATTTTCTATGGGGAAGGAACAACAGTTGAGCATTAGCAATTTAGTAGTATCTAAATTATACTAATAGAGATAAGAAACAAATATCTGAGACTGCCCCTTTCCTTCCCTGCTCCTGACATCCTATTATAGCATAGACAGCTGAGTAGAGTAGGCTCTTGGTTAGACCACCTGGCTCTGGAGCAAACTGCTCGAGTATGAATGCCAGCTCCAAACTCACACTAGCTGTGACCTTAAACAAACTTACTTCTCTGTGCTTCTGGGTCTTTATCTATAAAATGGGAGTAGTAAATAGGACCTATATTTTATATCAACTATGTGAGAATTGAGAGAGATAATTCATAGAAAGAGCTTGGTACACAGTACCAAAAACCAAAAAACCCAAACTTGCTGCCATCAAGTCGGATCTGACTCATGGCAACCCCTCCTTGGGTTTCCGATATCTCTACTGAAGTAGAGTACCCAATCTTCCTTCCGAGGAGTAGCTGGTGGGTTTGAACCACCAACCTTCTAGTCAACAGTCAAATGCCTTAGGCACTACCCCAATTTGTCATTATTATCCTTTTTTAGTCATTATCACCCCTAATTAAAAGTGAAAAGATTTTCCTCAAAACGAAAGTTCAACTTTGGGATATTACCTGTTTCCTTCTCCCCACTGACTACTCTCAATTTAGTTTTACCCTAAAGGCTTTTGCCTTACTTGAGTTTTTGCCAATTTCTGTCTCTAATGGTACTTCTAAACAGAAATTACCCCTGCTGTGTGATAATATATCTTCTATATTTTGCAAACAGCAGGAGGATTCAGCTGTCCTTGAATCCAGTCATGGAACTAATATTCTTGGCTGTTTAAGCAGCATTCAAGTGAGACAAAAAGTTTTTCTTTGACTAAGACCCTACCATGTGCCAAGCATGACATTTAGCACAAGAAACTTACTGAATTCTAATATGCTCATTTAAAAAGTTCAATTGTGTTCTGTTTTAATTATTCAAAACCTGCAAGTTCCCACTTCAAATATGTATTCAGTACCTACCACTGGGCTATGTGCTGTAAGGGGTGAAAAATTAATAAAGCTCAGTCTTTTTCTGGAGGGAAAAAAAAGTTCACAGAACATTAAGAGAAAGCAGAAGTATACTAATCTTTAATGTAATGTGACATAATATAATGATAGGTGTCACATGAAAGGAACAGATAAAATGCTACAAAAAAACACACGGGAAAAATAACTTACAGTTAAGGGTAGTTATAGAGATGACGAGTAAGATGAAAGCTTGAATAATGTGTAGGAGTTCTACAGACAAGAGAAAGAGTTGGAAGAAGTAAGGAGAGAGAAAACAGGAGTACAGAGGTTGAATAATGGGAGTGTTCAGGAAACAACAATGGTTCCATTTGGCTGGAATGTATGATGAGTAGAGGGGCAGTGAAAGAAAGAAGAGTCTAGAAAAGTTCAATGCAGCCAGACTTTAAAAGAATCTGAAGAGTAATAGTAAGGATGTCAGAGAGATTTGATAAATAAATGAGCCTGAAGTTTTTTGAGCAAGTGAGTGGCCTGGTCAAAGCTGTCTTTCACAAAGATCAATATGGATGTGCAGGTTTCTGTGTGGCACAAACAGTCTGTCTGCAACTACTAACCTAGAGGTTAGTGATTTGAACCTACCCAGTGGTGTCATGGAAGAAAGGCCTGGTGATCTGCTTCCATAAAGAACATGTTATAAAACAGTTCTATTCAGTAAACACATTGGGATCACCATGAGTTGAAAGCAGTGGTTTGGGTGAGGTTTTTTTGTTATATGAAGGTGAGGTTGGGAGGTGAGAGGCAGGAGGGTGGTAAGCAAGAAGACCTCTGCATCCTAATTCAGAAGTCAGAGGTCTTAAAAGGAAGATATGGATCCCAGCTGTAAGCTGGATGAGAAAACACAACTTAGTGTACGGAATGATGGAACAGGTGAAGGAGAAGTCAAAGACAACTCCACAATTTAAAATCTAACTATCCCCAGTAAGATGGCAGAATAGGCAGAAAGACTGCACAGATCCTCTACAACAAAGAAAAAGGGAACCAATTAGCACAGATACAGAAGATACTCCTGGACTCCTGGGCATTGAAGGGAAGGATATAGAAGTGGACTAAACTCCAAGTAGCAGAACAATTTCCATGAAAACATCAAAAAAGGAGACATACGGATCTGCGGTCTGGCAGTGATCCTGACGGCACAGACAGCTTGGATATTGCCAAGTGGTGGTAGGACCTAAGAATTAACCTAAAAATCAGCCCTGCTAGCCAGGAGCTGCATGGAAGACTACTCTGGTGGCTGGCGAATAAAAGGGGAAGCAGTGAAGAGGAAGGTGGGTTGAGCTGTGGATTTGTGCCTGTCAGAGGGTGTAGCCATTTTGAATGTTTACAAGTGGTCTGGCCATTTTGGATACTTAAAGTGACAATGTTCTCCCAGATTCCAGGGACTTAAGAACAGGCTCCACTGGCCAGGAATCGCAAGGACATTCCGGAAGCAGACTGGAGAGGTGTGATATTCCCCTTGTTACTTTTATACCCCACACCCTTTTGGTGAACAGAGGCGCAGCTGTCCCTCATTCTCATCCACCTTCTGGGACAGCAAGAATTCCATTACAGTCTGCGGGCTCAGACGGCGCCTGTGGCCCTGCCCCACCCTGCCTTGATTTTTTTTTTCTTTCTTCTGTTTTTTAGTTTGTTTGCTTTTGCCTGTTCCTGGTTACAATGTTTTTTTTCCCCTTTCTCATGGTTAACCCCATTCCTTGTTTTTCTTTTTGCATTTCTCCCATTTTTTTTCTTCATTATTCTCCTTCTCTACCTTTTTTCTCTTATTACCCTCTTGCTGGAGATTGTGGGGATTTTTTTTCCTTTTTTCTTTTTCCCTTTTTTCTTTTTTTGGGTTACTGTTCCTGTGTGATAACATGGTGTGCTTTTTGTACATTTGCTTTTACTTTTTGATGGTTACTCAATTTTTTTTTTTTTGTCTAACTGAGTGGAAGAAAGCAACAGTCCCCATATGACACAACTACACCCACACCTCCTGCAGCTTCACTTACTGAGTGAAAGCCACCACTTCCTTCTCCAACAATGGGTCAACAATAAACAACCAAGAAGACCCTGACTAACCCTTGCCTGACCTTCAAAACAGTTAACAGAGATCTAAAAACAATAACGCCATGATGTCTTGGAGACAACAGACCATCACAGTCCACATAAAGAAGCAAGATAAAGCAGGAGAAACAAGGGACCAGGATACAGACTCAGAAAACATCCCTGAGGGAGAAGCAGCATTAGAACTCTCTGATATGTAATTCAAAAGAATTATATTTAGGTATCTTCAAAGGATTAAGAGACAGACCAAGGAAAACACAGACAAAACCCTAGAAGAATTCTGGAAGAAAATACAAGAATAAAATGACAAAATAAATGAAAAATTAGAAATGATTCTAAATCTACAGATAGAAATCCAGGAAATCAATACTAAATTCTCAGAAATAGATGACACATTGGAAGGGCATAGGAGTAGAACTGATGCAATGGAAGACACAATTAATGACACTGAAGACAAATATCTGAACACTTCTTTGGAAAGGGATCAATCAGAAAAAAAGATCAAAAGAAAATGAAGAAAGCCTAAGGTTCATCAAAAGTAATCAAAAGGAATAACCTATGTGTCACTGGAATTTCAAAACAGGAAGAGAAAAAGAAAACCAGAGAAAATGGTCCAAGATTTGTTGGAGGAGAACTTCTCTGATATGATGAAAGATGAGAATATATCCATTCAGGAAGTCCAACGAACCCCAAACAGGCCCCCAAAAGAAAATCACCAAGACATATCATCATCAAAACCATCAAAACCAAAGACAAAGACAGAATCCTGAAAGCAGCATGGGAAAAACAAAAAGTTACTTACACAAAGGACACCCAGTAAGAATAAGCTCTGATTTCTCAGCAGAAACCATGCAAGCAAGAAGACAATGATATGGTATATAAACTCCGAAAGAGAAAAAATTTTGACCAAGAAATATATACCCAGCAAAACTGTCCCTCAAATATGATGGTGAAATCTGCTTTCCAGATAAGCAGAAATTAAGGGAAGGGAATTTTTTAAAACCAGACCAACCTTACAAGAGATACTAAAGGGAGTTATTTAAACAAAGAACAAAAAATAGCAAACAACAACCATCCATTAATACACAAGATAACATAACCCAGAAATCACACCTATGGACATAACCAAAGTAAAATAAGCTTACAAGATTGTAAACAGGGATCCAGAGACATTAATTGGCAAGTGAGGACAACTACAAACCAAAAAGAGGGAAAATACTGTGTAGTTACAGAACTTCTACATGGTGAGGAAGTCAAGAGAGTTGTAAGATAGATGGACTATTCTAAACTCGAAGATAAAATTATAAATAACAGGGTAACCTCAAAGAAAAATGATAAACCTTCATATCACAATAAAATAGAGTACAAGCACAAATTTCAGCAAATATTAAAACAACAGCAACAAAGGAAATGAAAACATGATTCATAAACATAATGAGCTCAGCACAGAAAATATTATGGAACAAAGAAACCAGGGACACCATGAAAAAAACGTATAAAAAATGACAGCAACCAAGTCATACTTGTCAATAATTACACTGATTGTTAATGGATTAAATGCAGCACTCAAGAGACAGAGACTTGCAGATTGGGTAAGGAAACAAAACCCTTCAATATGCTGTCTACAAGAGATACACCTTAGAGACAAAGAAAAATAGACTAAAAATCAAAGGTTGGAAAAAGATGTATCAAGAAAATGGCAACAGTAAGAGAACAGAAGTGGCAATATTAATTTCTGATCAAACTGACGTTAAGACAAAAACCACCATACGAGACAAGGAAGGATATTATATATAATGATTAAAGGATCAATTGCACAAGAAGATATAACCATATTAAATATCTATGGATCCAATGAAAAAGCCCCAAAATACATAAATCAGACTTTAAAGAGTTGAAAAGGCAAACAGATGACAATCATAGTGGGAGACTTTAATACACCGCTTTCAATGAAAGATACAACAACTGGAAAGAAACTCAACAAAGATGCGGGAGAACTAAACAACACAATCCACCACCTCGATCTTATAGACATCTACAGAGCACCCAACAACAGCACAATATACATTCTTTTCCAGTGCACATGGAATATTTTCCATGATAGACATATTTTATGCTATAAAGCAAGCCTTAATAAATTTTTTAAAAACTGATATACTGCAAAGCATCTTCTCAGATCATAATGCTATCAAATTAGAAATTAACAATAGGAAGATCAATGAAAAAAGAATAAACACTGCAACTAAACAACACCCTCCTTAAGAAAGACTGGGTAAGAGAAGAAATAAAAATTGAAATTCAAAAATTCCTTGAATCAAATGAGAATGAAAACACAACATACCAAAATCT
>NW_006921841.1:3616574-3631311 GCF_000298275.1 Orycteropus afer afer | reverse complement strand
ATGGAAAGGAAAGAGACCTCGGATAAGCAAAGGACTACTGAAGAAGAAGAACAAAGTAGGAGGTCTCACGCTGCCAGATCTCAAAACCTACTATATAGCCACAGTAGTCAAAACTGCCTGGCATTGGTATAAGGACAGACACATAGACCAATGGAATAGAACTGAGAACACAGAAATAGATCCATTGACTTATGGTCAGCTGATCTTTGACAAAGGGCCTAAATCCATTAAAGATGAGATTGTCTGTTTAATAAATGGTGCTGGCAAAACTGGATATCCATTTTCAGAAAAATAAAACAAGATCTGCACCTCACACCATACACAAAAACTAACTCCAGATGGATCAAAGACTTAAAAGTAAAACCTGAAACTATAAAGTTCCTCAAGGAAAAACTAGGGGCAAATTTAGGGGCCCTAATATATGGCATAAATAGACTATCAAACATAATCCAAAATGCACAAACAGCAGAACAGAAAGTAGATGAATGGGAATGGAACCTTCTAAAAATTAAATTTTTATGTGCTTCCAAAGACTTCTCCAAAAGAGTCAAAAGAGAAACTACAGATTGGTAAAAAAATATTTGGCAGTGACATCACTGACAAGAGACTTATCTCTAGAAGTTATAAAAAGCTCCAACACTTCAATAACAAAAAGACAAACAATCCAATTAAAACAATGGGCAAAATACATGAATAGATACTTCACCAAGGAGGATATTCAGGCATCCAACAAACATAGGAAGAAATGCTCACGATCATTAGTCGTTGTTGTTGTTGTTAGGTGCCGTCGAGTTGGACCCAACTCATAGCGACCCCTCCTTGGGTTTCCGAGGCAGTATCACTACGGAAGTAGGATTGCCCAACCTTCCTTCCGAGGAGTGGCTGATGGGTTTGAACCGCCAGCCATCTGGTGAGCAGTCAAGTGCCTTAGCCACTATGCTACCAGAGCTCCCATTAGTCATTAGAGAGATGTAAATCAAAACAACAATGAGATACCATCTTGCCCCAGCACTAGTAGCAAAGTTCAAACAAGACAGAAAATAACTAATGCTGGCGAGGATACAGAGAGATTGGGACTCTCATACACTGCTGGTGGAACTGTAAAATGGTCCAACCACTGTGGAAAGGATTCCTTAAAAAGTTGGAATTAGAAATACTATTTGACCCAGCCATTCCATTACTAGGTATATATCCGAATGAAGTGAAAGCCAGGACAAGAACAGACATATGCACATCCATGTTCATCAAAGCACTATTTACAATAACCAAAAGATGGAAACAAGCTAGGTGTCCATCAACTGAGGAATGGATAACCAAACCATAGTACATACTCATGATGGAATACTATGCAACCCTAAAGAATAACGTAGAATCTGCAAAACACCACATAAAGTGGATGAACTTGGAGGACATTACACTGAGTGAAATACGTCAGTCACAGAAGGACAAATATTGTATTAGTCCATTATTGTAAAAGTCAAGGAAAAGTTTATCTATGGAAGGAAATTGTCTTTGTTGGTTACCAGGGGTGGGAGGGTAGGGTAGGGAACATTGTTAGATAGGTAAGGATACAATATTGATTTGGGTGAAGAGAAGGGTAATGTACCAAATGTGAGTGATCAACATGATGGAATTGAGGAAGAGGAAGACATAGAGAGGTACATGGAGGCAGAGACAACAAAGATGAACCCTTTTGCACATACAGTACTGTGTTGTCAGTGAAGGCAAACCTGGGTATACAGGTGGATAGATGGGTGGACAGGTTGAACTATTAGGTATGCTTATGAAGTGGGGAGTGTACCCAAGACCATGTATAAGGTTGGTAGACAATGGTCCTATAAGTGTATTTGTATGACCTGTTAAGAATTCCCAGGTGTTTGGTAGAGCTGACAAGGGCAAGGTTGTAGTCACTTTTGTCACAGCCAGCTACCCAGAAGGACCAAGTAGATGAACCAGTGGGCTGGGGACCACAGTCACAGGGGACATCAAGCTCAACTGGCATAACACCTCCTACTTAGGCAAGTAGTGACTGGGAATCTTAAAATCTTGCAAGCAGCCATCTAGATGCAATGATGGGTCTCTCGTTATCCAGAACAAAGAAGAATGAAGAAATCCAAAGATTCATGGAAACAATTAGTCCTAGCGACTGGTATACCATGCAATCCACAGCCTATACGACTATGAGAGCAGAAGAAGTAGATGGTGTGCAGCTACCACTGTCAACCACTCAAGAGGGGGATCTATGTGGGAGATCCTAGAGAGAGAGGGAGAACAATGTGGAACAAAACTCAAAATCATTTGGGAAAAAAACAAGGGGGGGGAGGGACTAGATGTGCTGGTCTGATAGAGCCTTGTGGAACCACTGAGACTATGGCCCCTAGCTGCCCTTCAGATCTGGAATTGAACTCACTCCTGTGGCTTCCAGCCAAACAAAAGACAGGCATATGAGTTGAACATTTACCTGATGTAGATACACTCCTTGGAGAGAACAATCATGGGAGAAAGAAGGGCTGGTTATGCACAGGGAGACAGCTCAGGGGGCAGGAATGCATGGAGGGACGGACACAGGGAAGAGGTGACTATCGGGGGGAGATGGAAGGGGACTTGTTGTATTGTGGTAAATTGTAGTCAATGTCATGAGACAAAATATATATGAACTGCTGTATGGAAAGTGAATTTGCTATGTAAATTTTCACCCAAATCACAATAAAAATAAAAAAAATTTCTAAGTATCTGGAAAAAATAATAGTGTCATTAACAGATGTATGTTAGCTGCAGGAACTGGGATCAGAAGAGAGGCAATATAAAGAATTCCATTTTAATATGATGGATTTTATATAACAACAGGGAATGTGTTATGGTAAAGCCAGTGAGAAAATTTGGGAGAAATTAAATGTTTACGATGTAGCAAGAGGAGCTAGTGAAAACAGATGGAAAAGCAGTATTCTGAGCAGAAAATGCAGATAAGTACCATCATAAGACGCAAAGAATGAAAGCGCATCAGAGCAATCATGAGGACAGAACACAGACTGTAACGGTTACAGGAAGGAGTGAAGTGAAGAGCAAAGAAAAGATGGGATATTAGGGACGGGCAGGAGCACTGAGGAAGAGTTTTCAGTTGTTTGTTGAGGAAAGGGTTCATGCTGAATGTTTTCATGTAGAGAAAAGGTGGAGGAGAAGAAACAACTGAACACCGAGAGAAGACAGAAAACTACTGACTCTGTAGACAAGGAAATAGTGACAAGTGAAAATACAGAAAAATGCTGAGGTTAAAAAAAAAAAAAAAGTTACAGATGATGAGCTGCTAGATCTACTATGCTGATCTACACAGTGAGTGGTTCAAAATATCTGATTTATGTGCCGACAGTGAAAACTGTAGACATTTCACCTAGAAAACCAGATACAGGCAGTCCCCAGATCACAAACAAGTTCTGTTCCTAAGCCTGTCTTTAAGCTGAATTTCTATGTTAAGGTGGAACAGTTAGATATAGATTCACAGCTCACCTGTGAGTTAAATGTTTGGTTTTGTATAGCGTATAGTGTAAATGTTTGGTTTTGTATAGTGTATATGGTGTACCTTTCTATGCATAAAAATAAATTACAGAAACATTTCCAGATACTCTAAAACACCTTTAACATAATTAATATAGTAATAATAATAATGTTATTATGCACATCACAAAGTATAACCCATTTGTTATTACAAATTACTGTTTGTTCCTCAAATTTTTAATATCATAGACTTTACAGGGGTTGGTTTGTAACTACAAGTTGTATGGAAGTCGGACATTCACATGTTCATAACCCACGCACTACTTATAAATGATTTTTTCTAGAGAAAGCGGATCTGGCAAAACTAGGTCCAAGCTTCCATAGAACAGTTGCTGCTCTGGCCACCTGTCCCTCAGACAGTGCCTGCACTCTGCAGTTCACCACAGTCTCTACCATCACTTCCCTCATTTTATTCATTCAGTGCCCCTCACCTCTAGAAGTATTTGAGTCTGTGACCCTTGACCTACATCATTTCAATAAAAGAAAGAGATGAAGTCACCTTCAGTGAGTAAGCAGGGAATATAGCCTGGTGCTTAAAAACTAGGAAAAAATATAGCAATAGCCATTGAGGGAAACGGGTTAGGAAGTCAATAAGAGATGAATATTCAAAGAATTGCTGTAAATTAGTCTGCTGAAGAGATAGCAATTCATCATCTTGCCTGGCTATGTTTTGCAGTCTGAAAGAAGAGGTCAGTGGGAGAGGTCACAGGGCAGTAATGGCACAGGATAAAGAAGAAAAAGGTTTCTAGGGTGCCAGTAGCACTTCAGTGAAGAGACTTGCTAGCACATGGCCTTAATGAGGAGTCAGAAGGGGCTGGTGGCCTGAGAAAATGAGGAAGAAACATCATAAAAGGAAAGAGCACGTTCAGGACAGAGGGAAGATGGGAAAGACTTGGAAGGCAAGATAAAAATGTTTTTCTTGCAATTTTCTGGCAGGAATATGATAATGTCATCTGTATAAAAATAGAGGACACACATCAAAGAGAAATGGAAGCCTTTTGGAGGAAAATGAAAGCAAGTGTAATTAGTATAAAAGGGAAAAGTTAGTCATGCAAAAATTTACCTTTAGTAAGCCTTCATCTCCCTAGTAGTCAACTTCTAGAAATCAACTAGAATACATTTACTTTTTTTAGAAACAGTGAAGACAAGATCAGACTTGATAAATCATAACAAAATAAATTCAGAGAATTACATTTTTGTAATGTGAGCCATGTGAATGCTAAATAAGACTATTTTTAAACTACACACTTGACTTCCTTTCAAATATCCTTAAGTGTGATGGAGATAAAAAGCACACTCCTTCTTTGTTCTTATATGCATAAGACTGTAAACATTTTCTCAAGTTTGGAAAAAGAGATCAAAATTCAAAGTTTAATACATTCTCAACGTCTCACACATGAATGCTACTAAAAAGACTGATACATAGTAGACACAACCTTGAAGACTGCAGACTTAACATTCAAGAACTGTCTCTAACATCTAAGATACAAATATTGGTATTGGTCTTGCCCTATCCAGAGCAAAGAATATCGCTAGGCCTTTCTTGAATGGCACCAATGGGTGATTCGAACTGCCAACCTCTGGGTTAGTAGTCAAGCAAAAAACATTTGTACCATGCAGGGATCTTTAGCTTAAAATAACGTCCACTTATTATTTCACAGTTCTGTAGAACAGAAGTCTGGACAGTGTGGCTCAGCTGGTTCTCTGCTCTGATTTCACAGAGCTGAAATAATCATGTCAGCAGGCCTGCATTCCTTTCTGAAGGCTCTGTGGAAAACTCCATTCCAAGCTCATTTAGGCTGTTGGCAGAATTCTGTTCTATGAGGCTGTAGGATTGAGGTCCAAATTCCTTGCTGGTTGTTGACCAGAGATGGTTCTCAACTTCTAGAAGCTGCCTCAATTCCTTGGCTTGCGGCCGCCTCCCCAATCTTCAAAGCAAGCAAGTGTTGGCTGTGTCTCTCTCAAGCTTTCAACCTCTTTAATATCCCCTTCTGCCTTATCTCTCTAAACCTTTCTCTTCTGACACATTTCTCTGAGTCTTCTGCTTTTAAGGGATCATACAATTATATCAGGCATGCACAGGTAATTGAGGATAATCTCTCTGTTTTAAGATCAGCAGATTAGTAACCTTAATTCCATCTGCAAAGTCCCTCCCCAGCAGCACCTAAGTTATTTGATGAAATAATCAGGGGACAAGAATCTTAGGGAACATCGTTGGAATTCTGCCTATCAAATTCATTTCTATTTGGAGTGGGAAGAAAAATACCAAGCCAAGTATCCCAATCTATCTGGCAGTAATTTTTCAAAATGTAATAATGAATTCACACTCTTTTCAAAGTATGACCATGAACTGGCATTGCTTTTACATGAGTTATTTCAATTAAATCTCCAAATAACTCTGGTAGATGAATATTACCATAATCATCTTTATAACCAACCAAACTGTGGCTAAGAAGTAACTTGCCCAGGAATACAAGACCTGGAAATGGCAGAATCAGAATTAAACCCAATTGTAGATTTCTAAAAAGTCCACTTTATTAGTATTTCTGAAAACATGGCATAGTTATGAGTTAAAAAAAAAAAAGAGTGGCCTAGTTAGTAGTAATAATAATAAAGAATATTGATATTCTTTATTAATTTTAATATTTAATATTTAAAAAGTAGAGAGGAGAGACATGACAGGTTAGCCAGCAGCTGGGAGGAAAAGTGTAGGGGAAAAAAAAATCCAGCTACCATTTGAAGGACAAATTGAGGCTAACAAATCCTGCAGGTCCAATGAAACTTTAATAATTTCTACCAACAGGATGGGGAAAACAACGTACACTGTCAAAAGCCTTAATAATATATATATTTAATTTAAATAATTATACATTGGAATACTATTTTGATTCACTCCTAAACTGGTTACTAAATATTGTGTTTAATGTGTTTCTCTGTATGTATATGTGTGTGTATACATATTCTCACACACACACACATCTTTATATATTTCTTTATTCAACAAATATGTGTGGAGCATCTCTCATGTGCCAGACACTAATCTAGCCGCTTGGAGATACAGCAACAAACAAAACAATATCCCTGCCTAGAAACAGCAAATAAATAAATAAGCAAGTGAAAATGTATTATAACAGATAGTGATGATACCATGAAGAGAAAAAAGCAAGGTAAGAGAAAGGGGAGAAGGGCAGTGGTGGTTCAGTGTCTCAATTCTTACCTTCTATAGAGGAGACCCCAGTTCAATTATTGATCAATGCACCTTGTTCTGTCTATGAAGCTGAACAACTTTCACTGGAGCTTCCAGACTAACACAGACTAGGACAAAAGGCCTGGTAATTTACTTTAGAAAATCAACCAGTGAAAGCCCTACAGATCACAATGGTCTCATCTGCAACTCATCATATGGAAGGCACAGGATGGGGCAGAGTTTCATTCCATTATACATGGGGTCGCCATGAGCTGGGGGCAGACTCCATGGCAAGTAACAACAACAAAAAGGAAAAGGAGAACTCAGAGAGCTCTTGTTATTTTACATAACAAGAGAAGAGGCTTGTTATTTTATATAAGCTAATCAGGGAAGGTTGAACTGATATGGTGACATCAACACACAGGGATGGGCCATGCAGCTCTCTGGGGAGGCAAGCATTCCAAACAGAGGGCACAGTAAATACAAATGCCCTGGGGCAGGAATGTGCTTGGAGAACAGAAAAGAGGCCCTTGTGGTTGGATCAAAGTAAACATAGTGGGGACAAGAAGTCAGAAAAGGTGGGGGCAAGGGGTGATATAGGACTTTTATGTCATTGTAAAGACTTCAGATTTGATTTTATTCTGAGAGAGATGAGAAGCCATCACAGGGGTCTGAGCAAAAGAAGAGTGGCATATTTTAGCCATAAAAAAAAATTGATTTCATCAGATTCCATAGAAGAATCTTGCTCAAAAGGGGGAAAATGGAAAACAGAATTTCAAATTCTCATGGACTCCAGATCTCCTGAAGCCATGAAAACTGGATGAACCCCAAATTTATTCACCTGAGATAATCTTTAAATCTTAAACCAAAAATATCCCCTGCAATCTTCCTAAAACCAAACAACAATTTAGATTAATTAATAGAAAAAAATGTCTGCCTTGAACATTATGCTTTTTTAAGAACTATCTATATGGGATCAAATTCACAATAGCAAAGACTAGACAGGAACCTTAGTGGTCAGTGAGTTTATGTTAATGGTGGAGGAACAACTTAGAAAAGGAAGGTGAGAAGGTTACACAACTTGAAGAACGTAAGCAATGTCACTAAATGGCACATGTAGAAACTAGTGAATCAGTGCATGTTTTTGTTTTGTTGCGTATATTCTCAACAACAATAAAATCAATAAAATTATATTTAAAAAATAAAGAACTGAAGTTCAAATCATCAAATCTAACAAAAGTTATCTCTTCATGGAAAAATGATTCTTTTTGAATTTTTATCTTCGTTTCATTTATTTATTATTCAAAACCATCATTCATCTGTCACTTTGTCATACTGTGGTGGCTTGAGTGTTACTGTGAGGCTGGAGGCTATGCCACAAGTAGTTCAAATACCAGCAGGGCCCACAACAGTGCACAGGTTTCAGTGGAGCTTCCAGACTAAGACTCAGAAGAAGGATTAGGCCATCCACTTCTGGAAAAATTGGCCACTGACAACCTTAGGAATAGCAGTGAAACAATATTTGATTTATGACTGAAAAATTTTATGAATAGCAGTGAAACACTGTCTGGCATAGTGGTGGAAGATGAACCCCTCAGGTTGGAAGGCACTCAAAATATGACTAGGAAAGAACTGCCTCTTCAAAGTAAAATCCAAAACCTCATTGCCAGAGAGTCAAATTTAACTCATAGCAACTCCTACAGGGGTTCCAAGACTGTGATCTTTAAGGAAGCAGGCTGCCTCATCTTTCTCCCGCAGAGTGGCTGGGGGGTTCAAAACACCTGCCTTTCATTTAGCAGCTGAATGCTTTAACCACTACACCAGGAGAGCTCCTTCCTCAAAGCAGATTTGAACTTAATGACATGGATAGAGTAAAGCTCTCATGACATTCATTTGCTGATGTGGCATAACTCAAAATGAGAAACAGCTACAAACATCCATTATTAATCAGAATATAAAATGTATGAAGTATGAATCTAGGAAAATTGGAAGTTGTGAAAAATGAAATGGAACGCATAAAAGATTGATATCCTAGGTATTAGTGAGCTGAAAAACAAACTGGTATTGGCCATCCTGAATCAATCATTTGTTCTACCACGCTGGGAATGACAAACTGAAGAGCAATGACATCGCATTCATGGTCAAAAAGAACATTTACCCTAAGGTACAATGCTGTCAGTGATAGGATAATGTCCATATGCCTACAAAGAAAACTAGGAGCTCTGGTAGCATAGTGCCTAAGGCACTTGACTGCTAACCAAAAGGCCGGAGGTTCAAACCCACCAGCTACTCCTCGAAAGGAAGGTTGGGCAAGTTACTTCCATAGTGATACTGCCTTCGCAACCCAAGGAGGGGTCGCTATGAGTCAGGGCCTACTTGATAGCACATAACAACAACAACAAAAAAAAAAAACTACTACTAGTGTATTCAATTTACACATCAACTACTAAAGCCAAAGATGAAGAAATTGAAGATTCTTACCAACTTCTGCAGTCTGAAATTGACCAAGCATGCAATCAAGATGTATTGATAATTACTGGCAATTAGAATGTGAAAGCTGGGAACAAAAAGGAAGCATCAGTAGTTGAAAAATATGGCCTTAGTGATAGACATGACACCAAAGATTACATGACAGAATTCTGCACAACCAATGACTTATTCATTGCAAATACCTTTTCTAACAACATAAATAGTGGCTATACACATGGACTTTGCTGACAGAATACACAGCAATCAAATCGACTATATCTGTGTAAAGTGACAATGGAGAAGCTTAATATCATCAGTCAAAGCAAGGGCAAGGGCCAACTGTGAAACAGATCATCATTTGCTCCTATGCAAATTTAACTTGAAGTTGAAGGAAATTAAAATGAGTCTACAAGAGCCAAAATACAAACTTGATTATATCCCACCTGAATTTAGAGACCATGTGAAGAACAGACTTGACGCATTGAGCACCAGTGAACCGAAAACCACACAAGTTGTGGGATAACATCAAGGACATCATACATGAAGAAAGCAAAGGTCATTAAAAAGAAAGAAAAGACCACAATGGATGTCAGAAGACACTCAGAAACTTGCTCTTGAATGGAGAGTAGCTAAAGCAAATGGAAGAACTGAAGAAGTAAAAGATCTGAACAGAAGATTTCAAAGGGTGGCTTGAGAAGACAAAGTTTAGAATGAAATGTGCAAAGACCTGGAGCTAGAAAAGCAAAGAGAAGAAGATGCTCAGCTTTTCTCAAGCTGAATTAACAGAAAAAAAGTCAAGCCTCAAGTTGCAATATTAAAGGATTCTATGGACAAAATATTGAATGATGCAGGAAGCATCAAAAGAAGATGGAAAAAGTACAGAATCACTGTACCAAAAAGAACTGGTCAATGTTCAACCATTTCAGGAGATAGCATATGATCAAGAACTGATAGTACTGAAGGTAGAAGTTCAAACTGCCCTGAAGGAATTGTCAAAAAACAAGGCTCCAGGAATTGACAGAATACCCTTTGAGATGTTTCAACAAACAGATGCAGCATTGTTTATGTTTATGCCAAGAAATTTGGAAGACAGCTACCTGACCAACCAACTAGAAGAGATTCATAATGGTACCCATTCCAAAGAAAGGTGATCCAACAGAATGTGGAAATTATTGAACAATATCATTAATGTAACATGAAAGTAAAATTTTGCTAAAGATAATTCAAAAACAGTTGCAGCAGTATATCGACAGGGAACTGCCAGAAATTCAAATTGGATTCAGAAGAGGATGCGGAATGAGAGACATCACTGCTGATGTCAGATGGATCTTAGCTAAAAGCAGAGAACAGCAGAAAGATGTTCACCTGTGTTTTATTGAATATGTCAAGGTATTCAACTATGTGGACCATAACAAATTATGAATAACATTGTGAAAAACAGGAATTCCAGAACACTTAGTTGTGCTCATGAGGTGCCTATACATAGACCAAGAGGCAGTCATTCGAACAGAACAAGGGGATACTGCATAGTGCAAAATCAGGAAAGGTGTACATCAGGGTTGTATCTGTTTATCATACTTACTCAATCTGTACGCTGAGCAAATAATCTGAAAAGATAGACTACTGAAGAAGAACAAGGCATCAGGAGTGGAGGAAGATTCATCAACAACTTGCAATATGCAGATGACACAACCTTGCTTGCTGAAAGTGAAGAGGACTTGAAGCACTTTCTGATGAAGATTGAAGACTGTAGCCTTCAGTATCGATAATATCTCAACATGAAGAAAACAAAAATCCTCACAACTGGACCAATAAGCAACATCATGATAAATTGAGAAAAGATTCAAGTTGTCAGGGATTTTATATTACTTGGATCCACAGTCAACACCCACGGAAGCAGCAGTCAAGAAATCAGGCATCATACTGCACTGGCCAAAATCTGCTGCAAAAGACCTCTTTAAAGTGCTGAAGAGCAAATATGTCTCTTTGAAGACTAAGGTGTGCCTAACCTACATCATGGTATTTTCAGTAGCCTCATATGCATATAAAGCTGGACAGTGAATAAGGAAGACCAAAGAAGAGTTGATGCCTTTGAATGATGGTATTGGCAAAGAATACTGAAAATACCATGGACTGCCAGAAGAATGAACAAACCTGTCCTGGAAGAAATTCAGCCAGAATGCTCCTTGGAAGAGCTAATGGCCAGACTTCATTTCACATACTTGGGTCATGTTGTCAGCAGGCACTACTTCCTTGAGAAAGGTATCATGCTTGGTAAAGTAGAAGGTCAACAAAAATGAGGGAGACCCTCAACAAGATGGATTCACACAATGGCTGCAACAAAGAGCTCAGGTATAGCAAGGATCTGAGGATGGTACATGACCCGGCAGTGTTTCATTCTGTTATACATAGGGTCACTATGAATTGGAGCTGACTCAATGGCATCTACCAAACCACAACAGCAGCATCCTATTGTTCTGATGCAGGTCAAGCACTCACATCATACCAGGCTCATAATAAGAGCCCCCAAAGTAGTATCTATTGGTATTATCTCCAACCACAGATCTGACCAGAGCTGCTTAATCCTTCTTGATCCATGGGACATACAGTGCCCACTTACATTTTCTGTCTTTGGGGTTTAGCAGGCAGCTGCTATCCCACTTTCAGTGTATGCTGCTCTCCAGTGGGGCCCTGTATAAATGTGTGAATCTAAAGAGACGGGCTTCATCCCACTAAGCCCAACCAGAGACCCTTCAGGATAAATGTGTCCCACTAATTGAATCAAAATCTAAATCACCTCCAAAACAATTTATTTTCATTTCATTCAAAATACCTTCCATTGCTGAAAACATATTACAATAAAAAACTTGAAGCAGAAAACAATTCAGTCTTGAAAGGGTTAAAGGAACAGTTAAAATGGGTTTGTAATTTGCAGTATGTATTGGATGCGAATCTTGTGTTAACCTGGGCTTTTTCCCTTCATGTGCCCTGTGCAAGTCTCTTTCCAAGATTATACAAATCCAATCTCACTGAATTACCAAATCCAAACTGATAGAAGCCGTGAGTTTATATTGCAAAGGACACCAAATCGAAACCACCAAAACAGACTTATTTTTATTTTTATTCATTCCTGAGGTTTTGTGGACTCATTTCTTCTCAGGCAAATCCATGATTCTTTATTCCTCTCAAGTTTTTCATTCACAATCTAAAATAGCCAGGTGTTTGAATTTAATATGTAGGATTATTACCTGCTGTTTGAGAATAAAAGAAAAACCATGGCATTTCAAACACGAAAAAGCAATAGTATATTTTACACAAGGACAAACTTTTGGGTGTAGAGTTTGAAAACATTCAAATGCATTAAGTTTTCCATGCATAAAATTGATCTGCCAACACAAATTCTCTCCACAGATGAAGAACATTATAAAGAACTTTTTTTATCATTAAGGAAATCCTTGGTCACTTGCATTTGACATTCTAGTTTAAATCACAATTACAGTGTTTTGTTTTCTGAGGGGGAGGAATACACAACTCTACCATCTCCTAGTCTGTGCATCCTCTTTAGGGACTGTCAACCTACCCCAATTACACCTTCTCATGTAGGGAAATAGCAGGGTTTATTCCACGTTGGTGCTGTGTATGTGCACAGAAATTTCACCATTTAATCTTCATGTCTGGAAGGAGAGGAACTTATAATTATGCCATGAGGTATAACTATAATTAGGTTCTCAAATACCACAGGTATCCCTATGATCCAATTGTAAAATAACAGAGAGTTCGGGTACTGTGTTATTGGTGTTGGCTTTTTTTTTTTCCCCCATTTTGAACCATTGCATTTCTAAAACCTCAGCAAACATGAGAAAATCTTACAGTTTCTTAAAAAATTTTAATAAGGAAGCTAAATTAATAAAAAACGGTTGTGGTTGTTGTTGTTGTTATTTGCCGTCGAGTCGGCCCCAACTCACAGCGACCCCTCCTTGGGTTTCCAAGGCAGTAGGATTGCCCAACCTTCCTTCCGAGGAGTGGCTGGTGGGTTTGAACCGCCAGCCTTCTGGGTAGCAGTCAAGTGCCTTAGGCACTATGCTACCAGAGCTCCCAAAAAACGGTTATTGGTGTTTAAAACTATACAGAATTTCATATGTACCTGCTGATGTTTAAAAATCCCTGGTATAGATATGACTTATAGCCAGAAGAACTAGGTTAATGGCTAAGAAAATTTAACCTTATTACTTTATTACCTCTGGTGACGCTAATAAGACTCTGCAAAAGCACAACATCTCAATTGGGGTTGTACACTCACTTTACACATGCTCCTTTCCCATTCTATTGTGTAGAAGATTAAGCATATGTACAAATTATAGGTTTTATTCAAGTCTAAGCACCACATTTGTGTTTGTGTTTGGGCAGTGAGGAGATGGGAGGGAATATATATACTGAAAATCTTTTCCTCAAGAAAAAATAAGACGTTTCTTAACTTATATAGGATATTGTATATGCATATAATATCCTGTATAATACACAATCCTCTGTATAATTATGCATATAAGACACTTGACTACTAACCAGAAGGCTGGCGGTTCGAACCCACCAGCCACTCCTCGGAAAGAAGGTTGGGCTATCTACTTTCACAGTGACACCGCCTCGGAAACCCAAGGAGGGGTCACTATGAGTCGGGTCAGACTAGATGGTACATAAGAACACAACAACATACATATACATGGGAGCTCTGGTGGCGTAGTACCTAAGGCATTTGACTGCTAACCAGAAGGCTAGCAGTTCAAAGCCACCAGCCACTCCTTGGAAGGAAGACTGGGCACTCTACTTCCATACAGATACCACCTCAGAAACCCAAGGAGAGGTTGCGACAAGTCAAAATCGACTTGATGGCAGTGAGTTTGGTTTTTTGGTTTTGGTATACATACACATGGAGCTTGGGAGCTCTGGTAGAGCCATGCCTAAGGCATTTGACTGCTAACCAGAAGGCTGGCAGTTCAAACCCACCAGCCACTCCTTGGAAGGAATATTGGGCAATCTACTTCCATAGTGATACTGCCTCAGAAACCCAAGGAGGGGTCGTTATGAGTTGGATCTGACTCGAAGGCAATGTTTTCTTTTTTTTTTTCTGGTAGCACAATGCCTAAGGCATCTGACTGCTAACCAGAAGGCTGGTGGTTCAAACCCACAAGCCACTCTGCAGAAGCAAGACTGGGCAATCTACTTCTGTAAAAATGTACCACCTTGGAAACCCACGGTGGTTGCTATGAGTCAGAACTGACTCGATAGCAGTGGGTTTGGTTTTTATATATTATAAATATATAGGAGCTCTGGAAGCATAGTGCCTAAGGCACTTGACTGCTAACCAGAAGGCTGGCAGTTCATACCCACCAGCCACTCTTCAGAAGGAAGGTTGGGCAATCCTACTTCTGTAGTGATACTGCCTTGGAAACCCAAGGAGGAGTCACTATGAGTTGGGGCCGACTCAACAGCAAGGATATAACTACCCTAAATTCATTTTATAGGCGCTCTGGT